>NC_064437.1:29275454-29596891 GCF_023343835.1 Lagopus muta | reverse complement strand
GTTGAAAGATTCACTATCGCTATAATCACCAGGAAGAAGAAATAGTTGCTTTAAACTTCTAAAGAAGTAAGATCACTTGTGAAGAAGTAAGATCTCAATCCTATCAGTCCTCCAACTGAGAGGGTGACGAATGGATGTCACAAAAGGAGAAAAAACACAATCATCTAGGAAACGTAAGGGTTAATGAAAGGTAATATGTCACTTCATGGCAATAGTAACACTTTTCTGACGATACAAAACAGGGACGGTCAGCAGTATGCTAGGGTTGCATTCAGGATGGAGTACTCCAGATGTGGTCTCACCAAGGCAGAGCAGAGGGGCAGGATCATCTACCTTGACCTGCTGACCACGATTCTTTTGGTGCAGTCCAGGACAGGAGTGGCTTTCTGGGCTGTGAGGGTACACACTGCTACTTCATGTCCACTTGCTATTTCCTAGTATCCCTATGCCCATTGTGGCAGGGCTGTTCTCTGTCCTGACATCCTTCAACTTGTGCTGATACAAGGGGTTGGTTGCCATTACCCATGTGCAGTACCCTGCACTTGGATTTTTTGAACCTCATGAGCTTCTCCTTGTCCCACTGACAAAGGCTGGCTAAGTCTCTCTCAGTGGCATCCCATCCCTCAGTCATCTTCACCTTATCACATAGCTTGCTGTCATCCACAAACTTGATGAGAATGTACTTGATCCCACTGTCAATGTCACTGCTGAAGATATTAAAGAGCGACCCCTGAGGAGCACCACTTGTTACTTCTCTAGCCAGACATTGAGCCAATGACCACCACTCTCAAGGTATGACTAGACTAAACTTTGTTCATCAGTCCACCTTTCAAATCCACACATTTTGAATTTGAAAAGAAGGATATGATGGGGACTATGTCCAAGTCTCTGCTGACCTTAAGGTAGATGACATCAAGCATTTTCCTCATCCGCTCATGTAGTCATGCCATCATGAAATCCACTAGTTATCTTTTCAAAATTAGTTCTTATTTGTAACACTGAACATTATCAATTGTATTTTCTTTACATAGCAGTAGCTAATAGCTTTTACCTGAAATGAGCTTGTTTCTGAAGAACCAAAAATTGGATTTGCTACTTTTGAACCTTTCCTATTTTTTCTTTGTCAAATCCTAACCACTTTAAATGCATGGGTTTTCTTCAGTTTTGTTTATTTTGCGGGGTAATTTGATAAATTAATGCATATTTTGTAAAGCAAACAAGTGTCTGGCAGTTAGTACATAGCATGACAACAGAAGTGCTCTTTGATTTGCGTAGTAGTGTTCCTGTTAAAAATTCGGCTTGCCAGTCTTGGAGATTAAATTCTTTTATATAGAATGAGTGTGTTAAGTCAAATGATGTGAATCTGCCTAAACCACTTTCTTCTTGTATCAGGCAGTCTCAGAATTCTATAATAATCCTTCCTTCCTAAAACTTTGGAATGGTTTTTTAGACACAGTCTTTGTTTCTGTGTTTACTTGTTCCAATATCAATATGTCTTATGTACTTTGATACATTCAATAAAGTGCACTAGCACAGCAAAATATCGTGCCTCAGTATTAACTGATTCATAGCAAGCAAAGAAATATATTTCCAAGAATAAATAAGAATTGTAATTTTTTATTTTTTTTTTTAATTGTCAGCAATACCTGTAGACAGTATCTTCTAGAACTAACAATGCAAAGGCAGATATACATATGCAATAATAACACCAAAAACAAGATCACTACTGCATTGTAATTAATAAGTCCTTCTCTTCTATGAGGCAGTTCTTTTGTTTATTACATAATCCTAGAATGCAATGACATAGCAAGTATCAACTAGTAACAGTGTTACACTATCTCCAGCTGTAAAATTAGACTCCTTATCTGGTTTGGACTAACGGGCTTACGGCAGGTCAGAAAAAGACTCGTGTAAATACTAAGGACAGAGAACTTTCTAAAAAGTAAGCAGCTAATCAGCAGTCTTTAACCTGTAGGGAAAAAAAATTACTGTGCTTGGACTAATTCTAGAAGTATGTATAAGGCCCCATTCATTCATTCATTCATTCATTCATTCATTCATTCATTCATTCATTCATTCATTCATTCAGCCTGGCCCCATCCACCCCTTGGCCAGGCTGGGCTGCTCCAGGAGGCAGATGATGTGGCAGGGTGAGCAGGTGGAAGTGTGAGCAAAATTGTTTTAGAGGCAGAATGTTCTTGTTTCACAGTATTGCATATATGCAATCCTGCATTCAAGATGGAAGAAAGGGGCCTAGAATTTCAAAGAGATATGATGCAAAGTGGACAATGAGGGTCATTGCAAAAATTGTCCTTCTTTAGGGAACAAAACTTGCCTCCTTTTGAGTTTAATGACAGTCCTGCTATTGATTTGTGCCTGCCCTATCTATTCATTTTTCTGCTCCCCTGATTTTTTTTTTTTTTTTTTCACTTTTGCCTAGATTAATGACTTGCTTCATTCCTTATCTTTATCCTCTCTTCCCGAAAAGTGTTGTCACTTAAACTGGCTTAGCATATCTACTCTATTTATTCTACAACACCCCCGAGTTTTACATTTCAGTTGAAAGATTCACTATCGCTATAATCACCAGGAAGAAGAAATAGTTGCTTTAAACTTCTAAAGAAGTAAGATCACTTGTGAAGAAGTAAGATCTCAATCCTATCAGTCCTCCAACTGAGAGGGTGACGAATGGATGTCACAAAAGGAGAAAAAACACAATCATCTAGGAAACGTAAGGGTTAATGAAAGGTAATATGTCACTTCATGGCAATAGTAACACTTTTCTGACGATACAAAACAGGGACGGTCAGCAGTATGCTAGGGTTGCATTCAGGATGGAGTACTCCAGATGTGGTCTCACCAAGGCAGAGCAGAGGGGGAGGATCATCTACCTTGACCTGCTGACCACGATTCTTTTGGTGCAGTCCAGGACAGGAGTGGCTTTCTGGGCTGTGAGGGTACACACTGCTACTTCATGTCCACTTGCTATTTCCTAGTATCCCTATGCCCATTGTGGCAGGGCTGTTCTCTGTCCTGACATCCTTCAACTTGTGCTGATACAAGGGGTTGGTTGCCATTACCCATGTGCAGTACCCTGCACTTGGATTTTTTGAACCTCATGAGCTTCTCCTTGTCCCACTGACAAAGGCTGGCTAAGTCTCTCTCAGTGGCATCCCATCCCTCAGTCATCTTCACCTTATCACATAGCTTGCTGTCATCCACAAACTTGATGAGAATGTACTTGATCCCACTGTCAATGTCACTGCTGAAGATATTAAAGAGCGACCCCTGAGGAGCACCACTTGTTACTTCTCTAGCCAGACATTGAGCCAATGACCACCACTCTCAAGGTATGACTAGACTAAACTTTGTTCATCAGTCCACCTTTCAAATCCACACATTTTGAATTTGAAAGAAGGATATGATGGGGACTATGTCCAAGTCTCTGCTGACCTTAAGGTAGATGACATCAAGCATTTTCCTCATCCGCTCATGTAGTCATGCCATCATGAAATCCACTAGTTATCTTTTCAAAATTAGTTCTTATTTGTAACACTGAACATTATCAATTGTATTTTCTTTACATAGCAGTAGCTAATAGCTTTTACCTGAAATGAGCTTGTTTCTGAAGAACCAAAAATTGGATTTGCTACTTTTGAACCTTTTCTATTTTTTCTTTGTCAAATCCTAACCACTTTAAATGCATAGGTTTTCTTCAGTTTTGTTTATTTTGCGGGGTAATTTGATAAATTAATGCATATTTTGTAAAGCAAACAAGTGTCTGGCAGTTAGTACATAGCATGACAACAGAAGTGCTCTTTGATTTGCGTAGTAGTGTTCCTGTTAAAAATTCGGCTTGCCAGTCTTGGAGATTAAATTCTTTTATATAGAATGAGTGTGTTAAGTCAAATGATGTGAATCTGCCTAAACCACTTTCTTCTTGTATCAGGCAGTCTCAGAATTCTATAATAATCCTTCCTTCCTAAAACTTTGGAATGGTTTTTTAGACACAGTCTTTGTTTCTGTGTTTACTTGTTCCAATATCAATATGTCTTATGTACTTTGATACATTCAATAAAGTGCACTAGCACAGCAAAATATCGTGCCTCAGTATTAACTGATTCATAGCAAGCAAAGAAATATATTTCCAAGAATAAATAAGAATTGTAATTTTTTATTTTTTTTTTAATTGTCAGCAATACCTGTAGACAGTATCTTCTAGAACTAACAATGCAAAGGCAGATATACATATGCAATAATAACACCAAAAACAAGATCACTACTGCATTGTAATTAATAAGTCCTTCTCTTCTATGAGGCAGTTCTTTTGTTTATTACATAATCCTAGAATGCAATGACATAGCAAGTATCAACTAGTAACAGTGTTACACTATCTCCAGCTGTAAAATTAGACTCCTTATCTGGTTTGGACTAACGGGCTTACGGCAGGTCAGAAAAAGACTCGTGTAAATACTAAGGACAGAGAACTTTCTAAAAAGTAAGCAGCTAATCAGCAGTCTTTAACCTGTAGGGAAAAAAAATTACTGTGCTTGGACTAATTCTAGAAGTATGTATAAGGCCCCATTCATTCATTCATTCATTCATTCATTCATTCATTCATTCATTCATTCATTCAGCCTGGCCCCATCCACCCCTTGGCCAGGCTGGGCTGCTCCAGGAGGCAGATGATGTGGCAGGGTGAGCAGGTGGAAGTGTGAGCAAAATTGTTTTAGAGGCAGAATGTTCTTGTTTCACAGTATTGCATATATGCAATCCTGCATTCAAGATGGAAGAAAGGGGCCTAGAATTTCAAAGAGATATGATGCAAAGTGGACAATGAGGGTCATTGCAAAAATTGTCCTTCTTTAGGGAACAAAACTTGCCTCCTTTTGAGTTTAATGACAGTCCTGCTATTGATTTGTGCCTGCCCTATCTATTCATTTTTCTGCTCCCCTGATTTTTTTTTTTTTTTTTTCACTTTTGCCTAGATTAATGACTTGCTTCATTCCTTATCTTTATCCTCTCTTCCCGAAAAGTGTTGTCACTTAAACTGGCTTAGCATATCTACTCTATTTATTCTACAACACCCCCGAGTTTTACATTTCAGTTGAAAGATTCACTATCGCTATAATCACCAGGAAGAAGAAATAGTTGCTTTAAACTTCTAAAGAAGTAAGATCACTTGTGAAGAAGTAAGATCTCAATCCTATCAGTCCTCCAACTGAGAGGGTGACGAATGGATGTCACAAAAGGAGAAAAAACACAATCATCTAGGAAACGTAAGGGTTAATGAAAGGTAATATGTCACTTCATGGCAATAGTAACACTTTTCTGACGATACAAAACAGGGACGGTCAGCAGTATGCTAGGGTTGCATTCAGGATGGAGTACTCCAGATGTGGTCTCACCAAGGCAGAGCAGAGGGGGAGGATCATCTACCTTGACCTGCTGACCACGATTCTTTTGGTGCAGTCCAGGACAGGAGTGGCTTTCTGGGCTGTGAGGGTACACACTGCTACTTCATGTCCACTTGCTATTTCCTAGTATCCCTATGCCCATTGTGGCAGGGCTGTTCTCTGTCCTGACATCCTTCAACTTGTGCTGATACAAGGGGTTGGTTGCCATTACCCATGTGCAGTACCCTGCACTTGGATTTTTTGAACCTCATGAGCTTCTCCTTGTCCCACTGACAAAGGCTGGCTAAGTCTCTCTCAGTGGCATCCCATCCCTCAGTCATCTTCACCTTATCACATAGCTTGCTGTCATCCACAAACTTGATGAGAATGTACTTGATCCCACTGTCAATGTCACTGCTGAAGATATTAAAGAGCGACCCCTGAGGAGCACCACTTGTTACTTCTCTAGCCAGACATTGAGCCAATGACCACCACTCTCAAGGTATGACTAGACTAAACTTTGTTCATCAGTCCACCTTTCAAATCCACACATTTTGAATTTGAAAAGAAGGATATGATGGGGACTATGTCCAAGTCTCTGCTGACCTTAAGGTAGATGACATCAAGCATTTTCCTCATCCGCTCATGTAGTCATGCCATCATGAAATCCACTAGTTAACTTTTCAAAATTAGTTCTTATTTGTAACACTGAACATTATCAATTGTATTTTCTTTACATAGCAGTAGCTAATAGCTTTTACCTGAAATGAGCTTGTTTCTGAAGAACCAAAAATTGGATTTGCTACTTTTGAACCTTTTCTATTTTTTCTTTGTCAAATCCTAACCACTTTAAATGCATAGGTTTTCTTCAGTTTTGTTTATTTTGCGGGGTAATTTGATAAATTAATGCATATTTTGTAAAGCAAACAAGTGTCTGGCAGTTAGTACATAGCATGACAACAGAAGTGCTCTTTGATTTGCGTAGTAGTGTTCCTGTTAAAAATTCGGCTTGCCAGTCTTGGAGATTAAATTCTTTTATATAGAATGAGTGTGTTAAGTCAAATGATGTGAATCTGCCTAAACCACTTTCTTCTTGTATCAGGCAGTCTCAGAATTCTATAATAATCCTTCCTTCCTAAAACTTTGGAATGGTTTTTTAGACACAGTCTTTGTTTCTGTGTTTACTTGTTCCAATATCAATATGTCTTATGTACTTTGATACATTCAATAAAGTGCACTAGCACAGCAAAATATCGTGCCTCAGTATTAACTGATTCATAGCAAGCAAAGAAATATATTTCCAAGAATAAATAAGAATTGTAATTTTTTATTTTTTTTTTAATTGTCAGCAATACCTGTAGACAGTATCTTCTAGAACTAACAATGCAAAGGCAGATATACATATGCAATAATAACACCAAAAACAAGATCACTACTGCATTGTAATTAATAAGTCCTTCTCTTCTATGAGGCAGTTCTTTTGTTTATTACATAATCCTAGAATGCAATGACATAGCAAGTATCAACTAGTAACAGTGTTACACTATCTCCAGCTGTAAAATTAGACTCCTTATCTGGTTTGGACTAACGGGCTTACGGCAGGTCAGAAAAAGACTCGTGTAAATACTAAGGACAGAGAACTTTCTAAAAAGTAAGCAGCTAATCAGCAGTCTTTAACCTGTAGGGAAAAAAAATTACTGTGCTTGGACTAATTCTAGAAGTATGTATAAGGCCCCATTCATTCATTCATTCATTCACTCATTCATTCATTCATTCATTCATTCATTCATTCATTCATTCATTCATTCAGCCTGGCCCCATCCACCCCTTGGCCAGGCTGGGCTGCTCCAGGAGGCAGATGATGTGGCAGGGTGAGCAGGTGGAAGTGTGAGCAAAATTGTTTTAGAGGCAGAATGTTCTTGTTTCACAGTATTGCATATATGCAATCCTGCATTCAAGATGGAAGAAAGGGGCCTAGAATTTCAAAGAGATATGATGCAAAGTGGACAATGAGGGTCATTGCAAAAATTGTCCTTCTTTAGGGAACAAAACTTGCCTCCTTTTGAGTTTAATGACAGTCCTGCTATTGATTTGTGCCTGCCCTATCTATTCATTTTTCTGCTCCCCTGATTTTTTTTTTTTTTTTCCACTTTTCCTCAGATTAATGACTTGCTTCATTCCTTATCTTTATCCTCTCTTCCCGAAAAGTGTTGTCACTTAAACTGGCTTAGCATATCTACTCTATTTATTCTACAACACCCCCGAGTTTTACATTTCAGTTGAAAGATTCACTATCGCTATAATCACCAGGAAGAAGAAATAGTTGCTTTAAACTTCTAAAGAAGTAAGATCACTTGTGAAGAAGTAAGATCTCAATCCTATCAGTCCTCCAACTGAGAGGGTGACGAATGGATGTCACAAAAGGAGAAAAAACACAATCATCTAGGAAACGTAAGGGTTAATGAAAGGTAATATGTCACTTCATGGCAATAGTAACACTTTTCTGACGATACAAAACAGGGACGGTCAGCAGTATGCTAGGGTTGCATTCAGGATGGAGTACTCCAGATGTGGTCTCACCAAGGCAGAGCAGAGGGGCAGGATCATCTACCTTGACCTGCTGACCACGATTCTTTTGGTGCAGTCCAGGACAGGAGTGGCTTTCTGGGCTGTGAGGGTACACACTGCTACTTCATGTCCACTTGCTATTTCCTAGTATCCCTATGCCCATTGTGGCAGGGCTGTTCTCTGTCCTGACATCCTTCAACTTGTGCTGATACAAGGGGTTGGTTGCCATTACCCATGTGCAGTACCCTGCACTTGGATTTTTTGAACCTCATGAGCTTCTCCTTGTCCCACTGACAAAGGCTGGCTAAGTCTCTCTCAGTGGCATCCCATCCCTCAGTCATCTTCACCTTATCACATAGCTTGCTGTCATCCACAAACTTGATGAGAATGTACTTGATCCCACTGTCAATGTCACTGCTGAAGATATTAAAGAGCGACCCCTGAGGAGCACCACTTGTTACTTCTCTAGCCAGACATTGAGCCAATGACCACCACTCTCAAGGTATGACTAGACTAAACTTTGTTCATCAGTCCACCTTTCAAATCCACACATTTTGAATTTGAAAGAAGGATATGATGGGGACTATGTCCAAGTCTCTGCTGACCTTAAGGTAGATGACATCAAGCATTTTCCTCATCCGCTCATGTAGTCATGCCATCATGAAATCCACTAGTTAACTTTTCAAAATTAGTTCTTATTTGTAACACTGAACATTATCAATTGTATTTTCTTTACATAGCAGTAGCTAATAGCTTTTACCTGAAATGAGCTTGTTTCTGAAGAACCAAAAATTGGATTTGCTACTTTTGAACCTTTTCTATTTTTTCTTTGTCAAATCCTAACCACTTTAAATGCATAGGTTTTCTTCAGTTTTGTTTATTTTGCGGGGTAATTTGATAAATTAATGCATATTTTGTAAAGCAAACAAGTGTCTGGCAGTTAGTACATAGCATGACAACAGAAGTGCTCTTTGATTTGCGTAGTAGTGTTCCTGTTAAAAATTCGGCTTGCCAGTCTTGGAGATTAAATTCTTTTATATAGAATGAGTGTGTTAAGTCAAATGATGTGAATCTGCCTAAACCACTTTCTTCTTGTATCAGGCAGTCTCAGAATTCTATAATAATCCTTCCTTCCTAAAACTTTGGAATGGTTTTTTAGACACAGTCTTTGTTTCTGTGTTTACTTGTTCCAATATCAATATGTCTTATGTACTTTGATACATTCAATAAAGTGCACTAGCACAGCAAAATATCGTGCCTCAGTATTAACTGATTCATAGCAAGCAAAGAAATATATTTCCAAGAATAAATAAGAATTGTAATTTTTTATTTTTTTTTTTTAATTGTCAGCAATACCTGTAGACAGTATCTTCTAGAACTAACAATGCAAAGGCAGATATACATATGCAATAATAACACCAAAAACAAGATCACTACTGCATTGTAATTAATAAGTCCTTCTCTTCTATGAGGCAGTTCTTTTGTTTATTACATAATCCTAGAATGCAATGACATAGCAAGTATCAACTAGTAACAGTGTTACACTATCTCCAGCTGTAAAATTAGACTCCTTATCTGGTTTGGACTAACGGGCTTACGGCAAGTCAGAAAAAGACTCGTGTAAATACTAAGGACAGAGAACTTTCTAAAAAGTAAGCAGCTAATCAGCAGTCTTTAACCTGTAGGGAAAAAAAATTACTGTGCTTGGACTAATTCTAGAAGTATGTATAAGGCCCCATTCATTCATTCATTCATTCATTCATTCATTCATTCATTCATTCATTCATTCATTCATTCAGCCTGGCCCCATCCACCCCTTGGCCAGGCTGGGCTGCTCCAGGAGGCAGATGATGTGGCAGGGTGAGCAGGTGGAAGTGTGAGCAAAATTGTTTTAGAGGCAGAATGTTCTTGTTTCACAGTATTGCATATATGCAATCCTGCATTCAAGATGGAAGAAAGGGGCCTAGAATTTCAAAGAGATATGATGCAAAGTGGACAATGAGGGTCATTGCAAAAATTGTCCTTCTTTAGGGAACAAAACTTGCCTCCTTTTGAGTTTAATGACAGTCCTGCTATTGATTTGTGCCTGCCCTATCTATTCATTTTTCTGCTCCCCTGATTTTTTTTTTTTTTTTCCACTTTTCCTCAGATTAATGACTTGCTTCATTCCTTATCTTTATCCTCTCTTCCCGAAAAGTGTTGTCACTTAAACTGGCTTAGCATATCTACTCTATTTATTCTACAACACCCCCGAGTTTTACATTTCAGTTGAAAGATTCACTATCGCTATAATCACCAGGAAGAAGAAATAGTTGCTTTAAACTTCTAAAGAAGTAAGATCACTTGTGAAGAAGTAAGATCTCAATCCTATCAGTCCTCCAACTGAGAGGGTGACGAATGGATGTCACAAAAGGAGAAAAAACACAATCATCTAGGAAACGTAAGGGTTAATGAAAGGTAATATGTCACTTCATGGCAATAGTAACACTTTTCTGACGATACAAAACAGGGACGGTCAGCAGTATGCTAGGGTTGCATTCAGGATGGAGTACTCCAGATGTGGTCTCACCAAGGCAGAGCAGAGGGGCAGGATCATCTACCTTGACCTGCTGACCACGATTCTTTTGGTGCAGTCCAGGACAGGAGTGGCTTTCTGGGCTGTGAGGGTACACACTGCTACTTCATGTCCACTTGCTATTTCCTAGTATCCCTATGCCCATTGTGGCAGGGCTGTTCTCTGTCCTGACATCCTTCAACTTGTGCTGATACAAGGGGTTGGTTGCCATTACCCATGTGCAGTACCCTGCACTTGGATTTTTTGAACCTCATGAGCTTCTCCTTGTCCCACTGACAAAGGCTGGCCAAGTCTCTCTCAGTGGCATCCCATCCCTCAGTCATCTTCACCTTATCACATAGCTTGCTGTCATCCACAAACTTGATGAGAATGTACTTGATCCCACTGTCAATGTCACTGCTGAAGATATTAAAGAGCGACCCCTGAGGAGCACCACTTGTTACTTCTCTAGCCAGACATTGAGCCAATGACCACCACTCTCAAGGTATGACTAGACTAAACTTTGTTCATCAGTCCACCTTTCAAATCCACACATTTTGAATTTGAAAGAAGGATATGATGGGGACTATGTCCAAGTCTCTGCTGACCTTAAGGTAGATGACATCAAGCATTTTCCTCATCCGCTCATGTAGTCATGCCATCATGAAATCCACTAGTTATCTTTTCAAAATTAGTTCTTATTTGTAACACTGAACATTATCAATTGTATTTTCTTTACATAGCAGTAGCTAATAGCTTTTACCTGAAATGAGCTTGTTTCTGAAGAACCAAAAATTGGATTTGCTACTTTTGAACCTTTTCTATTTTTTCTTTGTCAAATCCTAACCACTTTAAATGCATAGGTTTTCTTCAGTTTTGTTTATTTTGCGGGGTAATTTGATAAATTAATGCATATTTTGTAAAGCAAACAAGTGTCTGGCAGTTAGTACATAGCATGACAACAGAAGTGCTCTTTGATTTGCGTAGTAGTGTTCCTGTTAAAAATTCGGCTTGCCAGTCTTGGAGATTAAATTCTTTTATATAGAATGAGTGTGTTAAGTCAAATGATGTGAATCTGCCTAAACCACTTTCTTCTTGTATCAGGCAGTCTCAGAATTCTATAATAATCCTTCCTTCCTAAAACTTTGGAATGGTTTTTTAGACACAGTCTTTGTTTCTGTGTTTACTTGTTCCAATATCAATATGTCTTATGTACTTTGATACATTCAATAAAGTGCACTAGCACAGCAAAATATCGTGCCTCAGTATTAACTGATTCATAGCAAGCAAAGAAATATATTTCCAAGAATAAATAAGAATTGTAATTTTTTATTTTTTTTTTAATTGTCAGCAATACCTGTAGACAGTATCTTCTAGAACTAACAATGCAAAGGCAGATATACATATGCAATAATAACACCAAAAACAAGATCACTACTGCATTGTAATTAATAAGTCCTTCTCTTCTATGAGGCAGTTCTTTTGTTTATTACATAATCCTAGAATGCAATGACATAGCAAGTATCAACTAGTAACAGTGTTACACTATCTCCAGCTGTAAAATTAGACTCCTTATCTGGTTTGGACTAACGGGCTTACGGCAGGTCAGAAAAAGACTCGTGTAAATACTAAGGACAGAGAACTTTCTAAAAAGTAAGCAGCTAATCAGCAGTCTTTAACCTGTAGGGAAAAAAAATTACTGTGCTTGGACTAATTCTAGAAGTATGTATAAGGCCCCATTCATTCATTCATTCATTCATTCATTCATTCATTCATTCATTCATTCATTCATTCATTCATTCAGCCTAGCCCCATCCACCCCTTGGCCAGGCTGGGCTGCTCCAGGAGGCAGATGATGTGGCAGGGTGAGCAGGTGGAAGTGTGAGCAAAATTGTTTTAGAGGCAGAATGTTCTTGTTTCACAGTATTGCATATATGCAATCCTGCATTCAAGATGGAAGAAAGGGGCCTAGAATTTCAAAGAGATATGATGCAAAGTGGACAATGAGGGTCATTGCAAAAATTGTCCTTCTTTAGGGAACAAAACTTGCCTCCTTTTGAGTTTAATGACAGTCCTGCTATTGATTTGTGCCTGCCCTATCTATTCATTTTTCTGCTCCCCTGATTTTTTTATTTTTTTTTCACTTTTCCTCAGATTAATGACTTGCTTCATTCCTTATCTTTATCCTCTCTTCCCGAAAAGTGTTGTCACTTAAACTGGCTTAGCATATCTACTCTATTTATTCTACAACACCCCCGAGTTTTACATTTCAGTTGAAAGATTCACTATCGCTATAATCACCAGGAAGAAGAAATAGTTGCTTTAAACTTCTAAAGAAGTAAGATCACTTGTGAAGAAGTAAGATCTCAATCCTATCAGTCCTCCAACTGAGAGGGTGACGAATGGATGTCACAAAAGGAGAAAAAACACAATCATCTAGGAAACGTAAGGGTTAATGAAAGGTAATATGTCACTTCATGGCAATAGTAACACTTTTCTGACGATACAAAACAGGGACGGTCAGCAGTATGCTAGGGTTGCATTCAGGATGGAGTACTCCAGATGTGGTCTCACCAAGGCAGAGCAGAGGGGCAGGATCATCTACCTTGACCTGCTGACCACGATTCTTTTGGTGCAGTCCAGGACAGGAGTGGCTTTCTGGGCTGTGAGGGTACACACTGCTACTTCATGTCCACTTGCTATTTCCTAGTATCCCTATGCCCATTGTGGCAGGGCTGTTCTCTGTCCTGACATCCTTCAACTTGTGCTGATACAAGGGGTTGGTTGCCATTACCCATGTGCAGTACCCTGCACTTGGATTTTTTGAACCTCATGAGCTTCTCCTTGTCCCACTGACAAAGGCTGGCTAAGTCTCTCTCAGTGGCATCCCATCCCTCAGTCATCTTCACCTTATCACATAGCTTGCTGTCATCCACAAACTTGATGAGAATGTACTTGATCCCACTGTCAATGTCACTGCTGAAGATATTAAAGAGCGACCCCTGAGGAGCACCACTTGTTACTTCTCTAGCCAGACATTGAGCCAATGACCACCACTCTCAAGGTATGACTAGACTAAACTTTGTTCATCAGTCCACCTTTCAAATCCACACATTTTGAATTTGAAAGAAGGATATGATGGGGACTATGTCCAAGTCTCTGCTGACCTTAAGGTAGATGACATCAAGCATTTTCCTCATCCGCTCATGTAGTCATGCCATCATGAAATCCACTAGTTAACTTTTCAAAATTAGTTCTTATTTGTAACACTGAACATTATCAATTGTATTTTCTTTAGATAGCAGTAGCTAATAGCTTTTACCTGAAATGAGCTTGTTTCTGAAGAACCAAAAATTGGATTTGCTACTTTTGAACCTTTTCTATTTTTTCTTTGTCAAATCCTAACCACTTTAAATGCATAGGTTTTCTTCAGTTTTGTTTATTTTGCGGGGTAATTTGATAAATTAATGCATATTTTGTAAAGCAAACAAGTGTCTGGCAGTTAGTACATAGCATGACAACAGAAGTGCTCTTTGATTTGCGTAGTAGTGTTCCTGTTAAAAATTCGGCTTGCCAGTCTTGGAGATTAAATTCTTTTATATAGAATGAGTGTGTTAAGTCAAATGATGTGAATCTGCCTAAACCACTTTCTTCTTGTATCAGGCAGTCTCAGAATTCTATAATAATCCTTCCTTCCTAAAACTTTGGAATGGTTTTTTAGACACAGTCTTTGTTTCTGTGTTTACTTGTTCCAATATCAATATGTCTTATGTACTTTGATACATTCAATAAAGTGCACTAGCACAGCAAAATATCGTGCCTCAGTATTAACTGATTCATAGCAAGCAAAGAAATATATTTCCAAGAATAAATAAGAATTGTAATTTTTTATTTTTTTTTTAATTGTCAGCAATACCTGTAGACAGTATCTTCTAGAACTAACAATGCAAAGGCAGATATACATATGCAATAATAACACCAAAAACAAGATCACTACTGCATTGTAATTAATAAGTCCTTCTCTTCTATGAGGCAGTTCTTTTGTTTATTACATAATCCTAGAATGCAATGACATAGCAAGTATCAACTAGTAACAGTGTTACACTATCTCCAGCTGTAAAATTAGACTCCTTATCTGGTTTGGACTAACGGGCTTACGGCAGGTCAGAAAAAGACTCGTGTAAATACTAAGGACAGAGAACTTTCTAAAAAGTAAGCAGCTAATCAGCAGTCTTTAACCTGTAGGGAAAAAAAATTACTGTGCTTGGACTAATTCTAGAAGTATGTATAAGGCCCCATTCATTCATTCATTCATTCATTCATTCATTCATTCATTCATTCATTCATTCAGCCTGGCCCCATCCACCCCTTGGCCAGGCTGGGCTGCTCCAGGAGGCAGATGATGTGGCAGGGTGAGCAGGTGGAAGTGTGAGCAAAATTGTTTTAGAGGCAGAATGTTCTTGTTTCACAGTATTGCATATATGCAATCCTGCATTCAAGATGGAAGAAAGGGGCCTAGAATTTCAAAGAGATATGATGCAAAGTGGACAATGAGGGTCATTGCAAAAATTGTCCTTCTTTAGGGAACAAAACTTGCCTCCTTTTGAGTTTAATGACAGTCCTGCTATTGATTTGTGCCTGCCCTATCTATTCATTTTTCTGCTCCCCTGATTTTTTTTTTTTTTTTTCACTTTTCCTCAGATTAATGACTTGCTTCATTCCTTATCTTTATCCTCTCTTCCCGAAAAGTGTTGTCACTTAAACTGGCTTAGCATATCTACTCTATTTATTCTACAACACCCCCGAGTTTTACATTTCAGTTGAAAGATTCACTATCGCTATAATCACCAGGAAGAAGAAATAGTTGCTTTAAACTTCTAAAGAAGTAAGATCACTTGTGAAGAAGTAAGATCTCAATCCTATCAGTCCTCCAACTGAGAGGGTGACGAATGGATGTCACAAAAGGAGAAAAAACACAATCATCTAGGAAACGTAAGGGTTAATGAAAGGTAATATGTCACTTCATGGCAATAGTAACACTTTTCTGACGATACAAAACAGGGACGGTCAGCAGTATGCTAGGGTTGCATTCAGGATGGAGTACTCCAGATGTGGTCTCACCAAGGCAGAGCAGAGGGGGAGGATCATCTACCTTGACCTGCTGACCACGATTCTTTTGGTGCAGTCCAGGACAGGAGTGGCTTTCTGGGCTGTGAGGGTACACACTGCTACTTCATGTCCACTTGCTATTTCCTAGTATCCCTATGCCCATTGTGGCAGGGCTGTTCTCTGTCCTGACATCCTTCAACTTGTGCTGATACAAGGGGTTGGTTGCCATTACCCATGTGCAGTACCCTGCACTTGGATTTTTTGAACCTCATGAGCTTCTCCTTGTCCCACTGACAAAGGCTGGCTAAGTCTCTCTCAGTGGCATCCCATCCCTCAGTCATCTTCACCTTATCACATAGCTTGCTGTCATCCACAAACTTGATGAGAATGTACTTGATCCCACTGTCAATGTCACTGCTGAAGATATTAAAGAGCGACCCCTGAGGAGCACCACTTGTTACTTCTCTAGCCAGACATTGAGCCAATGACCACCACTCTCAAGGTATGACTAGACTAAACTTTGTTCATCAGTCCACCTTTCAAATCCACACATTTTGAATTTGAAAGAAGGATATGATGGGGACTATGTCCAAGTCTCTGCTGACCTTAAGGTAGATGACATCAAGCATTTTCCTCATCCGCTCATGTAGTCATGCCATCATGAAATCCACTAGTTAACTTTTCAAAATTAGTTCTTATTTGTAACACTGAACATTATCAATTGTATTTTCTTTACATAGCAGTAGCTAATAGCTTTTACCTGAAATGAGCTTGTTTCTGAAGAACCAAAAATTGGATTTGCTACTTTTGAACCTTTTCTATTTTTTCTTTGACAAATCCTAACCACTTTAAATGCATAGGTTTTCTTCAGTTTTGTTTATTTTGCGGGGTAATTTGATAAATTAATGCATATTTTGTAAAGCAAACAAGTGTCTGGCAGTTAGTACATAGCATGACAACAGAAGTGCTCTTTGATTTGCGTAGTAGTGTTCCTGTTAAAAATTCGGCTTGCCAGTCTTGGAGATTAAATTCTTTTATATAGAATGAGTGTGTTAAGTCAAATGATGTGAATCTGCCTAAACCACTTTCTTCTTGTATCAGGCAGTCTCAGAATTCTATAATAATCCTTCCTTCCTAAAACTTTGGAATGGTTTTTTAGACACAGTCTTTGTTTCTGTGTTTACTTGTTCCAATATCAATATGTCTTATGTACTTTGATACATTCAATAAAGTGCACTAGCACAGCAAAATATCGTGCCTCAGTATTAACTGATTCATAGCAAGCAAAGAAATATATTTCCAAGAATAAATAAGAATTGTAATTTTTTATTTTTTTTTTTTAATTGTCAGCAATACCTGTAGACAGTATCTTCTAGAACTAACAATGCAAAGGCAGATATACATATGCAATAATAACACCAAAAACAAGATCACTACTGCATTGTAATTAATAAGTCCTTCTCTTCTATGAGGCAGTTCTTTTGTTTATTACATAATCCTAGAATGCAATGACATAGCAAGTATCAACTAGTAACAGTGTTACACTATCTCCAGCTGTAAAATTAGACTCCTTATCTGGTTTGGACTAACGGGCTTACGGCAGGTCAGAAAAAGACTCGTGTAAATACTAAGGACAGAGAACTTTCTAAAAAGTAAGCAGCTAATCAGCAGTCTTTAACCTGTAGGGAAAAAAAATTACTGTGCTTGGACTAATTCTAGAAGTATGTATAAGGCCCCATTCATTCATTCATTCATTCATTCATTCATTCATTCATTCATTCATTCATTCATTCAGCCTGGCCCCATCCACCCCTTGGCCAGGCTGGGCTGCTCCAGGAGGCAGATGATGTGGCAGGGTGAGCAGGTGGAAGTGTGAGCAAAATTGTTTTAGAGGCAGAATGTTCTTGTTTCACAGTATTGCATATATGCAATCCTGCATTCAAGATGGAAGAAAGGGGCCTAGAATTTCAAAGAGATATGATGCAAAGTGGACAATGAGGGTCATTGCAAAAATTGTCCTTCTTTAGGGAACAAAACTTGCCTCCTTTTGAGTTTAATGACAGTCCTGCTATTGATTTGTGCCTGCCCTATCTATTCATTTTTCTGCTCCCCTGATTTTTTTATTTTTTTTTCACTTTTCCTCAGATTAATGACTTGCTTCATTCCTTATCTTTATCCTCTCTTCCCGAAAAGTGTTGTCACTTAAACTGGCTTAGCATATCTACTCTATTTATTCTACAACACCCCCGAGTTTTACATTTCAGTTGAAAGATTCACTATCGCTATAATCACCAGGAAGAAGAAATAGTTGCTTTAAACTTCTAAAGAAGTAAGATCACTTGTGAAGAAGTAAGATCTCAATCCTATCAGTCCTCCAACTGAGAGGGTGACGAATGGATGTCACAAAAGGAGAAAAAACACAATCATCTAGGAAACGTAAGGGTTAATGAAAGGTAATATGTCACTTCATGGCAATAGTAACACTTTTCTGACGATACAAAACAGGGACGGTCAGCAGTATGCTAGGGTTGCATTCAGGATGGAGTACTCCAGATGTGGTCTCACCAAGGCAGAGCAGAGGGGCAGGATCATCTACCTTGACCTGCTGACCACGATTCTTTTGGTGCAGTCCAGGACAGGAGTGGCTTTCTGGGCTGTGAGGGTACACACTGCTACTTCATGTCCACTTGCTATTTCCTAGTATCCCTATGCCCATTGTGGCAGGGCTGTTCTCTGTCCTGACATCCTTCAACTTGTGCTGATACAAGGGGTTGGTTGCCATTACCCATGTGCAGTACCCTGCACTTGGATTTTTTGAACCTCATGAGCTTCTCCTTGTCCCACTGACAAAGGCTGGCTAAGTCTCTCTCAGTGGCATCCCATCCCTCAGTCATCTTCACCTTATCACATAGCTTGCTGTCATCCACAAACTTGATGAGAATGTACTTGATCCCACTGTCAATGTCACTGCTGAAGATATTAAAGAGCATTGGTCCCAGTACTGACCCCTGAGGAGCACCACTTGTTACTTCTCTAGCCAGACATTGAGCCAATGACCACCACTCTCAAGGTATGACTAGACTAAACTTTGTTCATCAGTCCACCTTTCAAATCCACACATTTTGAATTTGAAAGAAGGATATGATGGGGACTATGTCCAAGTCTCTGCTGACCTTAAGGTAGATGACATCAAGCATTTTCCTCATCCGCTCATGTAGTCATGCCATCATGAAATCCACTAGTTATCTTTTCAAAATTAGTTCTTATTTGTAACACTGAACATTATCAATTGTATTTTCTTTACATAGCAGTAGCTAATAGCTTTTACCTGAAATGAGCTTGTTTCTGAAGAACCAAAAATTGGATTTGCTACTTTTGAACCTTTTCTATTTTTTCTTTGTCAAATCCTAACCACTTTAAATGCATAGGTTTTCTTCAGTTTTGTTTATTTTGCGGGGTAATTTGATAAATTAATGCATATTTTGTAAAGCAAACAAGTGTCTGGCAGTTAGTACATAGCATGACAACAGAAGTGCTCTTTGATTTGCGTAGTAGTGTTCCTGTTAAAAATTCGGCTTGCCAGTCTTGGAGATTAAATTCTTTTATATAGAATGAGTGTGTTAAGTCAAATGATGTGAATCTGCCTAAACCACTTTCTTCTTGTATCAGGCAGTCTCAGAATTCTATAATAATCCTTCCTTCCTAAAACTTTGGAATGGTTTTTTAGACACAGTCTTTGTTTCTGTGTTTACTTGTTACAATATCAATATGTCTTATGTACTTTGATACATTCAATAAAGTGCACTAGCACAGCAAAATATCGTGCCTCAGTATTAACTGATTCATAGCAAGCAAAGAAATACATTTCCAAGAATAAATAAGAATTGTAATTTTTCATTTTTTTTTTTAATTGTCAGCAATACCTGTAGACAGTATCTTCTAGAACTAACAATGCAAAGGCAGATATACATATGCAATAATAACACCAAAAACAAGATCACTACTGTACTGTATCATTTTTCTGCTCCCCTGATTTTTTTTTTTATTTTTTTCACTTTTGCTCAGATTAATGACTTGCTTCATTCCTTAACTTTATCCTCTCTTCCCGAAAAGTGTTGTCAGCAGGTCAAGGTAGATGATCCTGCCCCTCTGCTCTGCATTGGTAAAGTCCGTATGGAAAAAATTGCACCCACCAACATTCACCGACACTTGCTGGATGGAGTCCAGACAATGGACATGAGCTCAGGGAGCTGGTAGATGTTGGACTTCAGCAGTGGTGACAACAGCAGTAGTTTACCTCTGCTGGTGCAGATTTTTACAAATGCAGCATGCAGGCTCATGTTCATTGCTAAATCACATCAAAAATGCATAGCTAGTGGTGGTGACTATGTTAACAAATAGTATTTTGAAGCTGAGAGTTTTCTCTCTCAAGTAATGTGATGGTTGTATGGCAACTGTTGATCACAGCCTGGACCTCTTATTGACCACCTGAGGCAAGCAATAAGTCAGCCATGGGAGCACAGGTGAAAGCAATTTGCCAGTGCTACCAGGAAGGGGTGGAGATCCCATTTAAGGGCTGACTACCACTGAGGAGGGATCTCTTTCTGGAGGTTGCTCTCTGGGGTGTTTACTGTGAGCCTGTGAGTCCAGTTAGCATTTCCTTTTTTTTTTTTTTTTTTTTCTTTTTAAATGTATATATCTTTTCATCATGGTTATCTTATGAAGCCTAACCTTTGTGCATCTATTGATTGTAGAAGCCCCTAGCCTGCAATATTACCATAGTAGTAAGAATGTTACAGTTTTCTGAGAAAGTAATAAAAAGGAGTAAAGAAATTTCTCTTGTTTTGAGAAATATTGCTTTCTCCAGCCTTTTTGAAGAAACGTTAGACTAGAGAAGCTGCAATTACGTGGTAAAGTCATTCTTAATGCTTCTTATCTGCAACATCCTTTTTTTTTTTTTTTTTAACTTCTTTTTATAATGAATACATGTCAGAATACCTTACCCATGAGCGGATAACTTTTCTTAAAAGCAAATCTTTTGACGCTCTTGACAGCAATTCCTGAAATGCAGTTTGTGAGTCTTGGAAAAGGAAGGCAGACAGAAAAAAGACACCATGTAGTCTGGATTTGATGAACATTAGTCTGTTGCTCTCAGTTTGTTGCAGAACTGAACTTCTACAATGGCATAGAGTGCAGATCACACAAAGGCTTTGGCAGAAATTTTTCGTTATTAAAGACCGGGATAATTTTTCTGCCTTTAAAATAATGTTCAGATCCAAGTGTATGAGAGATTTTGGCCACATGAACAGGCATGACCACTGTGGTGGAAATGCTAAGTCAGGGCTTGAAACAGTGATTGAGCACCTCGTAGTAAGGCAGGGCCAAGCCAGGGGAGCTGAAGTGTATGCAGTGCACGTGAATGACCAGTATGGGTATTGACAGGATCTTCCTCTTCCCAGACCTCATTTAAGTGTTGGCAGTGGAGGTGAGGGTATCTCATCTGGAGATCCCTGCATAGCTGAGGCCTTCCAAGGATAAGCAGGTTTTTGTTCCTTCTTTCTGTCTCCATGACTGCTCTGTTTAGCAGGTTTTCACTCACTGCAGCCTGGGGTCTTGCTACTCTGCTATCACTGTTGTGCTTTTCATTGTGTTACAACCACTAATTTAAGTGACTTGCTAAAACTTACAGGGCAAGGACAGTATTTAAGTGAGCCAGGAGATATTTTGCCTTGTATTTAATCTTTTTCTTCTTACAAAGTAGCCTTGTGTGAGGAAGTTTGTGTGAGGAACATTTGTTTTGTGGAAGCTGATTCAGGAGAACTCAATTTTTAACATTCCAAAGGGAAATCTCTCTGGATTTACGACTACAAGCAGGCAAGCAAGAACTGAATCTACTGTAGAAGTTTAGGACCATATGAAAAGACAGCTACATTAGGGAACTGGACTGCCTGCATGAGTATACTCCCTGGGATTCAACAAAATCTAAATTTTCACTTTATTTCTTTGATTACCATTCACTCACTACTTCAAAATCTCAATTTTAATTCTATACAAATTTTCATTTTTCATTGCCTTTTTCAAAATGTTTAGTACCGTATGTACTTTATACTATATATACTTATAACAGTTTAATCCCTCTGTAACAGATACATTTTGGTTAGACTTCACAATGTTTTTTGAAGATCTGTGCAGGTCATTCGACAAATTCAAGGGAAACTTACAGCACTTTACTTGTTATTGGAACAGATGGATGTGTTTCGCCCATTCATCTTCTTCCATGTCCTTCTAAATTATTTGTCAATTTATCAGACAAACAAGATGGTGAGACTAATTTTTTATGTCATTTAAAGATGATGTTTATGCAATATAATATATTTTGCATCTATTATCTGAACGTTTGTATTTATCAGTAATATCAGTGTGGCTCATAATTTGAGGAAATTGATCAGTCTCATCCATCCCTTGGCCAGGCTGGGCTGCTCCAGGAGGCAGATGATGTGGCAGGGTGAGCAGGCGGAAGTGTGAGCAAAATTGTTTTAGAGGCAGAATGTTCTTGTTTCACAGTATTGCATATATGCAATCCTGCATTCAAGATGGAAGAAAGGGGCCTAGAATTTCAAAGAGATATGATGCAAAGTGGACAATGAGGGTCATTGCAAAAATTGTCCTTCTTTAGGGAACAAAACTTGCCTCCTGTTGAGTTTAATGACAGTCCTGCTATTGATTTGTGCCTGCCCCATCTATTCATTTTTCTGCTCCCCTGATTTTTATTTTTTTTTCACTTTTGCTCAGATTAATGACTTGCTTCATTCCTTAACTTTATCCTCTCTTCCCGAAAAGTGTTGTCAGCAGGTCAAGGTAGATGATCCTGCCCCTCTGCTCTGCATTGGTAAAGTCCGTATGGAAAAAATTGCACCCACCAACATTCACCGACACTTGCTGGATGGAGTCCAGACAATGGACATGAGCTCAGGGAGCTGGTAGATGTTGGACTTCAGCAGTGGTGACAACAGCAGTAGTTTACCTCTGCTGGTGCAGATTTTTACAAATGCAGCATGCAGGCTCATGTTCATTGCTAAATCACATCAAAAATGCATAGCTAGTGGTGGTGACTATGTTAACAAATAGTATTTTGAAGCTGAGAGTTTTCTCTCTCAAGTAATGTGATGGTTGTATGGCAACTGTTGATCATAGCCTGGACCTCTTATTGACCACCTGAGGCAAGCAATAAGTCAGCCATGGGAGCACAGGTGAAAGCAATTTGCCAGTGCTACCAGGAAGGGGTGGAGATCCCATTTAAGGGCTGACTACCACTGAGGAGGGATCTCTTTCTGGAGGTTGCTCTCTGGGGTGTTTACTGTGAGCCTGTGAGTCCAGTTAGCATTTCCTTTTTTTTTTTTTTTTTTTTCTTTTTAAATGTATATATCTTTTCATCATGGTTATCTTATGAAGCCTAACCTTTGTGCATCTATTGATTGTAGAAGCCCCTAGCCTGCAATATTACCATAGTAGTAAGAATGTTACAGTTTTCTGAGAAAGTAATAAAAAGGAGTAAAGAAATTTCTCTTGTTTTGAGAAATATTGCTTTCTCCAGCCTTTTTGAAGAAACGTTAGACTAGAGAAGCTGCAATTACGTGGTAAAGTCATTCTTAATGCTTCTTATCTGCAACATCCTTTTTTTTTTTTTTTTTAACTTCTTTTTATAATGAATACATGTCAGAATACCTTACCCATGAGCGGATAACTTTTCTTAAAAGCAAATCTTTTGACGCTCTTGACAGCAATTCCTGAAATGCAGTTTGTGAGTCTTGGAAAAGGAAGGCAGACAGAAAAAAGACACCATGTAGTCTGGATTTGATGAACATTAGTCTGTTGCTCTCAGTTTGTTGCAGAACTGAACTTCTACAATGGCATACAGTGCAGATCACACAAAGGCTTTGGCAGAAATTTTTCGTTATTAAAGACCGGGATAATTTTTCTGCCTTTAAAATAATGTTCAGATCCAAGTGTATGAGAGATTTTGGCCACATGAACAGGCATGACCACTGTGGTGGAAATGCTAAGTCAGGGCTTGAAACAGTGATTGAGCACCTCGTAGTAAGGCAGGGCCAAGCCAGGGGAGCTCAAGTGTATGCAGTGCACATGAATGACCAGTATGGGTATTGACAGGATCTTCCTCTTCCCAGACCTCATTTAAGTGTTGGCAGTGGAGGTGAGGGTATCTCATCTGGAGATCCCTGCATAGCTGAGGCCTTCCAAGGATAAGCAGGTTTTTGTTCCTTCTTTCTGTCTCCATGACTGCTCTGTTTAGCAGGTTTTCACTCACTGCAGCCTGGGGTCTTGCTACTCTGCTATCACTGTTGTGCTTTTCATTGTGTTACAACCACTAATTTAAGTGACTTGCTAAAACTTACAGGGCAAGGACAGTATTTAAGTGAGCCAGGAGATATTTTGCCTTGTATTTAATCTTTTTCTTCTTACAAAGTAGCCTTGTGTGAGGAAGTTTGTGTGAGGAACATTTGTTTTGTGGAAGCTGATTCAGGAGAACTCAATTTTTAATATTCCAAAGGGAAATCTCTCTGGATTTACGACTACAAGCAGGCAAGCAAGAACTGAATCTACTGTAGAAGTTTAGGACCATATGAAAAGACAGCTACATTAGGGAACTGGACTGCCTGCATGAGTATACTCCCTGGGATTCAACAAAATCTAAATTTTCACTTTATTTCTTTGATTACCATTCACTCACTACTTCAAAATCTCAATTTTAATTCTATACAAATTTTCATTTTTCATTGCCTTTTTCAAAATGTTTAGTACCGTATGTACTTTATACTATATATACTTATAACAGTTTAATCCCTCTGTAACAGATACATTTTGGTTAGACTTCACAATGTTTTTTGAAGATCTGTGCAGGTCATTCGACAAATTCAAGGGAAACTTACAGCACTTTACTTGTTATTGGAACAGATGGATGTGTTTCGCCCATTCATCTTCTTCCATGTCCTTCTAAATTATTTGTCAATTTATCAGACAAACAAGATGGTGAGACTAATTTTTTATGTCATTTAAAGATGATGTTTATGCAATATAATATATTTTGCATCTATTATCTGAACGTTTGTATTTATCAGTAATATCAGTGTGGCTCATAATTTGAGGAAATTGATCAGTCTCATCCATCCCTTGGCCAGGCTGGGCTGCTCCAGGAGGCAGATGATGTGGCAGGGTGAGCAGGTGGAAGTGTGAGCAAAATTGTTTTAGAGGCAGAATGTTCTTGTTTCACAGTATTGCATATATGCAATCCTGCATTCAAGATGGAAGAAAGGGGCCTAGAATTTCAAAGAGATATGATGCAAAGTGGACAATGAGGGTCATTGCAAAAATTGTCCTTCTTTAGGGAACAAAACTTGCCTCCTGTTGAGTTCAATGACAGTCCTGCTATTGATTTGTGCCTGCCCCATCTATTCATTTTTCTGCTCCCCTGATTTTTTTATTTTTTTTTTTTCCACTTTTGCTCAGATTAATGACTTGCTTCATTCCTTAACTTTATCCTCTCTTCCCGAAAAGTGTTGTCAGCAGGTCAAGGTAGATGATCCTGCCCCTCTGCTCTGCATTGGTAAAGTCCGTATGGAAAAAATTGCACCCACCAACATTCACCGACACTTGCTGGATGGAGTCCAGACAATGGACATGAGCTCAGGGAGCTGGTAGATGTTGGACTTCAGCAGTGGTGACAACAGCAGTAGTTTACCTCTGCTGGTGCAGATTTTTACAGATGCAGCATGCAGGCTCATGTTCATTGCTAAATCACATCAAAAATGCATAGCTAGTGGTGGTGACTATGTTAACAAATAGTATTTTGAAGCTGAGAGTTTTCTCTCTCAAGTAATGTGATGGTTGTATGGCAACTGTTGATCACAGCCTGGACCTCTTATTGACCACCTGAGGCAAGCAATAAGTCAGCCATGGGAGCACAGGTGAAAGCAATTTGCCAGTGCTACCAGGAAGGGGTGGAGATCCCATTTAAGGGCTGACTACCACTGAGGAGGGATCTCTTTCTGGAGGTTGCTCTCTGGGGTGTTTACTGTGAGCCTGTGAGTCCAGTTAGCATTTCCTTTTTTTTTTTTTTTCTTTCTTTTTAAATGTATATATCTTTTCATCATGGTTATCTTATGAAGCCTAACCTTTGTGCATCTATTGATTGTAGAAGCCCCTAGCCTGCAATATTACCATAGTAGTAAGAATGTTACAGTTTTCTGAGAAAGTAACAAAAAGGAGTAAAGAAATTTCTCTTGTTTTGAGAAATATTGCTTTCTCCAGCCTTTTTGAAGAAACGTTAGACTAGAGAAGCTGCAATTACGTGGTAAAGTCATTCTTAATGCTTCTTATCTGCAACATCCTTTTTTTTTTTTTTTTAACTTCTTTTTATAATGAATACATGTCAGAATACCTTACCCATGAGCGGATAACTTTTCTTAAAAGCAAATCTTTTGACGCTCTTGACAGCAATACCTGAAATGCAGTTTGTGAGTCTTGGAAAAGGAAGGCAGACAGAAAAAAGACACCATGTAGTCTGGATTTGATGAACATTAGTCTGTTGCTCTCAGTTTGTTGCAGAACTGAACTTCTACAATGGCATAGAGTGCAGATCACACAAAGGCTTTGGCAGAAGTTTTTCGTTATTAAAGACTGGGATAATTTTTCTGCCTTTAAAATAATGTTCAGATCCAAGTGTATGAGAGATTTTGGCCACATGAACAGGCATGACCACTGTGGTGGAAATGCTAAGTCAGGGCTTGAAACAGTGATTGAGCACCTAGTAGTAAGGCAGGGCCAAGCCAGGGGAGCTCAAGTGTATGCAGTGCACATGTATGACCAGTATGGGTATTGACAGGATCTTCCTCTTCCCAGACCTCATTTAAGTGTTGGCAGTAGAGGTGAGGGTATCTCATCTGGAGATCCCTGCATAGCTGAGGCCTTCCAAGGATAAGCAGGTTTTTTTTTCCTTCTTTCTGTCTCCATGACTGCTCTGTTTAGCAAGTTTTCACTCACTGCAGCCTGGGGTCTTGCTACTCTGCTATCACTGTTGTGCTTTTCATTGTGTTACAACCAGTAATTTAAGTGACTTGCTAAAACTTACAGGGCAAGGACAGTATTTAAGTGAGCCAGGAGATATTTTGCCTTGTATTTAATCTTTTTCTTCTTACAAAGTAGCCTTGTGTGAGGAAGTTTGTGTGAGGAACATTTGTTTTGTGGAAGCTGATTCAGGAGAACTCAATTTTTAACATTCCAAAGGGAAATCTCTCTGGAGTTACGACTACAAGCAGGCAAGCAACAACTGAATCTACTGTAGAAGTTTAGGACCATATGAAAAGACAGCTACATTAGGGAACTGGACTGCCTGCATGAGTATACTCCCTGGGATTCAACAAAATCTAAATTTTCACTTTATTTCTTTGATTACCATTCACTCACTACTTCAATATCTCAATTTTAATTCTATACAAATTTTCATTTTTCAATGCCTTTTTCAAAATGTTTAGTACCGTATGTACTTTATACTGTATATACTTATAACAGTTTAATCCCTCTGTAACAGATACATTTTGGTTAGACTTCACAATGTTTTTTGAAGATCTGTGCAGGTCATTCGACAAATTCAAGGGAAACTTACAGCACTTCACTTGTTATTGGAACAGATGGATGTGTTTCGCCCATTCATCTTCTTCCATGTCCTTCTAAATTATTTGTCAATTTATCAGACAAACAAGATGGTGAGACTAATTTTTTATGTCATTTAAAGATGATGTTTATGCAATATAATATATTTTGCATCTATTATCTGAACGTTTGTATTTATCAGTAATATCAGTGTGGCTCATAATTTGAGGAAATTGATCAGTCTCATCCATCCCTTGGCCAGGCTGGGCTGCTCCAGGAGGCAGATGATGTGGCAGGGTGAGCAGGCGGAAGTGTGAGCAAAATTGTTTTAGAGGCAGAATGTTCTTGTTTCACAGTATTGCATATATGCAATCCTGCATTCAAGATGGAAGAAAGGGGCCTAGAATTTCAAAGAGATATGATGCAAAGTGGACAATGAGGGTCATTGCAAAAATTGTCCTTCTTTAGGGAACAAAACTTGCCTCCTGTTGAGTTCAATGACAGTCCTGCTATTGATTTGTGCCTGCCCCATCTATTCATTTTTCTGCTCCCCTGATTTTTTTATTTTTTTTTTTTTCACTTTTGCTCAGATTAATGACTTGCTTCATTCCTTAACTTTATCCTCTCTTCCCGAAAAGTGTTGTCAGCAGGTCAAGGTAGATGATCCTGCCCCTCTGCTCTGCATTGGTAAAGTCCGTATGGAAAAAATTGCACCCACCAACATTCACCGACACTTGCTGGATGGAGTCCAGACAATGGACATGAGCTCAGGGAGCTGGTAGATGTTGGACTTCAGCAGTGGTGACAACAGCAGTAGTTTACCTCTGCTGGTGCAGATTTTTACAAATGCAGCATGCAGGCTCATGTTCATTGCTAAATCACATCAAAAATGCATAGCTAGTGGTGGTGACTATGTTAACAAATAGTATTTTGAAGCTGAGAGTTTTCTCTCTCAAGTAATGTGATGGTTGTATGGCAACTGTTGATCATAGCCTGGACCTCTTATTGACCACCTGAGGCAAGCAATAAGTCAGCCATGGGAGCACAGGTGAAAGCAATTTGCCAGTGCTACCAGGAAGGGGTGGAGATCCCATTTAAGGGCTGACTACCACTGAGGAGGGATCTCTTTCTGGAGGTTGCTCTCTGGGGTGTTTACTGTGAGCCTGTCAGTCCAGTTAGCATTTCCTTTTTTTTTTTTTTTTTTTCTTTTTAAATGTATATATCTTTTCATCATGGTTATCTTATGAAGCCTAACCTTTGTGCGTCTATTGATTGTAGAAGCCCCTAGCCTGCAATATTACCATAGTAGTAAGAATGTTACAGTTTTCTGAGAAAGTAATAAAAAGGAGTAAAGAAATTTCTCTTGTTTTGAGAAATATTGCTTTCTCCAGCCTTTTTGAAGAAACGTTAGACTAGAGAAGCTGCAATTACGTGGTAAAGTCATTCTTAATGCTTCTTATCTGCAACATCCTTTTTTTTTTTTTTTTTTAACTTCTTTTTATAATGAATACATGTCAGAATACCTTACCCATGAGCGGATAACTTTTCTTAAAAGCAAATCTTTTGACGCTCTTGACAGCAATACCTGAAATGCAGTTTGTGAGTCTTGGAAAAGGAAGGCAGACAGAAAAAAGACACCACGTAGTCTGGATTTGATGAACATTAGTCTGTTGCTCTCAGTTTGTTGCAGAACTGAACTTCTACAATGGCATAGAGTGCAGATCACACAAAGGCTTTGGCAGAAGTTTTTCGTTATTAAAGACTGGGATAATTTTTCTGCCTTTAAAATAATGTTCAGATCCAAGTGTATGAGAGATTTTGGCCACATGAACAGGCATGACCACTGTGGTGGAAATGCTAAGTCAGGGCTTGAAACAGTGATTGAGCACCTAGTAGTAAGGCAGGGCCAAGCCAGGGGAGCTCAAGTGTATGCAGTGCACATGTATGACCAGTATGGGTATTGACAGGATCTTCCTCTTCCCAGACCGCATTTAAGTGTTGGCAGTGGAGGTGAGGGTATCTCATCTGGAGATCCCTGCATAGCTGAGGCCTTCCAAGGATAAGCAGGTTTTTGTTCCTTCTTTCTGTCTCCATGACTGCTCTGTTTAGCAAGTTTTCACTCACTGCAGCCTGGGGTCTTGCTACTCTGCTATCACTGTCGTGCTTTTCATTGTGTTACAACCAGTAATTTAAGTGACTTGCTAAAACTTACAGGGCAAGGACAGTATTTAAGTGAGCCAGGAGATATTTTGCCTTGTATTTAATCTTTTTCTTCTTACAAAGTAGCCTTGTGTGAGGAAGTTTGTGTGAGGAACATTTGTTTTGTGGAAGCTGATTCAGGAGAACTCAATTTTTAACATTCCAAAGGGAAATCTCTCTGGAGTTACGACTACAAGCAGGCAAGCAACAACTGAATCTAATGTAGAAGTTTAGGACCATATGAAAAGACAGCTACATTAGTGAACTGGACTGCCTGCATGAGTATACTCCCTGGGATTCAACAAAATCTAAATTTTCACTTTATTTCTTTGATTACCATTCACTCACTACTTCAAAATCTCAATTTTAATTCTATACAAATTTTCATTTTTCAATGCCTTTTTCAAAATGTTTAGTACCGTATGTACTTTATACTGTATATACTTATAACGGTTTAATCCCTCTGTAACAGATACATTTTGGTTAGACTTCACAATGTTTTTTGAAGATCTGTGCAGGTCATTCGACAAATTCAAGGGAAACTTACAGCACTTCACTTGTTATTGGAACAGATGGATGTGTTTCGCCCATTCATCTTCTTCCATGTCCTTCTAAATTATTTGTCAATTTATCAGACAAACAAGATGGTGAGACTAATTTTTTATGTCATTTAAAGATGATGTTTATGCAATATAATATATTTTGCATCTATTATCTGAACGTTTGTATTTATCAGTAATATCAGTGTGGCTCATAATTTGAGGAAATTGATCAGTCTCATCCATCCCTTGGCCAGGCTGGGCTGCTCCAGGAGGCAGATGATGTGGCAGGGTGAGCAGGCGGAAGTGTGAGCAAAATTGTTTTAGAGGCAGAATGTTCTTGTTTCACAGTATTGCATATATGCAATCCTGCATTCAAGATGGAAGAAAGGGGCCTAGAATTTCAAAGAGATATGATGCAAAGTGGACAATGAGGGTCATTGCAAAAATTGTCCTTCTTTAGGGAACAAAACTTGCCTCCTTTTGAGTTTAATGACAGTCCTGCTATTGATTTGTGCGTGCCCTATCTATTCATTTTTCTGCTCCCCTGATTTTTTTTTTTTTTTTTTTTTTTTCACTTTTGCTCAGATTAATGACTTGCTTCATTCCTTAACTTTATCCTCTCTTCCCGAAAAGTGTTGTCAGCAGGTCACTTAAACTGGCTTAGCATATCTACTCTATTTATTCTATAACACCCCCGAGTTTTACATTGCAGTTGAAAAATTCACTATCTCTATAATAACCTGGAAGAAGAAATAGTTGCTTTAAACTTCTAAAGAAGTAAGATCGCTTGTGAAGAAATAAGATCTCAATCCTATCAGTCCTCCAACTGAGATTGTGATGAATGTATGTCACAAAAGGAGACAAAACACAATCATCTCGGAAATGTAAGGGTTAATGAAAGGTAATATGTCACTTCATGGCAATAATAACACTTTTCTGATCATACAAAACAGGGACAGTCAGCAGTATGCTAGTGTTGCATTCAGGATGGAGTACTCCAGATGTGGTCTCACATCTGAGTGCCCATATCTATGGGAGTGCAGACAGGGCTAGGCTCTGGGAGTTATATGCTCATATTCTGAATCCAGCAGGCCTACCGTCTCTTTCAGTAGTTCTCTAAATTATCGGACTTACCGTGCGAATGAAATGCCGTTTCTGCAGTGAGAAGCAGCAAGATGAGAATTTCATGGTCTCTGCTGCCATCTATTGTCACTTATTGGTGCTAACAATTCTTGTTGGGATTCTCTTCATAACGGGAAACAGCACTTATGTACTATGCTGTTGCAGGGACTTCAGAAGCTTGCTTCCTGTGACAAACCTAACTGCAGCTTTTCCATCTTTGAGTATGTACTGGGGATTATTGCCAAGCCTTGTAGGGGTATGAAAGAACAACAAAGGAATTCCATGAATTGTTATGGGCTGTGGATATATCCAGTTCTGCTTACTAATTTAAAAATAAAAATAAAATTAAAAACCAAAAATTCTATGCTTTGTGGAAAGCAGCATCTTCTCTTGAAATCTTATCTGTCTTAGGAAAAAACACCTTTGTTTCTCAGCTTTGGTGCTGTCTTGTTCTTGATATGCTTTGTGAATTAACATGACAGTTTTCTAATGACAGCTCTCTCCCACGATCATCCCAGCGAACATCTGCTGCATCAACACAGGAATCTTCCTGAATTTCATTTCTCTATGTGCAGATTTCCAGAAGAGTGCAATGGAACCAGCAACAGGTTTTGCAAGAATGGGACTTATTTATTTCTCTGATCCATACTCCAATAATATTATTGTGTAAATAAATATGAAGCTTGAATTTTGCCAAGTTTTGAACTTTGAATGGACTTTGGCCTGTTTAAAGAAAGAATGTTCCTGAGCCTTTTCAGCATCACCAATCATCCGGCTTGCCTGGGTGGCATTAGCTGAAGAGTCATTGTCTTGGGCTGAAGATAACGTGTCCTTAGTATACATGAGTAACAAAGCTTCTTAGTGACGTATGACTAAAACATAAAATGAGAAAGCATAACACTAGTGGGAATCTGGACCTTGCTTTTGTGAAGGGAATGCATCAGTGTCTGATTCAAGGGAAGCGGTTGCAATTTTGAAGGAGTTCTCCAGGTGTTTGCCAGAGGTTTTTGATGAAATATTGCTCTGTCTCTGGGGCTATAACCTTGTTTTTCCCTGTTTGTGTTAAAGGCAGATTTACAATTCGCAATCAGTTAATATTGTTTGATCCTTAATTTCAGTTTTATTTACTTTCTTGCCAGAGTAACCTGGCATGTACAAGAATTTATGTCTTCCTACTTGTTTTCTCAGGCCGTATTCAATTAATCCCAAAAAGTAAGCCATTATTGGTGTGTTTATTGGGGATTGGCTGCTTCTGTTGTTACAAAATCATCTACGGGCAGTAAGATGCACCCGCGTGGATATCATCCACGAAAGATAAACTTCTTTATCCTGCTCTCCTAGTGTAATTTAACCAGTGGAACTGCTAGGGTAGACTTCCCAAATTCTCATCCTTCATTTATGCAAGCAGAAATTGTCCCCTCTTTCTCAGTAATTTACGCATTACTTTCATTCCGATGGGGAAGAGCTCTCTCTGGGCTCTTCCAGCCCCCCCTTCCCCATTTCTCTCTGAGTGGATCCCTGGATCCTACGGCCCTACTCCAGTGCCGTGACACTAACAGCTGCTGTTATTCCCAGTTTACCTCCTCCTCTCCAGAGGCTCCCAGTACCAACACTGGGATTCTCTCTGCAGAGGCTAGTCTCACTTCCAGTGCCCTGCCCTCTCCTCTCACCTCCCCCTTTGCAAGTAATGCTGTTTGCAGCAGAAGTCTCCGGCTGCAGCTCACTCTCTCACACCAAGTTCTGCTCGCGGGGAAACGGTGTGGGGGGTTGCTCTCACACCCGCACTGATTAACTCACTTTCTCTTTAACCCTTTTTCCTTTGGCGCACCCTCAGTTACACTTCCACATACCCTCCATTCTACTTCTGTATACCAGTAACAATTACCTTTCTTATACCACCAAAACAGTTTGTCTCATTCCTTTCAAAATCCACAAATCAAACCGCACAATTCTTCAACTTCCACAAACATCCAGCACTTGGTCTCTCCTGATTAGGTACTCAATTAGAAAACTGGTCCCACTATTCCCTTTATCTTCCTAGTTTCTTATTTAATATTCCCCCGGGCGCTCCTGCAACACCCTTCCAATGTGACAACATACACCTGAGAGGTGTTTTGTTCGTTTTTCTGTTTGTCTGTTTGGTTTGGTATTTTTTCTGGTGTGAGAGCAACCTCTCCACCACCGAATAACTAACTAACTAACTAACACTTGAGGAGCATACACATACATTATGGAATTTCGAGCGACCATTCTTTGTAGTGTGGTTCTCTGTGGCTCCACTTCTGTGTTTTGTGATGACAAGGGTAGAAGGGAAAAGCCTCTCTTAAAGAGGCAGCTGGAGATTCGAGGAGCGACAGATGCTGTGCTCTCAGGGAGCACTTTGGAAGAAGTCGGGAGAGATCCTTTCTGGACTGCGCAGTAAATAACCCCCTGCGGAGGAAAGGCAGCAGGCTGAATTCGGACGTTCTGGGCTTCAGAACGGCACAACTTCGCTCTCACGGCTCGGAAGTGGCACTCGCTCCGGAAGCGGCACTTGCTCCGCAGCGCAACTGGTCCGGAGCGTTTGCTGTTGCTGACCGAGTAGGGGTACTCTCCAGCTGCCTCTTTAAGAGAGGCTTTTCCCTTCTACCCTTGTCATCACAGAACACAGAAGTGGAGCTACAGAGAACCACACTACAAAGAATTGTGGCTCGAAATGAAGGCACGGACACGACATTCAGAGCCAGGCGTAGTTCATTCTGCATAGATGTACGCACAGCGAAGTCCAAACCGCTCCTTTCGGATGTGCGGAGAAGAGCCCGCAGATCGGAGAAAAGCCCCCGGCTGCAGTCGCACTTTCTCGGGTACGGTTTAACAAGACACCACGGCTGGAGGCTGAAAGCCGCAGTCGGCGATAAGCGCGATTCTCGGGCAGCAACGGCAATCGCTCCGGAGCAGTTCACCGCGAGTGCCACTTCCGAGCCGTGAGAGCGAAGTTGTGCCGTTCTGAAGCCCAGAACGTCCGAATTCAGCCTGCTGCCTTTCCTCCGCAGGGGGTTATTTACTGCGCAGTCCAGAAAGGATCTCTCCCGACTTCTTCCAAAGTGCTCCCTGAGAGCACAGCATCTGTCGCTCCTCGAATCTCCAGCTGCCTCTTTAAGAGAGGCTTTTCCCTTCTACCCTTGTCATCACAAAACACAGAAGTGGAGCCACAGAGAACCACACTACAAAGAATTGTGGCTCGAAATGAAGGCACGGACACAACATTCAGAGCCAGGCGTAGTTCATTCTGCATAGATGTACGCACGGCGAAGTCCAAACCGCTCCTTTCGGATGTGCGGAGAAGAGCCCGCAGATCGGAGAAAAGCCCCCGGCTGCAGTCGCACTTTCTCGGGTACGGTTTAACAAGACACCGCGGCTGGAGGCTGAAAGCCGCAGTCGGCGATAAGCGCGATTCTCGGGCAGCAACGGCAATCGCTCCGGAGCAGTTCACCGCGAGTGCCACTTCCGAGCCGTGAGAGCGAAGTTGTGCCGTTCTGAAGCCCAGAACGTCCGAATTCAGCCTGCTGCCTTTCCTCCGCAGGGGGTTATTTACTGCGCAGTCCAGAAAGGATCTCTCCCGACTTCTTCCAAAGTGCTCCCTGAGAGCACAGCATCTGTCGCTCCTCGAATCTCCAGCTGCCTCTTTAAGAGAGGCTTTTCCCTTCTACCCTTGTCATCACAAAACACAGAAGTGGAGCCACAGAGAACCACACTACAAAGAATTGTGGCTCGAAATGAAGGCACGGACACAACATTCAGAGCCAGGCGTAGTTCATTCTGCATAGATGTACGCACGGCGAAGTCCAAACCGCTCCTTTCGGATGTGCGGAGAAGAGCCCGCAGATCGGAGAAAAGCCCCCGGCTGCAGTCGCACTTTCTCGGGTACGGTTTAACAAGACACCGCGGCTGGAGGCTGAAAGCCGCAGTCGGCGATAAGCGCGATTCTCGGGCAGCAACGGCAATCGCTCCGGAGCAGTTCACCGCGAGTGCCACTTCCGAGCCGTGAGAGCGAAGTTGTGCCGTTCTGAAGCCCAGAACGTCCGAATTCAGCCTGCTGCCTTTCCTCCGCAGGGGGTTATTTACTGCGCAGTCCAGAAAGGATCTCTCCCGACTTCTTCCAAAGTGCTCCCTGAGAGCACAGCATCTGTCGCTCCTCGAATCTCCAGCTGCCTCTTTAAGAGAGGCTTTTCCCTTCTACCCTTGTCATCACAAAACACAGAAGTGGAGCCACAGAGAACCACACTACAAAGAATTGTGGCTCGAAATGAAGGCACGGACACAACATTCAGAGCCAGGCGTAGTTCATTCTGCATAGATGTACGCACGGCGAAGTCCAAACCGCTCCTTTCGGATGTGCGGAGAAGAGCCCGCAGATCGGAGAAAAGCCCCCGGCTGCAGTCGCACTTTCTCGGGTACGGTTTAACAAGACACCGCGGCTGGAGGCTGAAAGCCGCAGTCGGCGATAAGCGCGATTCTCGGGCAGCAACGGCAATCGCTCCAGAGCAGTTCACCGCGAGTGCCACTTCCGAGCCGTGAGAGCGAAGTTGTGCCGTTCTGAAGCCCAGAACGTCCGAATTCAGCCTGCTGCCTTTCCTCCGCAGGGGGTTATTTACTGCGCAGTCCAGAAAGGATCTCTCCCGACTTCTTCCAAAGTGCTCCCTGAGAGCACAGCATCTGTCGCTCCTCGAATCTCCAGCTGCCTCTTTAAGAGAGGCTTTTCCCTTCTACCCTTGTCATCACAAAACACAGAAGTGGAGCCACAGAGAACCACACTACAAAGAATGGTCGCTCGAAATTCCATAATGTATGTGTATGCTCCTGAAGTGTTAGTTAGTTAGTTAGTTAGTTATTCGGTGGTGGAGAGGTTGCTCTCACACCAGAAAAAATACCATACCAAACAGACAAACAGAAAAACGAACAAAACACCTCTCAGGTGTATGTTGTCACATTGGAAGGGTGTTGCAGGAGCGCCCGGGGGAATATTAAATAAGAAACTAGGAAGATAAAGGGAATAGTGGGACCAGTTTTCTAATTGAGTACCTAATCAGGAGAGACCAAGTGCTGGATGTTTGTGGAAGTTGAAGAATTGTGCGGTTTGATTTGTGGATTTTGAAAGGAATGAGACAAACTGTTTTGGTGGTATAAGAAAGGTAATTGTTACTGGTATACAGAAGTAGAATGGAGGGTATGTGGAAGTGTAACTGAGGGTGCGCCAAAGGAAAAAGGGTTAAAGAGAAAGTGAGTTAATCAGTGCGGGTGTGAGAGCAACCCCCCACACCGTTTCCCCGCGAGCAGAACTTGGTGTGAGAGAGTGAGCTGCAGCCGGAGACTTCTGCTGCAAACAGCATTACTTGCAAAGGGGGAGGTGAGAGGAGAGGGCAGGGCACTGGAAGTGAGACTAGCCTCTGCAGAGAGAATCCCAGTGTTGGTACTGGGAGCCTCTGGAGAGGAGGAGGTAAACTGGGAATAACAGCAGCTGTTAGTGTCACGGCACTGGAGTAGGGCCGTAGGATCCAGGGATCCACTCAGAGAGAAATGGGGAAGGGGGGGCTGGAAGAGCCCAGAGAGAGCTCTTCCCCATCGGAATGAAAGTAATGCGTAAATTACTGAGAAAGAGGGGACAATTTCTGCTTGCATAAATGAAGGATGAGAATTTGGGAAGTCTACCCTAGCAGTTCCACTGGTTAAATTACAGCTAGGAGAGCAGGATAAAGAAGTTTATCTTTCGTGGATGATATCCACGCGGGTGCATCTTACTGCCCGTAGATGATTTTGTAACAACAGAAGCAGCCAATCCCCAATAAACACACCAATAATGGCTTACTTTTTGGGATTAATTGAATACGGCCTGAGAAAACAAGTAGGAAGACATAAATTCTTGTACATGCCAGGTTACTCTGGCAAAAAAGTAAATAAAACTGAAATTAAGGATCAAACAATATTAACTGATTGCGAATTGTAAATCTGCCTTTAACACAAACAGGGAAAAACAAGGTTATAGCCCCAGAGACAGAGCAATATTTCATCAAAAACCTCTGGCAAACTCTTCTGGAAATCTGCACATAGAGAAATGAAATTCAGGAAGATTCCTGTGTTGATGCAGCAGATGTTCGCTGGGATGATCGTGGGAGAGAGCTGTCATTAGAAAACTGTCATGTTAATTCACAAAGCATATCAAGAACAAGACAGCACCAAAGCTGAGAAACAAAGGTGTTTTTTCCTAAGACAGATAAGATTTCAAGAGAAGATGCTGCTTTCCACAAAGCATAGAATTTTTGGTTTTTAATTTTATTTTTATTTTTAAATTAGTAAGCAGAACTGGATATATCCACAGCCCATAACAATTCATGGAATTCCTTTGTTGTTCTTTCATACCCCTACTTGGGGCTTGGCAATAATCCCCAGTACATACTCAAAGATGGAAAAGCTGCAGTTAGGTTTGTCACAGGAAGCAAGCTTCTGAAGTCCCTGCAACAGCATAGTACATAAGTGCTGTTTCCCGTTATGAAGAGAATCCCAACAAGAATTGTTAGTACCAATAAGTGACAATAGATGGCAGCAGAGACCATGAAATACTCATCTTGCTGCTTCTCACTGCAGAAACGGCATTTCATTCGCACGGTAAGTCCGATACTTTTAGAGAAAGAGACGGTAGGCCTGCTGGATTCAGAATATGAGAATATAACTCCCAGAGCCTAGCCCTGTCTGCACTCCCATAGACATGGGCACTCAGATGTGAGACCACATCTGGAGTACTCCATCCTGAATGCAACCCTAGCATACTGCTGACTGTCCCTGTTTTGTATGATCAGAAAAGTGTTATTATTGCCATGAAGTGACATATTACCTTTCATTAACCCTTACATTTCCGAGATGATTGTGTTTTGTCTCCTTTTGTGACATCCATTCATCACAATCTCAGTTGGAGGACTGATAGGATTGAGATCTTACTTCTTCAGAAGTGATCTTACTTCTTTAGAAGTTTAAAGCAACTATTTCTTCTTCCAGGTTATTATAGTGATAGTGAATTTTTCAACTGCAATGTAAAACTCGGGGGTGTTATAGAATAAATAGAGTAGATATGCTAAGCCAGTTTAAGTGACAACACTTTTCGGGAAGAGAGGATAAAGATAAGGAATGAAGCAAGTCATTAATCTGAGCAAAAGTGAAAAAAAAAAAAAAAAAAAAAAAAAATCAGGGGAGCAGAAAAATGAATAGATAGGGCAGGCACAAATCAATAGCAGGACTGTCATTAAACTCAAAAGGAGGCAAGTTTTGTTCCCTAAAGAAGGACAATTTTTGCAATGACCCTCATTGTCCACTTTGCATCATATCTCTTTGAAATTCTAGGCCCCTTTCTTCCATCTTGAATGCAGGATTGCATATATGCAATACTGTGAAACAAGAACATTCTGCCTCTAAAACAATTTTGCTCACACTTCCGCCTGCTCACCCTGCCACATCATCTGCCTCCTGGAGCAGCCCAGCCTGGCCAAGGGATGGATGAGACTGATCAATTTCCTCAAATTATGAGCCACACTGATATTACTGATAAATACAAACGTTCAGATAATAGATGCAAAATATATTATATTGCATAAACATCATCTTTAAATGACATAAAAAATTAGTCTCACCATCTTGTTTGTCTGATAAATTGACAAATAATTTAGAAGGACATGGAAGAAGATGAATGGGCGAAACACATCCATCTGTTCCAATAACAAGTGAAGTGCTGTAAGTTTCCCTTGAATTTGTCGAATGACCTGCACAGATCTTCAAAAAACATTGTGAAGTCTAACCAAAATGTATCTGTTACAGAGGGATTAAACCATTATAAGTATATATAGTATAAAGTACATACGGTACTAAACATTTTGAAAAAGGCAATGAAAAATGAAAATTTGTATAGAATTAAAATTGAGATTTTGAAGTAGTGAGTGAATGGTAATCAAAGAAATAAAGTGAAAATTTAGATTTTGTTGAATCCCAGGGAGTATACTCATGCAGGCAGTCCAGTTCACTAATGTAGCTGTCTTTTCATATGGTCCTAAACTTCTACATTAGATTCAGTTGTTGCTTGCCTGCTTGTAGTCGTAACTCCAGAGAGATTTCCCTTTGGAATGTTAAAAATTGAGTTCTCCTGAATCAGCTTCCACAAAACAAATGTTCCTCACACAAACTTCCTCACACAAGGCTACTTTGTAAGAAGAAAAAGATTAAATACAAGGCAAAATATCTCCTGGCTCACTTAAATACTGTCCTTGCCCTGTAAGTTTTAGCAAGTCACTTAAATTAGTGGTTGTAACACAATGAAAAGCACGACAGTGATAGCAGAGTAGCAAGACCCCAGGCTGCAGTGAGTGAAAACTTGCTAAACAGAGCAGTCATGGAGACAGAAAGAAGGAAAAAAAAACCTGCTTATCCTTGGAAGGCCTCAGCTATGCAGGGATCTCCAGATGAGATACCCTCACCTCCACTGCCAACACTTAAATGAGGTCTGGGAAGAGGAAGATCCTGTCAATACCCATACTGGTCATTCATGTGCACTGCATACACTTGAGCTCCCCTGGCTTGGCTCTGCCTTACTACTAGGTGCTCAATCACTGTTTCAAGCCCTGACTTAGCATTTCCACCACAGTGGTCATGCCTGTTCATGTGGCCAAAATCTCTCATACACTTGGATCTGAACATTATTTTAAAGGCAGAAAAATTATCCCAGTCTTTAATAACGAAAAACTTCTGCCAAAGCCTTTGTGTGATCTGCACTCTATGCCATTGTAGAAGTTCAGTTCTGCAACAAACTGAGAGCAACAGACTAATGTTCATCAAATCCAGACTACATGGTGTCTTTTTTCTGTCTGCCTTCCTTTTCCAAGACTCACAAACTGCATTTCAGGTATTGTTGTCAAGAGCGTCAAAAGATTTGCTTTTAAGAAAAGTTATCCGCTCATGGGTAAGGTATTCTGCCATGTATTCATTATAAAAAGAAGTTAAAAAAAAAAAAAAAAAGGATGTTGCAGATAAGAAGCATTAAGAATGACTTTACCACGTAAAAAACAGCCAAACCAAAAACAAAGATACATTTAGTCTTTCCTCAGGTAAGAACCAGTAGTAGGTCGGTAGGTAAGACTGTAAGAACAAGTTAAATGGGTAGTAATACTTCTCTTATGATATTCCAATATATTTACATGAGATTTTCATTCATCTATAGGTTAAGAATTTCCTGAGACAAAAGTTTGCCGGTTATTTATTCCATTGCTTTCCCTCCTTCTCCTTCAAGAAATTCCCCACTTTAATTGCGTTCAGGATGAGGAGCCACCTCTTCTTATTTATTCCAAAGCTGTCACTTCCTAGTTATTTTATAGCTACCATTGTCTAGTTTTATTTGACATACCGCAGTTCCGGTGTTGGAAAACACAGTGAACCATAATTTCCTATTGATCTTTTCTAAATTATTTGTATTTTAAATAGAGCTCTAGAATATTGCATTTAAACCATGTATTTTGCAAGCTGAAAAGTCCTTTATTAACTGCTTGTGCAGACATGCTGTAGGGAACTTGCTTTATCAGGGGGCTTGGAGCAGATGGGCTCCAGAAGTCCCTTTTCAAACCCTACCATTCTGTAATTTTATAATTCTTTGGCCTTTATTCGTTCCAGTTTTTTGGTGTTTTTTTTTTGTTTTGTTTGTTTGGGTTTTTTTTGTGTGTGTGTGTTCGTTTGTTTTTTTTGTTTGTTTTTTGTTTTTTATCGGTATTCTTTCCAGTTCTATTATGTCTTTCTGGAGTGGAGATCAGAAATCCAGGCATTGTATTCATAAGGGATGGGATCCCTCTTGAGTTAGTTAAGTCACCTAAAGATGTTTTTACCCTTATTACTCTACTAATTATTCAGACTAATTCAACTATGTTTCTGACATAATAGAGCACAGAGTGGATATTTTCATGGAATTACCTAAAGTAAGCCAAGACCACATTTCCCAGTAGTCATACTTAGCGTTTGGTCCTTTATAATTCCTGCCAAGACAGGCTGTCTCCCTTTGCCTTACTTCAGTTTTTTTACAATGAATTTTTTTCAGTTTGACTTACAATGAATTTCACCTGTTGCTTAGTTACAATTGCTCCTGTAGATCTTGGCTCCAGTTTTCATTAGTCACAGAATCGAAATGCAAGGTGTAAGATCGTTTGTACTCCAAATAGATGACTCTATTGTTGCTTAAATTGTCATACACTGCAAATGCAAACAAATGTAACTGAAAATCTAAGAGATAAAAGATAGAGGGCTAAGTTGAACTCATGTCTGTGGCAGAAAACGTGCACAGGTACAGATTGTTATCCTCTTCCTGTTTCTTTTCCAAGAGAAGAGAAATTTGAATATTGATGTGTTGTGAGAGTGACAGCATGTGTGCTGTTGCTGGCCAGGGAGAGTGAATCTGGCAGTGCTCAGATTCCTTGAAGTCCAGTGATTCCTGCACATGGAACAGTGTCAGACTTGAATAAAAAGGGTTTTTTGGTGGTGGTGGTGGTAAGAAGAGAAGAGAAGAGAAGAGAAGAGAAGAGAAGAGAGAAGAGAAGAGAAGAGAAGAGAAGAGAAGAGAAGAGAAGAGAAGAGAAGAGAAGAGAAGAGAGAAGAGAAGAGAAGAGAAGAGAAGAGAAGAGAAGAGAAGAGAAGAGAAGAGAAGAGAAGAGAAGAGAAGAGAAGAGAAGAGAAGAGAAGAGAAGGGGATAGGGAAAGGAAAAGGGATAGGGATAGGGAAAGGGAAAGGGAAAGGGAAAGGGAAAGGGAAAGGGAAAGGGAAGGAGCACTGAAGTAACAGTGGGAGAGCTAAATGAAAAAGAATACAAGGAAAACCAACATAGAATGTATTAGCAGGGAGCAAATTTTGTTGTTGTGGAGGGAAAATTGCATAAAAGTAGGCACCAAAGCCAAGGTGCTTCTATCCACTGTGCTCATAAGAAAACCTTCTTCTGTAAATGATTAAGGCCTCCCATTCAAGACATTTTATCTACACCCATAGTAAAGAGTAAAAGATTGCCATCCAGGTTGACAGAAAAAAATCATAATCCTTGCTATGTTTGAAGATGTGATAAAAAGGCCATTTCCATTGCTTCTTCACTAGAAACCAAATGAGAAACAAACAAAATGTCTCCAAGGAGGACATCTCTCTTGCCTCCAAAGCCTGAAAGATTCCCAAAGATAGTTGAAAGCTACATGGTTGTCCAAACTGCCTTTCCACACTGAGTTGCCTATATTTGCCTGTTAAACTATGGAAGGTCCTTTAAGCCATTGTTTTGTCAAATCAGGGATCTGTAAGGAAAAATAAATCTTACTAAATTTTGAAATTACCAAGCTACTCTGAGTAGTCTTTCTTGTACTTCTGCAGTCTCTGCTAGGATCCTTCATTAGAAAGACACAGTCTCAAAAGATAATACACAAAGCAGGTCTGATACCTTATTTCATGCATGATGTCTTCTTTTTTTTCTTCCCTAAAGATAAATTCATCCTCTTTCTTCACTTCTCAGATCTCACACAGAGACATTTTTAGCATCTATCACTATTAGTAAGCTATAAATGGGCAGATATGGGGAACAAAGTAGGTACCTCAGCAGGTAAGCATTTTTCCCCTACTCCAGGGAAGGTGATGGAGCAGATTGTCTTGAGGGAGACCATGCGGCATGTGCGGGGTGACCGGGGAGGGGATCAGGCCTAGCCAGCATGGGTTCGTGAAGGGCAGGTCCTGTTTGACCAACCTGATCTCCTTCTATGATCTAGTGACCCATCTGGTGGATGAGGGAAAGGCTGTTGATGTGGTCTACCTAGACTTCAGCAAAGCCTTTGACACTGTCTCCCACAGTATTCTCCTGCAGAAGCTGGCAGCCCGAGGCTTGGATGGGTACACTCTCGGCTGGGTGAGGAGCTGGCTGGAGAGCCGAGCTCAGAGAGTGGTGGTGAATGGAGTTGAATCCAGCTGGCGACCGGTCGCAAGTGGTGTTCCCCAGGGGTTGGTGCTGGGGCCTGTCCTCTTCAATATCTTGATTGATGACCTGGATGAGGGCAGCGAGTGCACCCTTGGTAAATTTGCAGATGACCCCAAATTGGCTGGAAGTATGGATCTGCCTGGGGGTAGCGAGGCCCTACAGAGGGATCTGGACAGGCAGGAGAGCTGGGCTGAAACCAATGGGATGAGTTTCAACAAGGCCAAATGCCAGGTCCTGCACTTCGGCTACAACAACCCCAGGCGAGGCTACAGGCTTGGGGCGGTGTGGCTGGAGGACTGCGTAGAGGAAATGGACCTGGGGGTATTGATTGATGCTCGGCTGAATATGAGCCGACAGTGTGCCCAGGTGGCCAAGAAGGCCAATGGCACCCTGGCTTGCATCAGAAACAGCGTTGCAAGCAGGAACAGAGAGTTCCCCTGTACTCGGCACTGGTGAGGCCGCACCTCGAGTACTGTGTCCAGCTTTGGGCCCCTCACTGCAAGAAAGACATCGAGGCCCTGGAACGCATTCAGAGGAGGGCAACAAAGCTGGCGAGGGGTCTGGAACACAGGCCATATGAGGAGAGGCTGAACGAGCTGCGAACGTTCAGCCTGGAGAAGAGGAGGCTCAGGGGAGACCTCATTGCTCTCTATAACTTCCTGAAGGGAGGTTGTAGTGAGCTGGGGGTCGGCCTCTTCTCTCGTGTCATTAGTGATAGGACCAGAGGAAATGGTTTCAAGCTACGACAGGGGAGATTCAGGCTGGACATCAGGAAGTACTACTTTTCAGAAGGGGTGGTCAGGCAGTGGAATGGACTGCCCAGGGAGGTGGTGGAGTCACCGACCCTGGGGGTGTTCAAGGAAAGACTGGATGTTGTGTTGAGGGACATGGTTTAGTGGGAGCTATTGGGAACAGGCAAACGGTTGGACTGGATGATCTTTTAGGTCTTTCCCAACCTTGGTGACTCTGTGATTCTAACTATTCTGTTTTCAAAGCACAGTTTGAATACTATGCGGTAAATAAGGTATCGGGCTGTTCACAGAACAGAAAAATGTAAAACATTGAAAAGTTGCTGACTAAGTAAGCGACTTACATTCCGTACCGAAGATGAAGACTGGACCAAAAATAGCAAGTGATCATATGATTCAAGGCTGTACAATAATGGATCCTCAATAGCACATGAATAACATTCCATTGGGAAATATTAGATCTAGCATTTGCAAATATTTATGTGTCTGAGCTTGCAATTTAATACTACTATTTCTATGCAAGAGTTCTGTTATCTAGTTAGTACATAAAACAGGAATACTATCAGTGACTGACAATTATGCAGGAGTATTCTTGTCAAGTATGGCAATACACAAGTGCCTGAACCCCTCTTTTTTTTCTTGGCTCCAGGCTTATGTGAAGAGGAAGTAATTCTACAATTGTTGAAACGGTGCTGACATTTCTGGTGCACTGGTATGGATTCTGAGACAGGAAGTAGGCTTTAATCACACCATATTTTCAAAGCCCTTCTAACTTCTTGTTAGAACTGAGCAGTGGAGGATAATTCTATATTCATTCAACCTCCCTTTACATTTTGAGATAATCAGCATGACTTGTCTCATAATTGTGTACAGTATGCTGACATCCAGTTCCAACCAAAGAGGTCTGTGTCTGTATTTTCACAAATTCTCTTTTCCTTAAAAAATCTGTTGTTTCTGTTTTGTCACAGCCAATTTTCCTTTCTCTTAACAAAATGGAATTTGCAGGACCAGTGGGCTGAAGGATGTTGTACCAGAGGCCAGGACATGCCCCAGCTCAAGTGGAGGTGTTTGACTCAAGACAAAAACACAGCCTGTATCCTACCACTGAAGGCAGACCCACCACTCCTCATACCTTTTAAACATCCGTACTACTCCCCTTGAGGCTGTTAAGTCCACAGGACCACTGGTAGGAGCATCAACACTTCAGCATACTTCAGTGTCTACGAGGGTATGTCACGACACCAGGTGGTGGAGTGCTGAAATTCTGGGAATCAGTGAACCCAAACCTGAACTGAAGAAGATAAGCCACCGGAAGGAACATCAAGTACTGTTCCAACAGAACCATAAGAAGACTATCAACAATCACCTTGCAACAATCACCTGTCAATCACATCATTGATAGGTACCGTTCCTGCATCACGATGCACGTTGTACTTCACGTTTCCCAAACAGCACGAGTTTACCCCTGACCTACTCAATCTTTGGTTCAGGCTGTGACCTGGCAACTCTGCTGCACTCCATCCCTTCACAGCCTGAACCAATGATTGAACAGTAGTTGAGAGGTCAAGGCTATCCCAGGGAGCTCAGGTGCAAGCAATGATTGGAAAAGGTGCTTTTATTTAAGTGTTAGCAGCAGAGGGAGCAGTATCTCTCTGAGTTTGCTCTTCTTTTGAGTTGTTACTAGTTTCTGGAAGGGGTGAGCTAATTTTTCTTCATTACCTGCTGCTATGGTTCTTGTAGGTTATGTATGGTTGCCTGTTAGGTATGGTCCTATGGTCTTGTATGGTTACCTGCTATGGCGCTTATATCCCATTAGAAAGCACTGTCATTACATTCTTTTGCCATGTGACTTTGTTTAAAATATTTTCTTAAGGTGACAGCCTTTTCTCAGTTCTGTTGCTTTATTTTTCAACGCTGCTCTGCAAACCTTGCTGTGACTCTGGGCTGGGCCTGGCCACTCCTCAGGGTAGAGCTGCTGCCATGATAGATACAGCTGTAGGGGGTGCAAGGTGAGTTGGGATTCATGTAGCATGTGGGTTACAGGTTGTGTATGCCTGAGTATCTAATTCACACTGAAATGTCTTGGCTGTATGCATGTGGTGGCTGGAATCCCTTTGCATTGTAGAGGTGAAGTTCAGAGCCAACCTCCAAAGTAAGGGAACGCAAAGTTATGAAAAAAAGAAGAAATGATCTATGGAAAATTAATTGTTATAGATGTTATTTGATCCTTGAAAATCATAAAAATAGTCTTGGGGAAAAAAAAGAAAAAAGCAGGTAACTGTCAAAATGTTAGCTAAATACACGAAACACTAAGTAAATATTCTTCCGATATTAACTATTATTTATGATGATATTTGTGTATTTGAAATTTTCTGGAAGCTAATGGACGAAGAATTAAAAAAAAAATTAGTTCTCTTAGAAATTCATATTTTGTTGATCACAATGGATATTGTTTTGCTTCAAAAGATTAAATATAAATGGTAAGTTTGTGGGTAAGTTATAATCTATTATTCCAATACAATGTAGACTAAAGTATGAGTCATTCTTCTCAAAATCCTTGATAGGTAAGGACTGAACAGTTTGACATTTAACCCTTCAACTTCCAGTGTCTTTAGGGTAACATACCTGAGTGCTACTTAGTGTTTTGACCTTTTTGTGGGTTTTTTTGTTGTTTTTTTAGAGTAAACACTTAATCAATTTGGTCATGATGGCAAAGTGGAATAACATCTGTAACTGTGAAGTGATGAACTGCATCTTACAAGCCTCCAGTGTTCTGGGTGTAGCAATGTCAAGCATGATGGATAAACGACTGATAAGTATAGACACCTAACATGTATGTTTGCAAAACCAATCTGAATTATCCTCCCAGATTCAGAAATAGGAAAGATCTGAGAACACTCACATAAATTTTAATCTGGTGTTACAAACAAACAAAAAAGCACAAAGTACAATAAGTAAAAGTATTAAAATAACAATCTCTAAAAGAATACAGTACATATTTTATTTTGCATAATAAATAGGTGTGCAAGGAAATATATATACAAATGTAGAGTACATGTCCAACAAGTTCTGTATGCAGCAGATGCCTTGTCTGCATTTTGTGCATAAATTACGTTAGGATTTTTGAGTGGGTAACAGCATGTAGATGCACTCCTGGATGTTTGAGCCAATGCTTTATATTAAGGAGTTTTAACAAGGAGAAGGACATCATCTTCTCCAATTTTTACATAGGAGAAGGGAAGCCCTGAAGCCACGTTAGCCTTACTTCTCAGTAAATACAAGCCTAATTATTCGTTATGTGACTGAAAAACTTTGCACAAACTTTTCAACACTAGACTTTATTGATTCAGCTTCCTGTGATATCGACAAAACTTAGCTAATAGCAGTATCCGAATATTCAAGAAGTCCTGTTAAGGCCTGTCTATGCTGGTACAACATTGCTGCCTGGTTATAATGTTGAAATTATTCTTCTCAAGCCCTACTTTAGGAGTATTGACAGTAGTCTCCAAGCTGTGTTCTGGTCAATGTAGACTGATAATTTTGTTTTTGTAGGTCACTACATACATATGGCAATCTTCAGAGTTCCTTTTTCTGACCAAGCAAACATTGTCATCTTTGTAGAAAGACAAATTGGTTCAAAAATCTTTTTCAGAGTTAGGAATTCTAGTGGTTAACAGTTCAGGAAAGCTTCTCTTATGAGAAGCTGCGGAGGGGACAAAGGTTTTGTTGTGGATTGGTTTTTTTTTTGTTTTTTTTTTGTTTTTTTTTTTAATTGGGAGGAAAATGAAGCTCAGGGGAGTCCTTATAGCTCAATACAACAAAGGAGGTTGTGGTGAGGTAGGTGCTGGCCTCCTCTCCCAGGTAACTCTCAATAGGATGAGAGGAAATGACCACAATGACAGGGGAGGTTCAGACTGTATATTAGGAAAAACTTCTCCAAAAGAGTGGTCAGGCACTGGAGCAGGCTGTCAGGGAAGGAGGTAGAGTCATCTGGAGTCATCCCTGGAAGCGTTCAAGAAACATGTAGCTGTGCTACTAAGGAACGTGGTTCTGAAGGCAATATTGATGGTAGGTGCACATTTGGGCTAGATGATCTTGGAGGTCTTTTCCAACCCTGAAGGTTCTATGATTTTATCTGAACTCCTTAAGCTATGTAAATCTCATCTTCACAATCAATTTAAAAAAACACTTATATGGAAGTAAGAAAATACCTTGAAATTGTTTACTACTAATCTGTCGAGCATCTACTCCATGTGTGCTGTAAATCTTAAGTACAGCCACTTATAATTATCCCTGCAAAAAACAATGTGGTGGGAAGGAAGTACTAAATTTTTAACACAAATCTGAATGTCTGGATTTGTCTAGACTCGCAGTGTGATGACTCTCACTGTCGAGGTCAATTTGTTGGGAGCGTCAGTGAAACAGTAGGATTTTCTTGCTTTTATACACAGTTTCAACTGCACAGTTATTCAACGCCAATTTCCTATCTCAACCCTTGCCTGCAAGAACATTATATACACCTAGAGCTAATCCAATCTTTTTTTCCTTCAGCGTCATTAAAAATAAAAGGGGGGGGGAGGGGGAAAGACAAAAAAAAAAAAAAAAAAAAAAAAAAAGGGAAAGAATTCTTTATGGAAACTTTGTTATTGTGGGAGTGATGGCTTGTCACAGCAGACAGAAAGATCTTTCATACATGTATGACATTCTTATCCAAACAGTTGCGCACATCCTATGGTTTATCTCTGTGAATGTTGAGAGACTGATATTTAAAAACCACAAGCTTTTCTTCTTATTGTAACCCTTGCTTGGGTGCAGTCCCATGAAGAGTTAAATCAGTTTGTGATACTGTGTCTTATCACAGTAGTTAATTGCTTCATTTTGGTGAAGGCAGAAAAATGTTTATCATATGAAAGCTTGGAAAGCTTGTCTTCAGAACCCTCTTAATACAGTGACATTGACGGTGGGATCAAGTACATTCTCATCAAGTTTGTGGATGACAACAAGCTATGTGATAAGGTGAAGATGACTGAGGGATGGGATGCCACTGAGAGAGACTTAGCCAGCCTTTGTCAGTGGGACAAGGAGAAGCTCATGAGGTTCAAAAAATCCAAGTGCAAGGTACTGCACATGGGTAATGGCAACCAACCCCTTGTATCAGCACAAGTTGAAGGATGTCAGGACAGAGAACAGCCCTGCCACAATGGGCATAGGGATACTAGGAAATAGCAAGTGGACATGAAGTAGCAGTGTGTACCCTCACAGCCCAGAAAGCCACTCCTGTCCTGGACTGCACCAAAAGAATTGTGGTCAGCAGGTCAAGGTAGATGATCCTGCCTCTCTGCTCTGCCTTGCTGAGACCACATCTGGAGTACTCCATCCTGATGTGGAGTTCTCAGTACAGGAGAGGCATGGATCTCCAGCTTTAAAATTCTTCTAGAACTAACAATGCAAAGGCAGATATACATATGCAATAATAACACCAAAAACAAGATCACTACTGTATTGTAATTAATAAGTCCTTCTCTTCTATGAGGCAGTTCTTTTGTTTATTACATAATCCTAGAATGCAATGACATAGCAAGTATCAACTAGTAACAGTGTTACACTATCTCCAGCTGTAAAATTAGACTCCTTATCTGGTTTGGACTAACGGGCTTACAGCAGGTCAGAAAAAGACTCGTGTAAATACTAAGGACAGAGAACTTTCTAAAAAGTAAGCAGCTAATCAGCAGTATTTAACCTGTAGGAAAAAAAAAAATTACTGTGCTTTGACTAATTATAGAAATATTTATAAGGCCCCATCCATACAGAATTCAGAGAATATATTATATTGCTTCATTGTTTGAAGACTGATTCAACCTTAATGTGACTGTTAAGCTGCAGTAGGTAGAGACCTTGACTACAGCTTGCCCAGCCCTGAGCTTGGCCTTAGCCTGAAATGGGTTAATGCTACCTTTGTAACACCTTGGTTGCACAAGTATCTGCCTTTAATCTGCACAGTACAGAGACTTTCTCACATAACTGTCCTATTCTGGGGTCAAGACTGTTGAAAACTGAAATGTCATCTAATTGTCTTGCTAGTTCATCAGATGGCTCATCATGTTTTCAGTAATGTTTTTTCATTACTCCTATGTCTAGATCTAGGCAGTGTCAATCACATAAATCATGATTTCTAGACTTTCACTTAATATGTACATAGTTTGAATAATTTGATGTACTACAGGTTAAAAGTTTTTTTCTTTCATTTTTCTTCCTGTATTAGTTATTTTATGCACTGTGTGTACCAAGATTGATAGTGGAACCCACTTTAATCTTAGATCCCCGAAGAAGCTGCTTCTTGACATAAAATACTTTTGTTTTAATTTAATAGATTGCATCTTAGAAAATTCAGTGGAAGTGGAACAAGGATGATTACAAATCACTTCTCAATCTAGTTACTAAAACATGTCGAAGACAAAGCATTCACTGCTGTTAGAGAAAATAGATTTATTGTTCACAAAGAGCTACTGCTGAGGAATGTTAAAGTCACCTTTAAATCAGTAGTATTAGAGAAATGTAAATTAAAATCTTGTGGCAAAAGTTGTTCCAGGTAATCATAATAAAATAAATTAGCCATCAATTCCAAATAATGTGTTCTATCTTTTCACTAGTAAAACACTTCTGATTGTTTACACACTGAACAGAAATGAAATATCATCCTTAAAAAAAAAAAACAAAAAAAAAAACAAACAAAAAAAACCACCAACAATCTTTCCAATAATGACCTAGTTCAAGGAAAAGGAAAAGGAAAAAGCTGGACTCTGCTCTGAAACGTGGACCCTCACAACTCCTTGGTGCCAGATGGATTGCATCCTGGAGTGCTAAGGGAGTTGGTGGATGTGGTTGCCAAACCACACTCCATCATCCTTCAACAGTCCTGGCTAACTGGGAATGTCCGGGTGGACTGGAGGCTGGCAGATATGAAGACCGTCTTCAGAAAGGGCCAGCAAGATGATTCTGGTAGCTACAGACCTATCAGTCTCACCTTGGTGCCACGGAAGGTCGTGAAGCGGATAATCTTGGGAGCCACCGTGGATCAATTAAAGGTCAGCCATGGGATCAGGCCCAGACAGTATGGGTCTATGAATGGAAGATCCTGTCTGACAAACCTGATTTCGTTCTACGACAGGGTGACCTGCTTAGTGGATGAAGGTGAGGCTGGTCTTCAGTGATGTGGTCTTCAGTAAAGTCTTTGACACTGAAAGAAAAGAATACTGCAGTAAAACATCTGTTTGTCTTTTAAAGAATGTACAACGGTCGCATTAAAATCTTCCACACTGAAAAAGATGGCATGGCTAAAGACTGAATCCTTCAAAGATGTATTCATGTGAACAATACCACTTTAATACATGGAAACACTTATGTGAATAAAACTCTCAGCAAATGTTTTAGGAGAACTTTGTGTCTTCTAACTTCACATTTTCTCTTACATCTCTTCTTTTACCTCCATCAGCATTAGCAGCAGTACTAATATTGGTTGGTGTGCTGTAGTATCATTCACTCACAATTTTCATGTACTTCTATGGATAGCAGAGGAGTTGCTGAACTCACGTAGTCCCTACAGTGAATGCTCAGATCTTTCAGGAAGACCTGGTTGTGGATGCCCCATCCCTGGAGGTGTCCAAGGCCAGGTTGGATGTGGCCCTGGGCAGCCTGGGCTGCTATGAAATGTGGAGGTTGGTGGCCCTGCCTGTGGTGGGGGGTTGGAGCTTCGTGATCCTTGAGGCCCCCTTCCAACCCGGGCCATTCTATGATTCCATGATTCTGTGACTCCGGGCCATGGTAGCACAAGCTGCTTTTAGGGACAACTGGAAGGCCATATTCTCTAAAGGCCAGCTGTCTCCTCAGTCCCATCCTTCTTCCCACAGAAATTGCATACCCAAACTGACTGCCAGCAGACATCATATATTCGCCATTGAAATAGAGGTTCCATGTGATGCCTGTTGAGCAGACAGCCAAGTGAGCTTTCTGACTGCCTCTCACCACTCCTACCATGAAGCAGAGCTACACAAAGAAAACACTGCTGCCAACATCCAACACAAAATACACCTGCAGTTTGGGGCATCACCACATCCACTCTCACAGACAACACTGCCCAATTCCTTTTCACCTTTTCCCAGCAGATGCTCTGAGTACTTTCGCCCCAGTTTTTTCCTCGTTGAGGATTCTTACCCTACTAGCCTTGACAGAGAGTGGAAAAAAAGTGATAAAGCAAGCATACCTACAGTGTTGGGTGGAAATTCATGGTGCTTCCTCTCACTTCTCCCATTAGATTCTAGGGGTAAAAATCAATGATACTTTTTCACTTGGCAGAAGCACCTCACACGTGATATATGGAAATTTTTGGCTCAGCGTATGTGATCTGAACACTCAACTCTTCATTTCTTTCCCCTTTTCTCCACTGCATTACATTTAATTTTTTCTTAACTGAGCAACACTGTGAGGCTGCAGTCATTCACAGAATCACAGAATGGTAGGGGTTGGAAGGGACCTCTAGAGATCATCGAGTCCAACCCCCTGCCAAAGCAGTTCCCTACACCAGGTCGCACAGGTAGGCGTCCAGGCGACTCTTGAATATCTCCAGAGAAAGAGACTCCACAACCCCCCTGGGCAGCCTGTTCCAGTGCTCCGTCACCTCACCTAAAGAAGTTCTTGCGCACATTCATGTGGAACTTCCTATGCTGCAGCTTATGTCTGTTTCCCCTTGTCTTGTTTCCACTTACCACTGAAAAGAGACTGGCTTCACCACTATGGCCCCCACACCTCAGGTATTTATAAACCTTACACTAAACCACATGTTTATAAACATTACAGCTGTTCTCAGTCTGTATTTACCTTCAAAGGTCAATATTAATTATTCTGCCATACATCCCCCATTTCAGAACTGCAAGCAGCTTTCGTGTCTTCTCTATGTGAGAAGTTAGTCCAGAAAAAGGTATTAACTCACCCTACGAATCCTGCCACAGGGCTGTTCTGCCATTCCTACAGAGAAAATGGTCTTTCTTCTCTGCAGAGTACAATGAATTTTTCATCTTCTCACTTAACAGTTGTATCCTTTAAAGAATAAAAGTAAATATAAAATTAGTGAGGATTCAGTAACAGTAGGTCAGCTATAAATACTTGTAAATGGGAAACATACAGTGAGCATCTTTGGAATTATGACATTACAGCATTCTGATTTTAGGAAAGTTACAATTAAGCTCCGTTTCAATACAACCGACTCTATATTACAAACTCAACAAAAACGTATGGAGGAGCAGAAGTCCTACTCAGTGCACTTAGTGCCTTTTACACGGTTATTCAGATACAGCATGGTCACAGCTCTGGCCTGGTTCGACCTGGATCCTTGACTAAATGGCACAGGGGGACCCATGGACCCACGCCCTGTGATGGGTCTAAAAACAAAACAGCGGCAACAAGCTAAGGGAGAAAATCAATTTACTAGATATTATAGCACAATGTGAGAGAATGCAATATAGCACAATACAATTGGAATTGTAGCTAATAAATCAAATAAACAGGAGATAATAAAATAACAAAATAAACAGACTGTCCAAAACTGAAAGCCTTACTCTAATGTTGAAGGTGGGACAGCTAGGGAGCATACACTGCAGAGCCAAGCAGAAATAGAAGTCTCATGACTCCCAGTTTTCTCTTTCCTTCTAAACAGAAAATGGAAATGGAACAGTGAAGTATTCACAGAATCAGTGATTCTGTGACTTCAAATGAAATTCTCTGAAAGTACTCCTTTTGTACCTTTGGATGCTCCCAGGTCAAATCACTAGGAATCACACAATTTCTTTCCCCAATAGGACATAAGAATCTAACACCTAGAGAGCTGTTATTTTCAAGGCTGTTGTGTTGTAAGCAATTACACATCTTCATTTTTTATGTGAAGCTATAATCATTCAACCTGGAGTTTACTTTTAAGTAGTTTAGACCACACTTCAGAACTTAATCACACAAGTGGCTCCACCCTCACCTAAAGGTAATGCTGCTTTTCCTGAATACTATCTGATTTGGCCCTGAGAGCTCACAAGCTACACCTGCTCACTAACTGAAGATACAGTAGCAAAAATTATTTCCTGAGTGGTTCAGAGTTGTTCACTTGCATCAGCCCAAGACATTTCCAAACCAAACCCTCCAAGTGGGTTGAGAGGGTATGGTCTGTCTCCTCTGGTTCCTGACTATTGAGTCCCACCATGTCAGAACGTACAGCACGTCAAAAAGTCTGTGCAATGCTCAAAAGTGAGATGGGGAGAAGCTAGGTTGGCACCATCAGATATTCTGCACAGCCCTTACTAAGCTGATGCTCAGTGTAAACTCCTGCTGTCCAGTGTAAACTCCTTTACCTTCTACCTCCAATTACCTCGTCTAATGATCCTCCAGCAAGATGAGCTATATCCACTATGCCCTATCCCATACTCTTCAGGTGCCTTCTGTGCTCTGTCTGAAGTCAGCTCTGCAGGTGGCACTGTGTCCTGCCTGTTGGTAAGTTCACATGTTCTCCTTTCACTACCATGACATTGCTACCCAAAGCTTGCACAGTTCCTAAAAGAAAAAAAGAACAGAAATGTTCTCCAGAAAATAAGACCGCTTCTGTTAGCCTGGGCTCCTGTAAGGGCCAGTCACTGAAGAAAGCTGTTGTAGTTTGGCCACGTTTGGTGATAGGGAGCTAAGGGATCTACGGACTGAGAAGAGAAAAGGGTGGGGGGAAGTTAGGCCTGGGCAAGAAAACCAGCAGCAGTGAACTAAGGGAAAAACTTAATTTACAAAATATAATAGCGGAATGTACGATAATAGAATATGATGGGATTTGAAGCTCATCAATAAAATAGGAGAGAGTTTACAAAACTGCATTCCTTACTCTAATGCTACAGGTGAGAGAGCCAGGAGCACAGACAGCAAACAGAGGCAGTCTTGAGACTCCGTCATTTTATCTGTTTGTTCGAATGGAAATGGAACAATGAAGTCCTCTGGGAGTTGTAGTTCACTCTTGTCTTCTGAGACCAGGAAACCAGAAATGTTGACAAGCCACAGAACGGCAGTACTAACCCTTTAACTCCAGTGCACTGCGAGATGTGATGGTGTGGAATACTGACCAAAAAACAGAAAACCAGGACAAGAGAGTGTCTCTTGGACCGAGGCTGCTGCTTCCTGTGACGGAGTGCTGTGTAGCCATAGAGCCCCTTCACTAGTTGGGTGAGCACAATTTTTCTTTCCATGATTACTGGTCTACCTGTGAATACTTTGCCTGCTATCTCCAAGAATCTGTCAGAAGCACTTTTGCTTCTTTGTGAGCAGGGCACCTACCTTAACTTTATGTTGTGTGTTCAAAGTTGGCCTACAGTGCTAGTCTGCAGCCATATGCAAAGCACTACAAAATCATTAGGGAAAACTTGTGCCAAGACATCTGAAGGCGCTTCTCCAGAAAATACAGGTGGGCAAAGCACTCTGCATGTTATCTCTGCCTTTCATCTCTTACCCCGATTCCCTGAGAAGGAAACAAAGGTGCAGAGGCTGAAAGGGAAGCTCAGGGCACTCTGGCAGTCCACCAGTAGGGATGCATGAGGGACCGTGGCTGTGCAACATGCCCACAGAGCCACTTGTCTTGAACTCTGAAAACTACCTGCAAGTCTTTGACTGCAGTGACTCTGAATAGAGTGCTCACCCTTACTACTGATACACTAACAAGCATTTCAGATAGTTACATTTAGTGCAGTTGGAGCAAAGGTTCACTCTAGCTTGAATACATGGAAAACAGAATTTGCTTACAAGTCCTCCTAGGGTAGCCATAATGGCTGCAATCAAATAAATCAGCAATCTCTACTTGCTGCTGTCTTCCATCCCAAACATTTCACTGTGGGAGGATAATCAGCTAAGACTACAGATGAGCCTTTAAGAAATTAGCTTAGGAGTTACTGTGCTGTGATCAAGTTACAAAACAAGAGGCTCTAATTCTTGGATTCAAAGTGCATGAAATTGCTATTCAGTGTCAAGAATGATCATTTAATATACCAACCTACTTGCCTTTCATCTGTCTTCACCACTTTCACCACAAGGCGTACAGAAATGCCATTAGAAATTGACAGATTTCTCAGTTCATACTCAACCTCCTTTTGTAGGATAACAAATACTTAATTGCCACCTCTAGGTTAAGGTATATCGGGGTAGGAAGGAAAATGCTTGGGTATTTCTAATGAAACTTCAAACAGATGGGATTTCATTCACCTTCATAATTTGAAAACTTCAAGCAGAGTGAATAATTTTATCCTGCTTCTTTCCTGACCAGGTTTTACTGGTAACATTTTCTCGAAACCAAGGTTTAAATAAAATGACTAAAAATTAATGTGTTTAAGGTTGAAGAAAATAAACAGAGAAAACTTCTGAGTTTACCACTGAGCCTTCTGTCAAGACTCACTGCACTACGTCAGGTTATGAGCACTACACTATGGGTTATGAGCAAGCCCTTCCATGAGGCAAATACTGGGAGGAGGACTGTACCTCTCATACAAAGGAGTTGCACCAAATTCCAGTATCTTCGTTTTTCAAGGCAAGGGGGACTAAGAACTGACATTTCAAGACCTACTGATTAAACACTAATGCAAACTGTCCCTTCTCTGCTATCATCAAGGAGGGACAGCTATATTAAAAGGAGAGCATAATTCTGTTGATTGATTTGTTGAGTCCTCATCTGTTTCTCAAGGTTCTGACATTACAGTTAGCAGTGAAATACTGACCTCTACTTGCAGTTGGCCCCGATGTGAGAACAGAAAATACTAGATACAACAATTCAGTTATACTTAGCTTTGTACATGTGGAATTTTAATGTATTCTTCGTATCCTTAAAAGATTTCTGTGTTCATGTGTATCTCCCACTCACAGATCTACTCAAAGAAACCTTGAAGAGCATCTGTTGAATCACTGATGTTCTGGTTAAACTAGCCAGCTTAATATACATTCTTTTCTCACAGGCAGGATACAACCCACCTCTGACAGAAGAGTAGCTTCCAGCTGATGAACTGAATCACCTGGTTGCCTCATTGGTACTAGTACAGATCTGTATTATTATCGTTGGCATTCTAGTAACATTAGTCTAGAGACTAATTACGCAAATGTTAAACTTGGAGAATTGGATGTCATGGGGCTCTCTGACTTCACATCCACGATATACACATTTTAAACATTTCTGAAGTGCTTTCTTTTATGAGCATTTGTCTGTTTTGTCTTACAGGTGAGAAATCCAGATTTACCGTCAAATAGGTTCTGCTGCAGTGCACAGCTGTTCCTTGCACTGCATTTTGGCCAGGATCTTGCATTCTCTGGGGACTTGGAGCAAAGTAATTTGTGTAAAACTAAGAAGATTAACATTTAACTCTCTTTCAGGCAAAGCCCCTGACCATGAGGCTTTCAGCTTTGCTCCTGTTGAGGTTTCCTCACTATGAGCATGAGACAACTCTGCGCTGAGCAGTTCATCAGCAGGATCTGCCTGGGATGGAAGACCCTTTCCCAGTTCTGGGCCTATTTGAAGCTGACTTTTATTTCTTCTCTCCAAAGTCTCAAGACAAGACTGAACCCTGTGTTCCTGTATTGTCCTATACTGGTCAAGTGCTCTCATCACCTTATCCAACAGCACGGCCTTAAAAGTGCACAGAACTGTGTAGCAGTTCAGGACATACAGGACTGCTGAATGTGACATGCAGCTCCAGAGACACCCAGACTTGTCTGTGCCAGCAGCAGGAAGCATGGAGCAGCCTGCAGCACCTCAACTTTCATCCGGTGCCTTTATGTGGGGACCTGAGTCAAGTTCCTAGCTCCCATGTGGACATCGACACAAGGACACCTATGTTCAGGAAAGTAGTTGACTGGAAATTGAATCTCACTCTTGAGATTCACACATGATTTTCAATAATACAAATTTTCATTTCATTATTAGGGAGTCACAAACTTCATGGAAATCAGAAACTAGGAGGATTCACCTCTTCAATAGATTTTACTAACGGTGTTTTATCATAAAGTTCTGCACTGATATCTCAGGTCTCAGGTCTCCTAGTAGCTGCAAGTAAATCTGCCTCTCCAGCAAGTCAGCTACCTTGAACACATCCCATATCACAGTGCATTTGGGAAGAGTGACAACTGCTAACTCTTCTTGTACACCTGTTTGTGCATTTACCCTGGAGGTCTCCCTTTAAGCAGTAAGCAAACGCTGTCATTGCTTCAGTTGTGTGATGAGATCAATGTCTGAAGCAGTGTGTCTGACAGTGAATCTCTGCTCTGAGGAAGAAGGTCAGTGTGGAGAGCATAGCTGAGAGCTGGCTTGCAGAAAAGGGTCATGTTGACACAACCCCGCTGATAAGACTGAAATAACTAGGCATAAACACGAGCCTGCTAACCTATCATCATCAAGGACAGCAGGATTATGAGGAACCAACACGAAGGAATAACAGGATGCAGAACTGGGGGTGCTGACTGTGGGAATGCAGCTGCGGTTGTTATTAGCTACCTGCGCGCCGACCTATCAGGAGCTCACCTTTTGCAATATGTATTAGCCTCATTATACGCTGTAATAAATAACGCTGCCTTCTGATTAAAGTTTGAGAATGCTTGATCAAGCCCTTGGTCGTATGTTTTCTCCTGCCGGTTGCGACAAATGGTGACCCCGACGTGATCACTGCTGGCAGGATCATCGGAACACCACGGTCAACGGCGTCTTGGTTCGGGTCCTTTCTGCAGCGGGGACGGCGAAAGCACTGCTATCCAGGGAAGGAGTGCCGCGCTCTGGGTGACCTCATCGGAGAGCCTAGCCGATACGAGCTGCCGGACCCTGTGAGGCTGCAACTGGCAAAAGGTTAGAATGGACAGGCAAGCAGCTTATATGCTCTTTACATGCTTCTTAGAGAAGCGAGGGATAAAAGATATAGATCTAAAAAAGGAGCTCCCTGGGCTCTTGCAATACGGACAGGAGAAAGGGTTTTTTGTAAACCCTCATACTGTTCACGAATTATCTGAGTGGAGGAGGTTTGGGGACCATCTATGGGAAGCCATCCTGGACGGGGATAAGGTAGCCAAGAAATTAGGTAGATTGTGGCGGCCGGTACATAACGCACTCCTGCAGAGCCGAGCAGAGAAAAGAGCCGCGCAAGAAATTGTGTCGGCACACCAGTGAAATGAGAGGTATGAGTGGCCGTCGCCCATTCCCCCAGACGTTAATGTTATTACTATTCCTCCTCCTGGCTCCAGCGGAGCTCATGCTATCGATCCTTCAGCTCCCCCTCCAGGAGCGGAGCCGCCCTCCCAGCCAGATCTCAGGGAGCCAGTACAGTCGGCAGAGCCTATTCCGGGAGCGGGGGGTGAGCTGACTGAGGCTCTTGAAAAACAGCGTAGAGAGGCATGGGCAAATTTGGCGCGCCAATGTGTGCAGGAGGGGGATGCTGAAGGGGCGAATGCTGTGCAAGAATTGGCATTCCCTGTAGTGTATACGCCATTAGCGGCCGGGGGAATACAGGCAACGATTCTAAATCTTGATTGGAAGCTTTTGTCTCAACTCAGAGCTACAGTTAGTCAGTATGGCATAACAGGGGAGCCAACGAAACAGATGTTGGATTTCATTTGGGGGTCCCAAGTACTATTGCCCACAGACATTAGGGGCATAGCCAGGTTGATATTAACCCAACATCAGCGATTGCTATTTAATGCGCACTGGCATGATGAAGCCCAAAGAAGTGTGCTGGTTCAGCGCCAGCCAGGAGATCCTCTTTTCCAGATTACCCTGGATGAGATTCTGGGTTTAGGTAATTTTCTTAGAATCGAGGCTCAGGCGATGTTAGGACCTGACAAATTACGTGAGTCTATGAATTGTGCAAGGTCTGCCCTGAGTCATATTAGGGCACCTGGGGGTATCCCCACTTACATGGGTATTCAGCAGAAAAGGGATGAGGCTTTTGGATCATTTATTGACAGGGTAGCTGCAGCTATTGATGCTGCGGGGGTGCCTGACTATATGAAGGGTGCCATGTTAAAACAATGTGCTCTGCAGAATTGCAACTCTGCCACTAAATCAATTCTGAATAATCTTAGCAGTGGGTGGACCATTGAGGAAGCTTTAGAAAAAATGGCGAATATACCCTCTGGACCACAGGCTTTCTTAGTCCAGGCTATAAAAGAGCTAGGCAAAGGTATGAAAGCACAGGCTCAAGCCTGTCAGAGTCAGGTACTGGCTGCACTTGCGCCCTTACAGGGTCCCGGCTCTAGTGCTCTAATAGGTCAAGGCCCCCGTCGTCTGAAATGTTACCGGTGCGGAAACATGGGTCATGTCCGAAAGGAGTGTAAAACCCCTAAAGTATGGTGTGACATCTGCAAGACTGGCTCGCACGCAACTAAAGCCTGCCGTCCGGGAAACTCCCAGACCAGCGCGAGAAGGGACCGCCGCGTAAGGACACAAATTGCGACCACCTCTGCTCAACCGGAACTACAGGACCAGTCCTACAACCTGCAACACGGGGAAGCCTCAGCCTGGACCTGGCAGCCGCAGTAACTGTCACGCTATCTTCAGACCGACCCACCCGCATCTCCACCGGGGTCAAGGGTCCGCTCGTTATTGGAGGCCAACCTATGGGAGGACTAATTTTGGGAAGATCCTCTGCGTCTATGTTGGGATTATTTATCATACCAGGTGTGATTGATGCAGATTACCAAGGAAAGATTTATGTGATGGCATACACGCCTTGGCCTCCAATTACGGTTCAACAGGGTCAACGCTTCGCTCAAATCGTTCCCCTCCAGCAGCAAACGGTTGGAATTACCCCTCGAGAGATTCGACCAAGAGGCAGCAGTAGCTTTGGCTCCTCCGATAATTTGGTCTTGCTTTCAGTGGGTCTAGGCCAGCGACCCAAGCAGCACATCACCATAGTATACAAAGAGGAAAAGATCTCTCTCTCGGCGCTACTAGACACAGGTGCCGACTCTAGCATCATCAGTTCATCTGCTTATCCCAAGCACTGGCCATGCTACGAAGCCTCAGGTACAGTTACCGGTGTGGGAGGCATGATAATTGCTCGACAGACACCCCTACTGACTGTTAATATCGATGACTACAGCCTCTCACTGAAGATGTCAATTCTACCACTCCCACTTGGTGTAGCCTGTCTGCTAGGAAGAAACGTTCTCTCCCAGCTGGGGTTTCGACTAACAAATGACAAGAAGGGTTTTTAGTAGGGGCCAGTGCTTTGGTTTTCCCGATCCAAATAAGATGGTTAGAAGACTCTCCGATTTGGGTTAAGCAATGGCCCCTAAAAAGGGAAAACCTAATCCAGGCACACAAGTTAGTTCAGGAACAGCTAGAACTTGGCCATTTAAGACCGTCTACCAGCCCATGGAACACCCCCATCTTCGTCATAAAAAAAAATCCGGAAAGTTCAGACTGTTACATGATCTCAGAGCAGTTAACAATCAAATGGAAGGGATGGGGCCGCTACAACCTGGTCTCCCAAATCCTAGTATGATACCTCGTAACTGGGACCTTCTCATTATTGATCTGAAAGACTGTTTTTTTTACTATTAGTCTACATGAAAAGGACATTAAACGCTTTGCTTTCAAAAAAAATAAAAAAATAAAAAAATAAAAAAATAAAAAAAATAAAAAAAAAGAAAAGAAAAAAAAGAAAAAAAAGAAAAGAAAAAAAAAAGAAAAAAAAAGAAAAAAAAGAAAAAAAAAGAAAAAGAAAAAAAAAGAAAGAAAAAAAAAAGAAAGAAAAAAAAAAAGAAAGAAAGAGAAAACAAAGAAAAAAAAAAAGAAAAAGAAAAAAAAAAATTTTTTTGAGGGGTGCGCCTTGTACCTTAGGTCGATTGTCACTGTTGGCCCCCACTACGTCAATGGTATTACAACACCGTCAGCCTAGAAGGCACAAGCATATGGCTCATGCCTTCACTAAAGAATGCGACCCAAACGCTGACTTTTGGAATTTTGAACAGAGGTTCTTTTCTTCTCTATTAGCTCCTGGGGTAGCCAGCGCCAAAGCTCTATCTACCCTTAACAAACTAGGCTGCTGGCTCGCTAAGCAAACTAATGCTACATCACTTGCTATTAGTAATCTTTTATTAGATGTAGACTCGGTCTGCCATGCCACTTTGCAAAATCGTGCCGCAATTGATTTTCTGCTACTTGTGCATGGGCAAGGGTGTGAGGATCTCAAAGGTATGTGCTGTATGAACTTGTCTGATCACTCGCAATCTAGTCATAAGCAACTATCTGTTTTACAAGGGCTAACTTCTAGCCTGCGAGAAGAAGAAGGTCTGGGGCTGGATCAGTGGCTGAGAAGTCTTGGTTTAGGCCCCTGGGTGCACGACATAATTAAATATTTGTTGGTCCTCCTGGGATTTGTGTTATTGGTTATGATATTCGTGCCTTGCTGTCTTCCCTGTCTGCAAAGCTTAATTACTCGCATTACATCTAGAGCCTTTTCTGCCAATCTGCTAGCCCTAAAAGAAAAAGGGGGAATTGTGGAGAGCATAGCTGAGAGCTGGCTTGCAGAAAAGGGTCATGTTGACACAACCCCGCTGATAAGACTGAAATAACTAGGCATAAACACGAGCCTGCTAACCTATCATCATCAAGGACAGCAGGATTATGAGGAACCAACACGAAGGAATAACAGGATGCAGAACTGGGGGTGCTGACCGTGGGAATGCAGCTGCGGTTGTTATTAGCTACCTGCGCGCCGACCTATCAGGAGCTCGCCTTTTGCAATATGTATTAGCCTCATTATACGCTGTAATAAATAACGCTGCCTTCTGATTAAAGTTTGAGAATGCTTGATCGAGCCCTTGGTCGTATCTTTTCTCCCGCCGGTTGCGACAGGTCAGATATTACATGGACTTCTTCATCATTCACATCTGTCACTCTTATCTCAATCTGTGTGTAACTGTCTTATTTTGTAGGCTTTCTTCCCAGCTGCAAAGTTCAAGTCTTTTGCTTCTGCCTTGCCACACATTCCACTGGAGCCACAGATAGGTACAAGATGGGCACCTTATCAGATGTTCCCCCAGACAACAGAGGAGAAGCAGCCAGCACAGCTGCTTCTTCCACGCGGCATTTCTTATCCCCCTTACAGTTCAATAAAACAGGAACAACTTCAGCTGTCAGTGAAGTGCTTTCTGAAAAGGCATGCTGCTTTGGAAAGAGTACAGCCACACTGCCACATTACGGAGTACAGGATGAACCAAAGATAGCATACACTACAATTCACACTGAGATGTACACACATACTAAATACAGAATTTTTTAGATGGCTTTCTTAAAGTGACTTCCAGCTTGAGGCAAGGCAAAAATAAGAGATACATGAAATGAATACATAATAAGCATTTCAAGTTAAAAAAGAGAAAAGAGCATGGCTCAGATAAGGTCATTTGCAATAGCTTAATAGCTTTTGGAATAATAGTCCATGGTGATGATGAAAGACAGATGGAATCTGTGACTGTGATAAATCTTCAGTACTTAAGAGATGAGCAAGGACTACATGAAAATCTTTCAAAATGGAAAGACTCACTGGTATGCCCTTACCTTTGTCAGCTGCTCCCTTTTAACTATATGCTGACGATCATAAAGACAATTGCCACAGTCTATTTCAGGCAATGAGTAAATACATGGAGAATACTCAGTTCTGCAGCGCTGCCTGTCTTGTTACTTTTTTGGCAAAAAGGGTCCGTGGCTGAATGGTGCCTTCAGAAAGACCTGACATTTCCCAAGCCAGCCTTGAAAGGAACACGTTCTATCATCTTCTTCTCCCTACATGGAACATTCCTTCTTAGCCCAGGTTTTTGATTCAACAGAAGAGGAATGCAAGCTCATCAAATATGCCTGTAGTACGTGCGGGTACAGCTCTCCCGAGTTCTGGAAAACCACATCTTTCTTCTGCTAAAGGTGGATTTGGCACGCAAATTTGCCCAGAGAATACCAGCTTCTGTATTTTCCTTCATCATTCTATTCCACTTAGAGTTGCAGCCAAACAGAGAACGCCATGACCATTGCTACAAACACCACAAATGAACTATAACAAGGCAGAAAGAAGATCTGAACTTTAGACTAAGGATGACAGCCCTACCACTCCTGCCTGAGTTGGTAGCCCCATTATCCGGAAGCAGTTGTGAAGTGAGAACACACATGCACACACAGCTCCAGAAATTAGATTTCCTGCACCATGAACGGACTCCTTTCAACGGTCATTGTTTTCTCAGAACTTGCAACTTTCCACCCTGCAACAAAACATCATCCTTCAACCCAGCAGAGATCTGGGTTGCTTCCTTTATTTTTTGAAAGTTACAGTTTTTATGAGATAAGCAGAGGCCAAGGGGAGAAATTGGACATAGTGCTCATTTTCTGCTGAGCCACACCTGTAACACACTCTGGGATCCTGTTACTTTCTGCAGCATGTCATTTTTAATTGCCTTATCATAAAATAGTTTTTAAAGCACTGAACATTAAGGGATTTCAACCTCTTTAATGCTCCTGGATGGCAATCTCTCAAGGCTCATACTGAGGCCAGCTCCATATAATAAAGAGAACGTGGGCAAAAAAGTAATACCATAAATTAATGACAAGTATTATAGAGAATATTTGAAACACTTGAAATAAGACCTCTAGGAGATCTGCATTTCAATAATAGGCCAAAGCAGTAAGTGAGGGAGGAAGGAAGGAAGGAAGGAGGGAAGGAATATTTCTGTTCGTTCCAGGGTAAAGTCATTTATTACTCTCCAAGCAAAAGGTTTGATACAATTTAATACAGGTAGATACAGGTGTGTGAAATCAAACCTGTACAGGGAAAGGCCCACAACAGCAATCAGATGTGCATAGACTGGGATAAAGCAATATGAAAACCATGGTATCACTGCACTCAAAAAAAAAGGTTCATCTTGAATATAGGAAAGTGCTGTCAGCAGCGGTACACACAGTGTTGCAAAAACACTGAGGTCTACAGTGCAATAGGAGCCAGTTTGGGGAATGTAATAGCTGTCTTATCCTGAATAACTGCAATTCCCAGAAATCTGTGATTATCTAAGAAATGTGGATAGCAACACCTACACTCATAGGGGTGAATGGGATCCTTTTAGCTAACTCAAAGATTTTCCTATCAAATTATCTCTAAAGCATGAAGAGAAATCAAGTTTAGGTAATTGAGTTTGTTCAGTATGCAGGTATTTGAAAGCAATGCAAGTTAGTTAGACCCTTGGTATCATTAATGAGTGGTTTCAGATAAGGAAAAGCTGTCCCAAAGCACCATTAAGGAGCTCAGCAACACTTCCGAAATGAGCTGCAGCTTGGACATCAGTGCAGCGGGTCACACTGGAGGAAAACCCTTCTCATAGCACATTTTGACTCTTCTCACAAATCAGTCAGATAGCCTCCCATCTGTCTTTTCCAAAGGTATTTTCTGCATCCAAGACAAAGACTTGTTATAAAAGCCTATTAGAATCCTAACAGTTGATCATTGTGGAGTTAATCTATTTTATTAAGGTTTATTTAATAGCTCTTTGCTAGGTTTCAGTGCCTGAACTAAATGATCTTCATTAGTTTGCAGATATTATGTCTTGTACCTAAGTGCATATATCTGTAAGTACCCCAGTAGATATCTAAGGTACACGAGCACCAAGAATTTTCCACAATGAATGACAGTGCTTGGAATACCAAATTCATTCTTGCTTACATAAAGCATTTTTTCTAATTCTATTTCATCTATGTCATCTCTGAAGCTTTGGAAACTTCAGATTAAAAAAATAATAATTCATCTTATTTCACATTACTTACATACCAACTGTAAATGCTAAGTTGTTCTGAGCCAAAGAACAGCCAAAGAAAATCTTACGTATTTTTCCTTTTCCTACATCTTCCTCAGTTTTGAAAGGCCTTTTCCATAGAACAACACAGACTTCTGTGTTTAAGCAAGTCCATCTGTTAAAAATTAGATAATTTAGCAGATCTATCTTCTCAGGCTAAGCTTATACTCAGCAGCTTTCCAGGAGTAGTGCCTACGCGATTGTGACGGCCAAGCTCAGGGCTGGGCAAGCTGTAGTCAAGGTCTCTACCTACTGCAGCTTAACAGACACATTAAGGTTGAATCAGTCTTCAAACAATGAAGCAATATAATATATTCTCTGAATTCTGTATGGATGGGGCCTTATAAATATTTCTATAATTAGTCAAAGCACAGTAATTTTTTTTTTTCCTACAGGTTAAATACTGCTGATTAGCTGCTTACTTTTTAGAAAGTTCTCTGTCCTTATTATTTACACGAGTCTTTTTCTGACCAGCTGTAAGCCCGTTAGTCCAAACCAGATAAGGAGTCTAATTTTAAAGCTGGAGATCCATGCCTCTCCTGTACTCGAGAACTCCACGTCAGGATGGAGTACTCCAGATGTGGTCTCACCAATGCAGAGCAGAGGGACAGGATCATCTACCTTGACCTGCTGACCACAATTCTTTTGGTGCAGTCCAGGACAGGAGTGGCTTTCTGGGCTGCGAGGGTACACACTGCTACTTCATGTCCACTTGCTATTTACTAGTATCCCTATGCCCATTGTGGCAGGGCTGTTCTCTGTCCTGACATCCTTCAACTTGTGCTGATACAAGGGGTTGGTTGCCATTACCCATGTGCAGTACCTTGCACTTGGATTTTTTGAACCTCATGAGCTTCTCCTTGTCCCACTGACAAAGGCTGGCTAAGTCTCTCTCAGTGGCATCCCATCCCTCAGTCATCTTCACCTTATCACATAGCTTGCTGTCATCCACAAACTTGATGAGAATGTACTTGATCCCACTGTCAATGTCACTGCTGAAGATATTAAAGAGCATTGGTCCCAGTACTGACCCCTGAGGAGCACCACTTGTTACTTTCTCAAGCCAGACATTGAGCCAATGACCACCACTCTCAAGGTATGACTAGACTAAACTTTGTTCATCAGTCCACCTTTCAAATCCACACATTTTGAATTGGAAAAGAAGGATATGATGGGGACTACGTCCAAGTCTCTGCTGACCTTAAGGTAGATGACATCAAGCATTTTCCTCATCTGCTCATGTAGTCATGCCATCATGAAATCCACTAGTTATCTTTTCAAAATTAGTTCTTATTTGTAACACTGAACATTATCAATTGTATTTTCTTTAGATAGCAGTAGCTAATAGCTTTTACCTGAAATGAGCTTGTTTCTGAAGAACCAAAAATTGGATTTGCTACTTTTGAACCTTTTCTATTTTTTCTTTGTCAAATCCTAACCACTTTAAATGCATAGGTTTTCTTCAGTTTTGTTTATTTTGCGGGGTAATTTGATAAATTAATGCATATTTTGTAAAGCAAACAAGTGTCTGGCAGTTAGTACATAGCATGACAACAGAAGTGCTCTTTGATTTGCGTAGCAGTGTTCCTGTTAAAAATTCGGCTTGCCAGTCTTGGAGATTAAATTCTTTTATATAGAATGAGTGTGTTAAGTCAAATGATGTGAATCTGCCTAAACCACTTTCTTCTTGTATCAGGCAGTCTCAGAATTCTATAATAATCCTTCCTTCCTAAAACTTTGGAATGGTTTTTTAGACACAGTCTTTGTTTCTATGTTTAATTGTTACAATATCAATATGTCTTATGTACTTTGATACATTCAATAAAGTGCACTAGCACAGCAAAATATCATGGCTCAGTATTAACTGATTCATAGCAAGCAAAGAAATATATTTCCAAGAATAAATAAGAATTGTAATTTATATTTTTTTTTAATTGTCAGCAATACCTGTAGACAGTATCTTCTAGAACTAACAATGCAAAGGCAGATATACATATGCAATAATAACACCAAAAACAAGATCACTACTGCATTGTAATTAATAAGTCCTTCTCTTCTATGAGGCAGTTCTTTTGTTTATTACATAATCCTAGAATGCAATCACATAGCAAGTATCAACTAGTAACAGTGTTACACTATCTCCAGCTCCAAAATTAGACTCCTTATCTGGTTTGGACTAACGGGCTTACAGTTATAGAAACGGGCTTACAATTATAGAAATATTTATAAGGCCCCATCCATACAGAATTCAGAGATTTACAGTGCTTTCCTTCACACACACAACAGTCTGGCTGAAGTTTTGGCCCTGAAAGCATTGCCCCAGCAATCTTTACATTAAGATCTGCAGCAGTGAACTATGGCATCAAGTTAATTACAGGTGACAGAATTTATTGTGCTATCATGTACCAATAAAAAAATCTCAGTTGTCATATTCTTCCAGATAAAGATTTTTTGCATGCCATTTTTCAACCATTAAGACGAGGTGATCCAGTGGTCCTGAGCACAATAATAGCATGCATTACTGAGGGATATTTAAAAAGGTGTATGTCATTAAGACTTGCTTCAAACATGCAATTGAACTTAAGTGCTATTTTCTACTCGGAACTTAATAGGCTGATGAAAAACTAACTACCAAATGGGATTATTATGTTTCTAACATTTCTAATGAATAAACAGCTTTCTTTCAAACAGCCAACACAGAAGATTGTTTTTATGTGTTATTACTCCGAGTTACACTACCCAGTTAAAAATACCCCATATGTAAGGGAATCTACTCCTCTGAACACAGAAAATAGGCAGTTATAGAAATTCAAACAACAAAATGTTCCCTCGTGTTACATAAGAAGACTGGAGAAACCAGCAGACCATCTAGCAAAAATAAAAGTGTACGCACTGTACTGAATGTGAACTTGTGGAGGCTTTTTTCTTAGCTTAAAACCAGCCAGCATTCCTTCACCCATCAACTATTTTGAACATGCACTGGAAATCAAGGGTTGGCAATGAAGATAAACACGTCATTTTTCTACAAGGGAGGCATTACAAAGAAGTTGTTCTTACATGGTAAATTATAATAGAAACTCACCGAAGAGTGGGATAAAATAATGCAGTTCTTCAGTACTTTGCTGCGTGGGTGAATACAGACATGAATCTGCCAATCTTATTTCTAACTTCTGAAGAAAACACAATGGCTCAGCTGTGAAAAATTTCCTGGACTGTCAAGTAACTGGAAGGAAAGAAAAAAAAAAAAAAACAACAATGAAGACTGATAATGCTCTGCTTTACCTAACATAGTAATTATAACCTCATGTGCTGTTTTACCCCCTCACAATTACTTGACCCTGTGCAAATGTTTCAATATATTGATATTACAATGAAAAACAAGTAGGTAAAACCACGCTTTTGTCAGCATGCCTCTTTCAGAAGCCCTATTTATTAGGATGCCAGTTTCAAATTTAGCGTTAACATATATTAAGCTAGGAAGAGAGTCACTATCACGTTAATATCTATTAGTCATTGTAATTATGAAAAAACAATTAGATATGTGTTGCATCACCTTGATTGAATATCCCTGTGATGCATCTCTAGTTTACATCTACTGACCTCCTGATCCTCTGAGAGATCAGCAAAAATGAACCAAATAAAATAGGACTTCTCACCTGTGGTTTGGTTTCCAAATGAGATTCAACACCCAGCGTGTACATCTTCTGTTATCCTGGTCTATATTTGTGCTGTCTATTTTCATGTCATATCACAAAAATCTTTTCTCCTTAGGCTTGTTTTGAAGTGTTAAAGATGACGTCTCAGCCAGATGGAGAGCCAGCTCCAGGTACAAGAGGTGTACCAGCAGAACCAGGAGTTACTAGGGTAGGAAAGTACAGCATGGCATCCCTTTTTGGTGCTGTCTGCCACACTGCGGTGTCAGCTTACAGCTCCCCAGGGAGAAATGCACGTCATCTCCTCGCACAGCGATTAAAGACCGCTGTGACATTATTTTAGGATTTGGCGTCCTCAGTGGGTGAACCCAGCACCTGCCTGTATGGCACCATGAGGCCTCTTGGCTCAAACATCAATCCAAAACCCCACAGAAACAGGGAGGCTGCAGCGTGTGTCCTTTGTGCAGCCCCTGTGCTTGAGTCAGAGATCGCTGACGTACAGCAGTGCCCCATTTCTGCTGCGGTACGACGCGGGATGGCTGAAGTCGCTGCAGATTTGGAGAAAAGACAAATCATCTCCAGAAAGCACTCCCCATACTACTTGCTCACATGCATGGGGCACAAGCCCCATTTTGGGAGCAATGACTCACACCCCCCCGTCACAGCCGTGTGCCGAGGGCACCATCACCTCCTTGTGCACAGCCATCAACTTGTCCCGGGACTCCACGCACCCCACAGGCATCCCTGCCTCCGTCCTCAATCCCGTGGTGACATCAGCATGGACTGAACTGGGGCAGGGGATGTGGGGGGACTTGAGACATGAGGGGATGTGTGGGGACACAGGGACGTGTCAGGACATGGGGGGACATGAGGTGAAGGTGTGGGGTCAGATCTGCAGAGGTGAGATGAGGTGACACGTAGAGGTGACACAGGGAGGTGGCAGGCCGTGCCGGGAGGTGCCGGTGCCATTTGAGCAGCACTGCAGGGCAGATGAGCAGCCCAACCTGGGGGTGATGGTGACGCTCCAGGATGTGGAGATGCTATTGGTTTTCAAGCAGGAGTTCGTTATCTATACATAATACTGTACTTGCTTTTTCTTTCTAAGTCAGTGATAGTATGCAGCCTGATCCCCTGTCTTTGAAAAGTGCAGTTTAAGGATCGTCAGCTGAGAACAGCAGCAGAACATGGGGTCGTCACAGGCAGAAGGCACAGGGAAGGAAGTGAGGAAAGAAAGGAGAAAGCCTGAAAAAGGACTGGGGAAGGCACAGGGCGAAGGAAAGGGCAAGACATAGGGGAATGAGGGGGAAAAGAACAGAATAGCTGTAGAGCAGCCTAAAAAGCAGCAAGAAGCTCTGGGAGGACTGTCAAGTGCCAGATTCTGTATCAGGTGTGTACCTGTGTGCATATGTTGCCATTACCTGCTTTGGTCAGGGTTCTTGTCAGTTCTGAGCTCCTTCAATTTGAAGAACTCGAGCAACTGGTGCAGTCACTGCAGACCTGTGGGACAGGGGAGTGCTTGATAAGGACAGCCCTGCAGCCCTCAGCTGGACAAACTTGCTCCTTGTGCCCAGGCTGTGAGCTGTACAGTGCCCGGCCGCACTGCTCCAGCTCAGAGCCCGCTGCCTGCAGCTGCATCTTTGCTTCCTTCCCTCCTGCCCAGAGCCTTGAGGGTGCTCCCACAGTCCCCTGCCCACCCCCAAAATGTCAGAGAAGACAGCTGGCAGCGAGCTGGAGGAATCCCAGCACCCTGTTTTCCTTCTGCCTGCACCTCTCTCCTCCTCTGCCACACAGGGCTCCAGCCTGCGAAATGGGAATGGTCGGGGGGAAAGGGAGTGCTGGCAGGAGCGACTGCTGCAGCTGGCCGGGGAGAGTCTGCGTACCCCGTGCCCTTCTGGGCTATCTGTCCAGCTGCAGGAAGACCAGGGTAGGGCAGCTGAGAAGCTGCCCCCATCAGAGGGGGGAACAAGCTGTCCTTCCACAGAGACATTCCTCTCACAGCCAGATGCACCCACACAACTCTCGGGCCATCTTGCCAACAGCAGCTGTGACACATCAATTCTTTCTAGGCAGGTGAATTAATTTTTTCCATCTGTAAACTGAGGGGGAGAACTGCAGCTTTTGTTAATCTTTGTAGGAACACTGTAATGGTCCACACAGAACTCAAAACTGCAGCTTTGTGCTAGATCTGGCTGCTTAGACTTGCTAGGACCTAAAACTTCCCATTTTATGGCATGAAAAGAACAGAAAGCAAAAAATGAAACCTGCAGTGAAAGAAAGGCTTTTGAAGAAAAATACGTGGAAGTATAAACAAGACAGAGGCTGAGTGAACATTAATATGGCCCTGCACTTTCTGCCAATGGGCTCTAATCCCATTATCATTAGATTTGCTGGGCAGTTGCATTTTGGTATTTGAATATTTAGAAACAATGCAAGAGACGTTGGCAAAAAGAAAGAAGAAAAAAAAGAAAAAAAAACTTTTTTTTTTTTAAAGCTATTTATATGCACTTGGCACAGCTCTCCTGGGTTTGGAGTAGGTTCCTTCTTTCTTCTTCGTCTTTCCCCCCACAACCCCTCCACTTCTAACTTCGTGCCCCTCTCCCGTCCTCACAGCACACAGACCGGATCGCCAGGCACTGCGCCGCTGCTCCCCGCCAATCCCGTCGGAAAAGTTCTTTCCGCGGTCTCTGCTGCCACCTCCTGGCCAATGCGCGGAACGGCCGCTGCGTCCCGCAAGCAGCACAAAGCATGCGCGTACAAAATGCGGAAGTGCCGTTCTAACACTCTGCTCAGCTAATCAGTCCTGTAGGTAATAGCAAACGCCCCCTTCCACCCCCAGCCCTGCACCATTCCCTAGCCCTCGCAGCGGCAGTAGAACACGATCAGCTCGGAGATTCGCTTGCGCGGTACCGGCGTGCAGCAGCACCGAAATGACAGCAACCCGGAGCAAGCATGTCTCGGGAAAGCAACACGCATGCGCGAATCAGGCACTCCTTCACTCAAGCACCGGTCCCGGCACAGAACTGCGCAGGTGCTGGTATCGGCTCAGCACTACGCACACGCTACTCTCAGCACAGCGCTACGCACGCCCAAGCCCATACACCGCACTGCGCGCGTGCCTGTCTCGAGAAAGTTATGGGCGCGCCAGCCCCGGCCGGTTATTTCGCATGATTAGTTTCGAGTACTCACCTACGCGTGCGTTGTTTTCGACTCCTCATTACGCGTGCGAGGGGCGCAGGGGCCGCTGGGAGCCAGAATAGGCTGTTCCCGAGGCAGGCTCGAGTGTCAAACCGTCCGAGGAAATGGACAAGGAGCACGACCGATTGGAAGAGCCAGTGCTCCAGGAATCGACTGCTCGCCTGCACCTCGAGGCTTTGTAGATTTGAATGCTAGTTACGAGTGTCCTAGCGCATGCGCTCTGTTGCCTCGAGGATTAACCATAACAAAGCTCGGCGGATTTGCTGCGCAGAGCGAGGAATGCACCGCGAGTACATCACCGCCGCGTGCCTGTGCGCATTGCCTGCGGCGCCAAACACGGCCGCAATTCCACCTATTGGCCACGAGGGGGCACCGGAGACCGTGGAAACAACAACGACTGGCTCGACGCGCAGCCGCGCCGCAGCTTCTGGCGCTCTTCTCCCTGCCGTGATGGCAGAGGAAGAATGCAGTTAGATGGGGGTTGAGGGAGGAGAAAATTACGTCAATTGGAAAAAGACGAAGAAAACCAAGGAAAACTTCTCTACACCCAGCAAACCTCTGCTAAGCACGTAAGAATATCTGTAAATCAATAAATAAATAATCAAATTGATTTTGTCGTGCTTTTTTTTTTGTTGTTTGGAAGCCTCTGAGGTGATGAAAAAGCTGGTATCAATTGGACAGGTGTGCGCAGCAAAGCCAAGGATGGCTAGGAGTGATTAACAATTGTTAACGTTGCAAAACAATTGCAGTGCAAAACATTCAACTTCAAGAATTAAAGCATGGGGTAACCCCATTCAGTCCCTAAGTGAGCTTCCCACAGTCATTACGAACCTGCCTGCATATAAGCAGCTCATGATGTTTCATTACCTGCTCCGCAGATTTCACAGTGCTTATACCACTGATTAGAGGAGCCCTGGTAATCCTTATACCCCATCAAGCTGCAAAATGAGATCAGAAGAGACATAGAACATATATTAATACATAACAATACACAACAGAGCACCCTTAAGCAATTCTGCACAGGTGGAATTAATATAGCACTGTGAATTAGTTACTAAAAAGGCTGGGATGAGGTTGGAGCAGACAAACCATGTTTGGAGCCTCAGGTCGGAGACTATGAGGTGAGAATCATAAAAGAGGGAACAGAGGCTCAACCAGAAGGTAATGAGTCTAAGAAGATTTGCAGACAGGATCTAGAGAATTCAGAACCTGTTTATGGAAAAGGGCATTAGCTCTGAGCATTCCCAGAGCTGTAGCGCACAGTCAGCCAACCAGCATCATCTTGGGGCTGACTGAAGCGTTCTGGAAATGAGGGAGCAATGAAAGATTGAAACATGTATCAGTCCTTCCATCACCAGCTCAGAGAAAGGGAAATAACACCCTTATCTCCCTTAGGGAGAACTTGAAGAGCATTTTAAGGACACACATAACAGATACTGCTCTAATCCAGTTCAGGATATGCAAAAAATGGCAGAGCTCACAGCCCTGAAATTAAGAAGAAATCACTCACCCCTTCCTGAGGACCAATACTCACCCACACTCCCTGGAAGGCATTCTGCAGGTAGAGATGGCTGCCAGCCCTTAAACATGGCCCCATGCCAAGGGCCAACACTCACTCATGCTCCAAAGAAAACAGCCTCCAGGTAGACATGCTGCCCTTCAACATGGTCAGGAATCTCACCCTCCTCAAAAAACAAACAAACACACACACGCGCTGCGCACGCACCCCACAAACAGGGAGAAGCTCACAGCCCTAACATAAAGAAAAGATCCCCCACCCCAAAAGAGACAGTCTCCAAGAAGAGATGCTGCCACAATGCTTTCCAGCCCTTAAATGTGGTCAGGGAAGGGTGGAGCCAGGCTGAGCCCCATCCCATCTTAGGTGAACTGCTCCAACCAGTGCTTGCAGGGCTACACCCCTCACCAAGTGCTCAATCACTGTTTTAGGTTGTGACTTCACAGTTCCCATACAGCCATGAAACAACAGAAAAAAGAATACATCACCCCATGGTCACTGTGCATCAGCCCATTTTGCATTGCGGGTGCTTTCAATGTCCCCCCACCCATCCCAATGTCCCAGTGCTCCATCTCCACTCTCACCCCCACGTCCCCATGCCCACCTCTGTGCCCCCAGTGTCCCCATTCCCTTCATCCCATCCCCAGTGCCCCCACAGTCACCTCCCCAGTGTCCCCAAACCCACACCATGACCTCATGCCCTCCTCCCAGTGCCTCCCAGTGTTCATCCACCCACCCTCCACATCCCCATGGTCCTTTCTGTGCCCCCAATGTCCCCACGCCTTCCTCGCCATCCCTAGTGCTCCCCCCGTCCACACTATCCCCACGTCCACTCCCAATATCCCCATGGTCCTCTTTGTGTTCCCAGTGTCCCCACACCCACCTCTACACTCTTCCTGTCCCCATTGCCCCCTGCCCACCCCTACCCTTCAAGGGCAGGGAGGTCTGGCAGGGAGTACATCTTCAGGGCAGAGAATGATTCCCATCCTGAGACACGCTGCATCCTCATCATCGTCACTGACTGCAATGCCACCCACAGCAGCACTGTGCACACAGTCAAGGAGTGTGGCATCGTGCGCTACATCATTGGGGTACAGCCCACACTGCACCATGGGGCCATGCAGGGACCATCGTGTCCCTGACCCCCATCTCCACCCCACAGGTGGGGAACAACTTCCGCAATACACACAACCAGAACCTCTGTCACCTTTGTCACCATCCTTGACAGCTTCTGGCACCTGTGTGGGACATTATTTAGGGCCTATGGGGCCATTTGGGGCCATTATATGGAGCTGTTTGAGGATATTTGGGCCCTTTGGGGCCTTTATTTGGGTACATTTAGGACATTTGGGGACGTTATTTGGGGACTTTTGAGGCATTTGGGGACATTACTTGGGGACAGTGGTGTAATTTGGGGCCATTTGGGGCCCTGTGTGGGGTAGGAGGGTGTATGGGGATGTGTGTGGCAGGAGGGGATGTGGGAACATGGGATTTGGGAGGGGATTGGAATTAGAGATAGGAATTGGACATGAGATTGGGATTGGGGTTGGGATGGAAGGGGATTGGTGATCATCTGAGGTGAGCAATGAGTCAGCCACGGGAACCGTGGTGAAGGCACAGGTGAAGGCAATTCAGCTGTGCTGCCGGAAGGGATGGAGCCTGGCTCCACCTCTCCTAGGCCCATTTAAGAGCTGACTGCCAGGGGGGAAAGATTTCTTTTGGAGATCCATTCTACTGGAGTTTCATAAGCAAGCCCAGGATATAGGTAAGACTTCTATCTTTTCTGCTTTGGTGTAATAACTGCATAGCCAAGCTCTTTGGTACATTTCATAGCTATAACATCTGTACTTTCATTGATTTGTGAAAAATTATTGTCAAAGGTGAGGCACAGGAAGAGTAATATTTCATCAAAAATTGCTGATGAACACCTTGAGAACTCACTAGGAGTGGCAACCGCTGCTGTTGAACAAACCTGATGTATCAATTTCACAAAAGCAAGGTCTAACATCCCACTAGTTTTTGTTGCTCCCTATTTTTCATGTTTTTACAAAAATATGTAAAACATGCATTTTATTATTTATGTATATTAAGTTTATTATAGATTTTATATGCAGCCCATGGCAATTCCTGTTACTCTGTGCAGCCCAGGTCTAGATTAATAAAGGACAATGAGAAAACCCTGATCTTAGAATGATCAAATATTGATGTAAACTATGGAAACTGTACATGCATATTCTTTTTTTAACATATACTGTTTAAAAAAAAAAAAGTTTACAGTGTGTATCTAATTACTGGCCAAAGGGAATAGATCCTTGTATGTACCATGTGGGAGCTCATTCAAAACATGAAAAGAACTTCCCAGAGGAAAAAAAAAATAATAATTATCTTTTGCAAAGGGAAAAAAGCATGAGAAGTCTCTGTCCTACATATAGTAAATGTGCTGCCTACCTATGTCACAGTTTTTGCACATAAGGTAACCTCTAGCTTTAACTTTAAATCCTGTGTATTCTGAACTACAGTCAAAGTCTCAACCAGTTGTAGAGCAAACGAAAGTAATGACAGAGCCTTTATTTGAGAAATAGGTGCCCTAGGAAAAGATATCCAAGAGGAATTTATTCACCCCTCCTGGTAACAGTTTAGAGAAAAGGATGAGCTGAGGAATGTGACCCTATCTCATTTGTACCGTCGGGCTGCAGCAGAGAATGGCAGGGGGAACAGGGACCTGTGCAGACTCAGATGGGACCTGAAATATCATGGAGACAGAGGGGTGGCTCTAACCCCCCTGCTCACTCCAGGCACTCATGTACTTGTGAAGCTCACCCATTGGTTCAGGCTGAGACCTTGAAATTCCACTGCAACAGTTAAATATGAAAACACTGGCAGTGTTCTTGAACAGAAAAATTACGAAGATTTCTTTATTTAATTTCAGTACAGGAACTGTTCTTATAGTTCAAAGGCATGATCCTTTGTCATTTGCTTGTGGCGAAACAGAACTTCTTAAAGAGATGGTAGGCTTGTTGGATTCAGAATATGAGAATATAACCCCCAGAGCCTAGCCCTGTCTGCGTTCCCATAGATATGGGCACTCTTCATGCATATTTGTGATGAGCCAGAACTCACCTTCTCTTCTCTCCTGCACTGCTGAGCTACTTGTAATCTTAATTGAGTGATGTATGTTGCAAAACACTAGGCAAATGTAACGTACCAAGCACCAGAAGAGAGTTAGACGAGTTTCTGTCCCCTTCAAAACTCCTTCGGCACGAACATATTGTCATAACATATAACATGTGTTATAACATATGTTATGGAATATTGCTTTGGCCAGTTTAATTATGATTACATGCTGTACTGAATTTGTGATTTCAACTCTGTTATATTGGTATCTCCAGAGCCCTTTTCTTGTGGTGTCTTTTTAATTTTCTTCAAGAATCATTGTTTGTGTATGTATGCTGTAGTGAACTAGAGCATCAACTGGGATTGGCAGCACTAGATATTGAAATTCGTTGTCGAAATTTCCTTGCATTGTAACTTCAAATACTCAGGTAATTGTAATGCTATCTCAGTAAGTGTTGGAAATATCCAAATAATTTTCTGGGACAGTATCTCTGATAAAGCAGATTTTATTTGCAATTGCAATGGTGGGCCTCCAGCAGGCAGGGGAGTTGCTAAGTTGGGATAAAATGCTAAGAAGATGTTATGATTTGCCAAATGAAATCAAATCATTGATGGAATCAAAAAGAAATATTGTTCCAACCAGGCTGAACCTTGCACTGTATATAATGCATGCCTCTGGGGCCAGGACCACGTCCATCAGCCCAGGAAACAGAGCTGCTCTCCTCACCAGTAATAGCAGCTGGAGGAATCACAGAATCACAGAATGGCCAGGGTTGGAAGGGACCTCAAGCTTCATGAATCTCCAAGCCCCCTGCCACATGCAGGGCCACTAACCACCACATTTAATACCAGACCAGGCTGCCCAGGGCCCCATCCAACCTGGCCTTGAACACCTCCAGGGACGGGGCATCCACAGCCTCTCTGGAAGAAAGTGGCTTATTATTCTACATTTATGCACACTTAGTAGATAAGATGAAATACTTAATAAGTACCAAAATTGTATCTTTTGTGTTATAGACTATTCTGTTTTGCCAAGAGGCCCTCAGCAAAAGAACAACTTAAGGGGCCTCTGACATGAGGTCAAACTGTCCCTCTTTTGGATCCGGAAGGAATGCAAGTGATGCTCCCCTGCATTTTTCCTTCCAACTTACCTCTATCCCAGGACAGCAGGTGTCCAGGAATAATGGCCTAGTGCTGAATGAGCAAATGTGAGAAGTTAATTAGCAATATACGCTTAGCTAGCAACACCCTTCCCACAATGTAATCTGCCAGTTAGTGGTGTTTTTTAGAGGTAGTAGCTCAGATACGATCAGTAAGGAACTTCATTTTCAGATTGGCAGGCTTTTCAGGAGCTCCTACCTCCTTAGTTCACTTGACAACTGGTGTCTTTAAATAACTGGAAACAGCACTTATGTACTATACTGTTGCAGGGACTTCAGAAGCTTGCTTCCTGTGACAAACCTAACTGCAGCTTTTCCATCTTTGAGTATGTACTGGGGATTATTGCCAAGCCTTGTAGGGGTATGAAAGAACAACAAAGGAATAAATGTTCCAAGAATTGTTATGGGCTGTGGATATACCCAATTCTGCTTACTAATTAAAAAAAAAAAAAAAATTCTATGCTTTGTGGAAAGCAGCATTTTCTCTTGCAGTCTTAGGAAAAAACACCTTTGTTTCTCAGCTTTGGTGCTGTCTTGTTCTTGATATGCTTTGTGAATTCACATGACAATTTTCTAATGACAGTTCTTTCCCACGATCACTGCAGTAAACATCTCCTGCATGCAACACAGGAATCTTCCTCAATTTCATTTCTGTATGTGCAGATTTCCAGAAGAGTGCAATGGAACCAGCAACAGGTTTTGCAAGAATGGGACTTATTTATTTCTTTGATCCGTATTCCAATAATATTATTGTGTAAATAAGTATGAAGCTTGAATTTTGCCAAATTTTGAACTTTGAATGGACTTTGGTCTGTGTAAAGGAAGAATGTTCCTGAGCCTTTTCAGCATCACCAATCATCCGGCTTGCCTGGGTGGCATTAGCTGAAGAGTCATTGTCTTGGGCTGAAGATAACATGTATAATGTCCTTACTATATATGAGTAACAAAGCTTCTTTGTAATATATGACTAACACATAAAATGAGAAAGCATAACACTAGTGGGAATGTGGACCTTGCTTTTGTGAAACGAATGCCTCGGTGTCTGATTCCAGGGAAGCGGTTGCAATTTTGAAGGAGTTCTCAAGGTGTCTGTGGTTCATCTTTGAAAACAGGTTGTTCACATATGTACCTACTGCCAAAAAGGTAATGAGGCTAACTAGGTAAGCCATGTCTCATCGGAACGGCACTGCTTCGCTCTCAGCGGCACTTGCGGCAAACCGCTTTGGAGCGTTTGCCGTTGCTGCCTGAGAAATCGCGCTTCTCCCTGGGTGCTGCTTTCAGCCTCCAGCCACGGTCTCGTGTTGTCTATAGCCGAGAAACGGTGACTGTTAGCCGGCAGACTTTTCCCCGAGTTGCGGGCTCTTCTCCACACATCGGAAAGCAGCGGTTTGGACTTTGCCGTGTGTACAAAGCTATATGTGTACAATTCTATATGTAGAATGTGATTTACTTTTCTGAAGGAAGGTGGCTAAGTTGGGATAAAATGCTAAGAAGATGTTATGATTTGCGAAATGAAATCAAGTCATTTATGGAATCAAAAAGAAATATTCTTCCTAAAGGTGAAGATGAGACATGGCTTTCATAGCTAGTTTTATTGGTGGATTTGACAGCTCATTTAAATGATTTAAACATGCATCTTCAAGATGTGAAATCACCTGATCTGTGCTATGCTTCAAAACATAACAAAATGAAAAAGGTAATGAAACTCAAATTATGGCAAACTCAACTTATGGAAAATGATTTCATGTGTTTTGCTGGCTAAATAAAGTCTTTTAAGCAGTGAAAAATATAAACCCTTGCTTTCATTACTGATAAACAAATTTGAGAATGGCCTTCAAGACTTAAAACACTTAAAATAAAAGCGAGACTCTTTTTAAGTCAACATGAGTACATTAGGTGCAAATTTTCAAATTGAATATATAGCGTCACAATTAGACATTCAACAAAAATAAATATTCAATTATGTCTCCTTACCAGACTTATATCACACCAGTGTTAAAATAGAAAAATATCCCTTGCTTCACAATCATTATTGCCATTATTGCTTTCTTGTTGTCATTACTTTTTGTCAGTAGAAGAATATGTGAACACTGTTTGCAAAGATGAATCACAGAAAGAGCAATATTTCATCAAAAACCTCTGACAAACACCTTGAGAACTCCTTCAAAATTGCAGCTGCTTCCCTGGAATCAGACACTGAGGCATTCATTTCACAAAAGCTTGATAGCAATACTGCCACTTAGATTCAGTTCACAAACTTTTTTTAAATCATAGAATTTTGTTCTTTTTCTTCTAATCTTTACAGCTGTCTGTTTACAAGAAAACTGCTCCAAGAGGCTGCAGTGGCTTCTTTGAGCTATTAGATCCAACTGGGTGGTGCAGGGATTTCTCTATGGGCTAGGCTCAGTAACAATTCCTCCTCAGGTCATAAACATGACTTGTCTTTTTTTCATGTAGCAGGGGTTGACTGCAGGCCATCTTCTGTTCTCTGTCATACTGGTGTTAAGCCCAGGGCACCTCTCCCTAAACTGTGTCTACCATATATATGTCTATAGAGATGATTCCTAGGGTTATAGTGTGAACTGCTCTTCCTTCTGTAAGGGTAGCAGTGCAGATTTTGTATTAGACTTCTGAGGTCAGTGTAACATGGGCTTCTCTTGTTGCAACTGTCTTCAGCCATTGCTCCCTTGCAGCTCCGTAAGAACACAGCACACTAGAATATTATCAAAGCAGCAGCTGCTTTGCTTTAATGGAGAAGTAAGTTCTGTCACATAGCCTCCTCCAGTGTCATTTGTGTCCCAGCTGACTTTGCTTTGTCTCTTCGTAGTGACTTGGGAAGAAAAATTTTGACCAATTTGCTGCAAAAAAAATTGGAAGTGGTGCTCAAAGTGTCACGTACAGGTATTAAGCAGCATTTCTCGATGCCCAGAACTGTTCTGATAGGAGCAGATAAAATCAATATCAAGGTCAAACCTATCTGTGTCTTTTTAAATGTCTTTTTATTGTTTTTTCTTCAGAATGCTCCCAATGTGGAGTTTTGTCAAATGTTTATGCAGCTTCTTCCAAAAAGCAGAGTGCGTTCTTTCCTCTTCATGATGGTGTGAGACTGGTATGAGCCCAGAAAAGGTGGGAGGAAGGGTTCTGCAAAATAAGGCGTCTAGCATCTAACCTGCAAGGAAGAGCAGAGTGAGCTCCTGCTCTGATACTGGAGAGATGCTCCCAAAGAGAATGGATACACAGAATCTCACTTGGTCTGTGATAAAGTGCAATGGGACAACCTCCAGTTCCAAAGCTGAAAATGTCTGGTGCTGCTGGGGGCTTGATAGCTCTGTGAAATAGATGTCATTACTACAAACGAGTGCCTGTAATAGTTCTTCCACAGGACTGATGATATTTAGGGATTCAAGACTGAAATAAATGAGGGATTGAACAAGACAGCTAGACAATATTTTAGAATTGACTTATGTTCTATTACTCCACTATATATGGAACTACCTGGTAACACTCTGCTCAATTTTTTTTTTTCCTTTTTCTGTCTCAATCAAGTTCAGTCCACGTTGTCTCAGAAATTCAAAATGTGGCCAGTCTCGCTGTAAATTTTCCTAACCGATAATGAATAATGTAAAACTTTTAAGATATGAAGTTATTCTCATTTAAAAGTTAGATGCATCCTGAGAAATTTACACTGATGAACTATGCACTATAGAAGAGCTTGAAGAAAAGGTTAATATCTACGGGAAGATGTGGTGGCAATCCTAACAGAGCCTTTTACCCTCAGAGCTGCCGGTGCATACTGTGTCCCTATGTTTTACAAGATGAAGTGTGTGAAGTTAGCCTGAACAGAGAAAAATACATTCCAAGAACTGAATTCTGTGGTTCTCGAAAGCTGTAATGACACCAGAGGGGAAATACAAAGCTTAATTGTCCTTCCTTGAGCTGATGTTCCTGAACCATCCAGAAGCCACTTTGGATACTGGCGTGAGATGCAGCAACTTGGGACTAGTTTAGTTATGCCTGTAGATACGGCCTCTGCAGGCATTTCAGTTGAGTTAGCCACTGTGAAGCATTAAGTGCATTTCTTCTCTCCAAACACTGCTATCCAGGTGAGGGATTGTTCCTCTCTGCTCAGCATTAGTGCAGCCTCACCTCAAGCACTGTGGGAGCCACAAAATAAGAAAGACAAAAAGCTATTGGACAGAATCCAAAAATGGTGAAGTATCTGGAGGGCAAGATGTATGAGGAGCAGATGAGATCCCTTGGTTTGTTCAACCTAACGAAGAGGAGAACAAAGGGAGGCATCATGGCAGCCACAGCCCATGTGGGAGGAGAGCAGAGGGTCAGGTGCTGATCTCTTCTCTGTGATGACAGTGTCAGGACCTGAAGGAACAGCATGTAGCTGCATTGCGAAGGTGGGCAAGATTGGGTATTAGGGAAAGATTCTTCACTGAGAGAGTGATTGGGCACTGGAATAGTCTCCCCAGGGCAGTGGTCATGACCCCAAGCCTGTCAGATTTCCAGAAGCATTTGGACAACTCTCAGACACAGTTTGAATTTTGAATTCTGTGTGGAACCAGAGTTTAATTTGATCTTTGTAGGACTCTTCCAACTCAAGATATTCTATGATTTTAACACATCTCCTCTGCTGTAGAATGAGCAACTAATGGCTTAAAGAGAAGTAGGCCAGTGTCCTGCAAAGGCAAGCGACTATACAACTCATGAGAAAAGGACACTGCTTCCTTCTTGTTCGTTTCCATCAAGGAAACTTTTACTGATTTAATGTGCCAATCCTGATGTCTTTTCTGTGGGTGGAGAACTGTGGAGGGCATTTGCTCTTCTGTTGGTCATCAGATTTCAGAACCCACGTGGGGATAAATACTATATACTATATGCTATACTCTTTTGTATGGGAGAAAGGGAGGCCACATTCCTCCCTGTAAATGAGACTTTACAGTTTTATTTTTCTCATGCAACTTTAAAAATATTGAACAAAAATGTATATTAAAGTGTTGGACTGACAATCTGGGAACTTGCTGAGGCTTAGTCATAGAATCATTGAATGGTTTGGGTTTGAAGGGACCCTTAAGATCATTTAGTTTCAACCCCTCTGCTATAGGCAGAGACACCTCCCTCCAAACCAGGTTGCTCAAAGTCCCATCCAGCCTGGCTTTGAATGCTTCCCAAGAGGGGGCATTCACAACCTCGCTGGGTAACCTGTTGAAACGTCGTACCACCCTCACAGTAACAAATTTATTCCTAGTATCTAGTATAAATCTACTGTTTTCCAGTTTAAAACCACTTCCCCTTGCTGTACTCTGCTGGGTTTTATTGAGACATACTGGAAAATCTCTGTTGGGTTTAATGGTGATACAGCTCTGCCTGGTTTAACGGTGAAAGAGCTCTGCTGGGTTTAACGGTGGCACACTTGCACAGCTCTGCTGGGTTTAGTAGTGGCACATAGCACAGCTATTTCTCCCGTAAATACCAAAAATGTCATACAATTTGGAGAAAATCTCTTATATTTGGGAGAAAAGTGGTATTCCTGTGAGAAAATGTCCTATTCTTGGTTGCAAGTGTCATATTTGGTATTGTCATCTAGTATTTTTGAGAGAAAACGTGTGGCATTTCTAAGAAACTGGGTATTTCTGGGAGAAAATATCAGATTTTTGGAAGAAAAGGTCAGGTTTCCAACTGAAATGTAGTATTTCTGGGAAAAAATGACATACTTGTGGGAGAAAACGGGGAAATTCTGGGAAAGAATGTCTTCTATTGGAGAGCAACTGTCATATTTTTTTGTGTGAAAACTGGACCTTTGTGGAGAAAATGTCCTATTGAGGAGTGTAAAGTAGTATTTTTGAGAGATTGTGAAGGTTTTGAGTTTTCTTTGGTGTATAAGTTGCTCAACTGTGCATCTATCCTTCTCACTGTCAGCAACCCTAGCACTGAGTTATGAGATGTTTTTATGTAGCGAGATAAGTGGCAGGAAACATTTCCTTAAATTCCTCATAGCTTTGCTTGGAAATAAAGTAATTAAGAAACAGATATGTATAACATGAAACCTGAGCAGGATTGGTGCTATCTGGCATGACTTGGAAGAAGAATTCCACCAGCAGTGCATATGGCAAGCAGCTGTTTTGAGATGCTGGATGCCTCAGTTTGGAAGGATTAACGTTAGGAGAGGGTCACGTTTTGCCATGTTGCTTCTCGTACAGGATCCTCCTTGGGGATGGAGGAGCAATGCCTAATTGAATGGACATAGGACTGGGAATTGATTTCTCAGTAGCTGGAGATAAGGCTTTCTGCAGTGCTTTTCTCTTTGGTAGAATCAATTGCCCACACACAAGTCACTGTCTGCTTCTGTTCTGTAGCACTAATTGACCAAAGCATTGGACTGCTCTGACAAAACATACCTCTAATGCTGGACACAAGCTGGACTGTAAACCTACGATATGCTTTCTGTCACTTTGATTTGGCTCTTTAATTGCTGACTATATCTCTGGGGACTTACTGACAGGCAGGAATGTGTTCAGGATGGCTTTTGGTACGCACCCTGCAGGCCACTTCTGCACTGAAGGCATTCGCTGTTGGTCAGTTTGCGCATCTGACAGTGCCAGCTAGGAATTACCCACAATACTGTTGCCTTCCGTGTATGGTGTCATGCTTGGTGAGATGCACTCCGCATCAGAAGGATGGTACTGGGTCCTTTGTAGGTGCAGCCAATGCCACACCATTCCTAGTTCCACCTGAGTTGTGCACCATGTGCCCAGAACCAACACAGTTATTCCATTGTTCTCATGGTTGCATATGAAGCCCTCAGAAGCCACAAGTTACCAGTCTACTTTGTTCCGCCCCAACTTATGTGGAGCCATATCAATGCCCTTTGCTTTTGCAGGTCACTTACAGCCCTTCCTGGCAGCCTGCAGTAACCAGTTCTTTCTCCATCATTGCTCTGCCTCGCTTCACAACTCCAGGCTGGACACTCCAAACATGGAGAAGCTCCTGGGTGTATAGCAGCACCTCTCTGCTATAAGGTAATCCCTTCTTGCCATTATTCTGTTGGTTAAAACAGTAACATGAACGTCCAACTCGGCTAGGAGGGTAGGATCGAATATACTCAATGCGTGAGCTTGTTTAACTGCCAGTTTTGCTTGTTGGAAAGCATGCTGTTCGGTTTTCCCCCAGTCCCATAGCTGCCCCTTTTTTGTGAGTCTGTATAGTGGCCTTAGCAGCTGCGCTAGGTGAGGTATAAAGGAAGGCCAATAACCTAATATACCTAGAAACTCTTGCAGCTGCTTTGATGTTGTAGGGACTGGGAATGCCTGAACCTTATCTGTAACAGCACTGGGTAGCACTTTGGTCTTTCCTGACCAAACCACCCCCAGGAATTTTACGGACAGGCCAGAATGGCAGTGAAAATAGGATTTCTTCAAAAGAATTGTTTACAGCTTTCTTAAGAGACAGGATTTCTCACGATAAGATTGATGGTTTTCCACTTCCTGAATTACAGAGAACACGTAAACACAGAAGGTTAAATAAACCCTAGCAAGAAGGTGCCAAATTCTAAAGCAAAAGACCAGGGAACAATTCCACCTACTGCACTCAATGGGACGTCTTACCTATTTGCAGAACACCTGATGCGAGTGGTTTGGCTGTTGTGAGGGAGAAGGATTGGGAACCATATTCCAATTTGTATCCCTGGGAGGAGACATTTTGGAAAAACTGGTCCTCACAGTTTTTCCAAAAAAACTGCAGAGCCTCAAACGACCCCGGAGCAGAGGCCTCCTTAGTATATGGGAACCCCGAGAAATCTAAAGGACAACCAGTAATAGGGTTGGGAGGGAAACAAATGCAACCTGTGAAACACAAATAGAAATGAAAACAGGAAACCTCTCGAAGTAATTGTATCCTGTCACAATTGTCCCTGTCCCAGAAAACATCATAGGGATAGGTATTCCAAAAGGACTCACCTTGAATCTTCGCAGCAGTCCGCACCAATTTGGAATAAAGAATTGCATTAGTGGTCTGACAATTTTAGTGGGAAAAGTAAAAATGCCTGCTGTGCAGATTCCTTCTGCAACTGAAGTAGTGACAATGAAATAGGACCCTGGGGGGGGGGGCATGAAGAGATATCCAGGACAATTAATGATTTATTGGATGCAGGAGTTTTAAGTCAACTACTACAGCTTGGAACAATCCAATATGGCCTGTCAAAAAGTGATGGGTTGTGGAGGGAATTAAATAAGCACACCCCACCTCTCACAGCCGCTGTAGCAGGTAACCATTGCTTTAAGATAAGTTCAGAAACATTCCAGAAGTGGGTGTGCTGTAATTGATTTAGCTAGTGCATTTTCCACTATCCCAACTGCAGAGGAACATGGCAGAGGTGACAAGATACTTTCTGTAGATTGCCTCAGGGATGGCTGCACAGTCCAACCATTTGCCACAGAACAGTGGCTGAACATCTGCATGATTATAAATTCCCTCCTCACATGCAAATAGTCCATTATACAGATTATATGTTATATCTTTGTGCACATAGGATCCCCGAGACACAAACTCCTGAACGCGTCTAGGACTAGGAGTGGATCCAGCTGTGCTGAGGAACCTTACCTCTGTGGTTTGAAGAGTTCACACAGCAATGGGCTTGGCTCTGATCCTCATGAAACAGCAGGAGAGCATCCTCTAGGTGTGTGTGTAACCTTGCCCTCTATGTGGAAAATAACCAAGTGCATCCAGCCATCTCCAGTCTTGTTAAGTCACTGTTATATCTACTACAGCATATCTATGCTCATCAACAAATACGTTCCTGCTTCCCCCTTAGAAGTATATATTGTAGCTGTATCTGTTATAAATTGGTGAAGTCCACATGATAGCAACTAGGGACACTAACTATTACAAGATTCATGGAGTGAAAGCCACTCCCAAATTCTTATATAAATGGGCTCATGACACTGAGAGCCCATTATAATTGAGAAACAAGGGACCATCAGGAGTCATCAAGGATGAAAGGGAAAAAGGGTATTATCTGTTACATACGAAGTAAGGCAGAATGTAAATAAATGGAACAGGGAGCAGAAACAACAGCAAAGATTTTATTTTCATTATTATTTTTTTAAATAACCTACAGAAATTGATTTTGCTTGGGTTTGCGTCAGGCACTCAGAACTATGCCACACGGTATGCAAAGGGGTGGATATGGAAATGAATTGTATTGTGTAGCTACAAATCTGGGAGTCTCTACTTTTAGTGAGGAATCAGAATTACCACACATTTGAAGCCCAGAATCATCACAGAATCAAAGAATCTAGAATTGGGAAACAATCACAGGATGTGAAATAACAGAACTTGCACTCACAGGAGCTAGTATCCTCGTAGCATCCTCATACAATCCTCAGACTCTAGAATCCTAGACTCCAGTAACCCCATATTAACCCCACACATTTTGTTTCCTCACTCCCACAAAAGGAAGCTTTCTGTAGAGCATGCTCACAACTGATGCTATCAGTCAGCATCACCCAGCTTTATTCTAGTTATCTAGAATATCAAAGCACTGCCAGCTACAAGTGCTCAGAGGTTCTTTCTCAAAAGATGAATCTTTAATACTGTTTTTCATTCTAATTTGGATATGGGCAGGAAACCGAGGTCCAGAATCTTTATGAAAGCAATCCCACTGTGCCCTTCACAAAACCACTCCCCTGAGACTGAGCACAGGGGCACAGCCGATGGCAGCATCAGCTCAAGGGGACACAGCACTGGAAATGCAGCGACAGTGAGAACGCCATCAGCGACAACCACAACCCCCAAGTCCATCGGACACGGTGCTGGAGGCCAGTGACAGCAACACTGCAATGACGACGCCAGGAGCTCCCTGCGGCTGCCAACACCACCCCGCTGGCGTTCCCCTCTCACAGCTCCCCGTGGATGTCAGGCAGCAGGTGGCAGCGGTGATGGTGGCCACGGCGGCAGACACGGCGCGCAGGTCACGGCGCATCAGGCACAGGCAGCGCGTGGTAGCAACTGCCCCAGCTCGGGCTCAGCCCAGAGGCCCCCCCCAGGCCTTCCAGCAGCCGCACAGCTGCACTGAAACCACGTCCCAGCATCTCAGCCATCGCGCCCCACAGCCACCCCTCGCCCACCCCCAGCCACTGCTGCAGCAGTGAGGGGCCCCCCAGGGACACCCCTGGCAGCGGCACTTGGGCCGCACTATCCTCCTCCACCTCCTCGGTCTCCGACGCCTCCCGCGGAACCCTCAGCCCTGCTGTGGGGATCCCGGCCGCGCTCCCCCCCCGGCTCCGGCTCTGAGTCATCTCCGAGGCCTCGCCCCGCACCAGCGTGAGGTAAAGAGGAGAGGTCACGGTCTGCGAGAGGGGAACAAAAGGGAGGAGGTGGAATTCGGGGGAAGAACGGCCCCATCAGGCACGGAGACCGCTGCCCCTTCTCCCGAGTCCCAGGGGAATACCCCGCAAAACAGGTCCGTGACCCCCCGGCCCCCGTGCCTTCTCCACCCCCTTCCCAGCCCCACGGGGCCCCCAGAACGCGTCCTGCACCAGCAGCTCCAGCAGGACGCCTTGGATTCCCTTCCTGGCCCTGCGTGACTCCCGCGTCCCAATAACGCGCCAGACCCACCGCCCAGCCCCGCGAGGACCTGTGTTTCCTCAGCCCTGTACAGCCGGCTCCCCTGGTCACGTGACGCACACCCTAGCTGCTGTCCGTCGCGCCGGGTGGCGTCACGCCTCCGCACGCCTGTTACCCCGACTCACCTCACTCGGACCGCGCACGCGCGGAGCAGACACCACGCGTAGCCTCGTTCGCCTAATTGCCCCTCCGCCCGAGCTTTAAGTGACGGCCAGGGCAGCCAATTGGCTCCGCAGAGGCGAAGGGGCGGGCGGGGCTCTCCCAGAAGAAGGGTCGGAGGCGGGGCATGCTTATAACAGGCGGCGGCGGCGGCAGCCAACGAAATGACGGAATAGGCAGGTATGGCCAACAGGAAAGGCAGATCGTGCAGGAGGCCGTGCGGGGCCACCACCACAGCTTGCTAAAGCAAAGCTTCATTCTGATATTGCCCTTGGTGACCTGTAACCTTAACACGCTAAAGGAGAAGCAGCACAGTCTTGTACTGCCTTAGGCCAAGCTTTCAATATTTATTATCAACAGCAAGATACAGCACAAGGTCCCAACTGAAACATGCAGCTTCATTTACGACTTAGCACCCAACTCGGCTCTTTTTGGACGCCTTGGCAACAAGCTGAGCTGCAAAAGGCATGCTGGGTGAGCTGCAAGAGCTGCAGAGCGACTCACTGACAGTGACCAACATTTCCTTCACAAGACTTCCTCCCTAATGAAGACTACTGATTATACAAAGGTAAAAACACGATCACTGTGAGACAAAACCCAGATCGAGAAGAACAAGTCAGCTGGCTGCATGCTTCCCAAACACTGCACTGCCATCACAACTAAATGGGAACTGAGAATCCAGACATTATTGTAACAAAAAAGTACAGAGATCTAGTGAGCTTCTGGATCTCACCAGTTTCTCTGAAAACAGAGTGGTGGAAGTGAGTAATACAAGTCCATATGTAAAACGTGTCTATGTAATTAAAGTATGCAATGCATGTTTCCTAAAGCACTATAAACTCGCTGAGGTGCCAAGTCCTGCCTACTGTAGGCAAATCAGGAACAAAACAACCACAGAAAAATTAGTTATGCAACACCATATTATAATTGCTATTTCTCAGAAAGCCTCTTGCAGGTGATCAGAGTTTATTAGCTCAATGCCTAAGGAAGTTTCTTTATAAAATTCCTGCTTACCTGTCCTGCTATAAACTCTGACCATAGATCAGTTTAACAGACTACAAGTGTATCACACAGCCTTACATACAAATGAAGATAAAGTGTTTCAGAGGAGAGCACTTCCTGGAGCAGGCAGAATGTTATCTATGCCAGCCTTGTGAAGGACACTGAAGTTACAAAGGGTTTTTCCCTCCTAATGTCACGTCACATTTAACTGTTGTACACCATTTTCTGTATTATTCTGCTAAAACTAATCACTGAATAAAATAGTTGCAGATGCTGCCATGGACAAATGACACAACTGTACACAAGGTGTACAGCATACAAAAACTAAATGAACTTTTCTAATAGCTGCTGACTGACTGATTTTAAGCAGAAGGGATCCAATTTCTGCCAAGTTGTGCGTGGAGAGGAAAAAAAGAATCAGCAGTTTTCTTCACTCTCAGCTTAGCCCTTACCTTCTTTTGAGAAGAAATGCATTTCCTTCTTAGCCTCAAAGCAGCAACAAGGACATGAATAATGAATATAGTAGAACTTATATTAAGATTCCACTTCAGCATAACATAACTTGAAGAGAAGTGAGCTTCCAAACAGGGGTTGCAGGGAAGGAAACAGTGACAGCACAGTGTTACCCAATGTGAAATACTGTCTCTTTCCAATTCATGTTCTAAACTAGGTATTGACTTTTGCACAGTTAAAATACTGAGCTCTTACTTTATGGAAAAAGTAAATCAGACCATGTAATGAAAGCCTGCAGCTGTACATCAATAATTAAAGGGCATCATATCCACTGGAACACTTGAGAATCTGAAAGAATTCTGGATCTCTGACTTACAAAATAAGCTGTTTTCCAACCAGTAAGAAGATGAGTTCATACGGTTCAATTGCAGCTTCCTTTAAAATGCCCTCCTTAGTATACACTGACTTATGAAGTTCAAAATAAAAGCTTAGTAAATAAAATAAAAGATTAAAAAAAAAAAGTCTAAGGACCCTGTGTTGCTGTTAGTGCTTCATGCCTGCAGCTACCACGAGAGGTCAGGAAGCAAAGTAGTCACAGGATGAAGGTCTCTTCTCTACAGAAAAATCAGACAAGCAAAGCACATCACAAAGTGATAACAAGGGAACTTCAGAAGCACATTTCACTTTTAAGAAGGAAAACAGACATACTTTCATCCATTTGCCATGAAATGTCCCTTCATTGCATATCTATAAAGCAAAAAGTAAACAGAAGTCAGTATCTGTTGATATACAAAGTAGTAGTGCATACACATAAATAAATATTTCACCATAATTACTGAACTTTTTCATCAGCCCTCCAGGGAAATAATCTGTATGAAAATTCAAGGTGCTTATTTCTCTCATCCTTCTGCCTGCAGCCTGCAGCCTTACTGAAAAGAACACCCATGCTGTGAGAGCTCTCTACAACGCTTGGCCTCTTCACATGTTATATGCTATTAACGTCGTCTCTACAGCTTGCAGACAATGCTTTTCTCCACGATTTCACTTCAAGACATAGCCATACAGAATGTCAGTAACAACACGAAAACAAGACGTTACTTAAATACTTCACATGCAGAACTTATATTCTACTGTAAAAGCACAGCAAGGCAAAAACTCGTATCGGACACACACCTCCCACCTCACCCCCTCCAAGCTTCATTTCTCAAGCATCAACGCGTTACCAGAGTGCAAGAGTGACATTGACTGAAACAGTCAGCAGCAGGAAGGGAAACAGTCCAGAAGAGATGGACATTGTATGTACCTTCCCACAGTGCAACACAAAGGGCAGACTTTCTCAGTGGGATGGGAACCGTAACTTGAGAAGCTTCACTGCAGACAGTGAAAACTCAGAAATGCAGCCCTAACCATAAATCATTTATATTCACCACTGAGATCAGGTCTAAGCATTAACATTGTTTGACATGAGAAGACTATTGGGAAGCCATTGCTGAGGATGCTATGCTGCTACAGAAAAGCAGAAACAGTCTGAGAGTAGCATCAATGCAAGGATACCAAGTCCTAGAGCTTCCCTGCTTTGTCTAGTGCAACATAAAAACATCGGTTCCTTAAAGTAATTAAGGGTCAGTGTTTGTTAGAACAAAGAGCATATAAACCCTAAGGCTTGGATTTACCAGTCAGTTCAATTTTGAGGTTCCTCTCTTTAGCTTCTCTCATCAGCCACCGCTCACAGCCTCAGAAGTCATTCTCATCATTTCCATAGCGCATCTCAGATAACTCAGTGCCATCTAGAAAGAAGACAGACATTATAAAGACATTATAAAATTCTTTGCATTGCTCACTGCCACACTATGCAGGCAGGCACACTGCTCCAGCATGGCTCACACATCCTTTCCTCTGTACTTCAAACCAAAACAAGTAGTGAAGGGAAGAAGCAAAGCTGCCACTCTTCATTCTCAGCGTGTTAACTCAGCATAAACGTTTGGGTATGTTTCCCTTTTTTTGGGGGGAAGCACTCTGTCTCTTGCTTTTTTAAAAAGAGACTATGCTTTCTTTTTTTGCAGCAGAATGTGATTAGCTATTGGACATTTTCTGTTCCTCGATACAATAATGCTAAAACCTGTATTTATGATTACCTTCATCTCAGCAACCACTGAGAAATTCACAGTGTTAGGATCATAAGAAAAATAATCACCGTTGAAAGTACAATTAGCAGATAATGTGCACATGGTGACATATGGGGGAAAAGAGAGTAAGGGGAAAAAAAAAAAAAAAAAGCAGCATGAATTGAAATCCAGTTCCTTCTCAGACTTTTGCATTTCTACATTAATCAGGAGAGGGGGAGGGGAGGAGGGGGAAAGAGAGGAGAGCATCGTCTTCGGAATGCAAGTGTAAATTTCTTTCACGAATCTGCAGACACCAACCATGATATCTTACGTGCAGCCTCAGCACAGCCACAGAGCACACACAGCACATCTCAGCGAAGGGAGCACGGAGGACACGCTGCTGCAGCATCAGTGGCACAAGAACCCCGCACAGCCCCCAGCCGCCGGCTGCCCATCAGCTCCAACCTCCCCCTGGAGGACGCGTAACGTGGCACGGAATTCGGCCAGGGAAAGGAGAGCGAAATCAGGCTGAGGACAAGAACTGCGAAACAGAACGCCGTTCGGAGGATGCTCGCTCCTCCCTCCCACTCCCAGCTCTCGCCACTCTCACCCCCGAGAGCTCTCCCTCCCCGCCCACGCCCACCGGCCCCGCTCACTCCGCTGCTGCCGATCCTGGCCCTCCGTCCCTATCCCGTACGTAAGCGGCACCGACCCCGGGAGGCCCCGGACCCCACGAACGCATGACACGGCCAGGAGGAGCGGACAAACCCGGCACCGCGCCGCCCTCGCGGCCCGCCGCCGACCACGTGACCGCGCGACCGGCACTGCACAGGCCTTATGCCTATTGCCCAGTTCTCTGCCTGCGCTGCTGATTTGTGGCTCTGGGATGAAGAATTAGGTGCAACATGTTTGTGCCCAGCTCTGGAAGCTACAGCTTTTCTTGAGTAAATGCTAAGACCGTGAGTGTACCTGATTTAGTGGAAACAAACAGAGTTGCAACAGGAAGAAAGTTTCCTCTGCATGATAGGTGAATAAGTGTGAAGAGCACAAGCAATTATTATTCCACTATTTGCACTAAATTTGTTCCATCTGCTTTGATACCCCAACCTTCCAATGAGATTTGCAGTCACTGCAGTTATTGCCACTGGTGGAGTATAGATAGCTGCTTTTCCAGAATATTTGCTTCTTCCCATTTTATACAACCGTTGCTCTTCTTTGGATAGCACAGTTGCTGTAAGTGCAGCTTTTGTTCCTACTGGAAGGCAGTTTTTATGTCAGCAGGATGCAGCGGTTAGCTTGGCTGAACAGGAGCAGCCCACAGCAGGCTGAGCTCTGCCAGGTATAGATCAACATGCAAAGCGCCTGGGCCAAACGATGATCCAGGCTGTAGAATGGAGCATATCACCTTGGCTAGCTGTTTAATGATTCAGACGTTCACATTGTCTGCTTCCCCTCAAGCAGGAGGGTCAGGGAATGTCACAGAGAATCAGCTAAGCGTGGCAATACTGCTCCGGCAAGGCAGCCCCTCTAACCACACAAAGGACAAATAGGGACAGCTCTTAGAGCAGACTCCTCGTGCTCACCTGCACTGCTCTACACTGAGAGACTTCAGAGATCCTAGCAGCTGGCACTGTCAGCTACTTTGGTAGAAATCTAAATGTTTGTCTCCAAAAACAAGCACAGGCTGAAAGCAGGCTGAGAGCAAGACACAGCTAGATTCAGTTCTCTGTGTCCACCTGCACACTGGGTTGTAGCTGCTGCAGTCGTGTGCAGCGTTTCCTGTTGCTGAATCCTGGGAGTGACCAAACCCAGACCTCTTAATAAGAAAACTCTCACTACCATCACAATACTGTGCATGCAGATGAAGCTTGATACAAGTATGGCAGTGAAGGTTTCTGACTGACCTGTCTCGACTAGTTAGGAGTTTTATTTACTTGCTTAAATACAGTAAGCTGCTCTCACTTATGAGTATGTCTGTCCTTTGCCATAAACATACCTGTGACAAAACGGTTGTTTTGACATCATCTTCCAGTGGCTAGGATAGCCAAAACTTAGAAAAATAGAGCACCTCCCTCAGATCTGTGATGACTGTGTACTGCTTGCTAATCGTCCCTCTTATCTGTGCTTTTCCTTTACAGGATGCAGTTCTTTATTATGGTCCAAGACCCTGTGGGTGTCTTCTCCTCCCACAAAGCTACTCACCCTGGAGGAGGCACAGGCATGGACACGAGGCCACAGCAGCTCTCCCGTTGTGTCAGACAGCAGAGACACTGAAGTGGAAGAAGGTCCCACACTTTTACAGGAGAAATTGCACACAGTCATTGACTTTCCATCTGAAAAGTGAAGAGGAGTTTCTATTGCAGCACCTGTCATAATTGTTTGGGTGTTGGTTTTTTTTTTTTTTTCCATTATTACTAATTAAAAACTTGCTGAAATTAAGTTACCCTAATTGTGCCTGAAGTGTTGTAGCGAATTCCCACTCGCTTTGGACTCTGAGGACTCAACTAACATACATTTCCCTGATGGGCTCAGTTTAGCCACACAACCATGCTGTTCCTTCCCGGTTAGGCAGGCAGACACGAGGTGTATAAAGCCATCTGACATCTATCTTTGCCTGTACTGCCTGCACTTGGAAACATCAGGGATTTCCAGATTTCACGACACGTGTCTGAAACAAATTTTGGTTCTCCTCTAAGCAGAGCTGCTGGACAGACCTGTTGGCTCTAGAAATTAAACATAGCAGTGAGATGAGGCCAGTGATGTGTTAATGTAAAGTAAGAGATGGTTTGGAATGCCTTTGATGGCTTTACAGTTCCTCAGGAAGCAGTTACACTTGCCAGCTAAATAAAAGCTGTCCCTTAGATGCAGTGCTGTACAGATGTGGAGTGTTTGCTCACCTGCACTGCATCTTGCTTTGCATAGTTTAGAGGAAATTAACCAGCAAGACTTCAGGGCTGAGCTATAAGAATGGAAACATCCTCAGCTGTTTGAAAGAGACCGAGTTTCTAAGGTTTGTGTCAGCCTGGGAAATCCATCCTCTGTGGCCAAATGCAAATTGCAGCACAATCCCAGGAGCCCTCAGTCATAGCCCTGGCAGCTTTCGAAACACTGTTTTTCAGCAGCGTAGAGTTCATGCTTTCAGTGTGCTTGTACCTCCTTCTAGCGTTCAAGCCTGTGCGTAACATCTTCAGTTCACCCCTGTCTTTCCTAAACAGATCTCGTGTTAACTCAGGATCTGGAGCTGGCAGAGCACACCCCTCTCATGTCTTTCTCCCGAGTAGTTTTTGAGAGACAGCACATGGGCACCCCTACAAGAAGTCTCAGAATGTTTCCTTCTGACACTGCTATTATGGAAGTAAGAATACATTCCTGGCTCCATTTTGCTTTTGTGCCAGAAGGCAGACATTTAAGCTACTCAAGTCACTTTTCCACAAAATGCCCACAGAAAGAAGGCATCCAACATCTTTCTGTAGCTACGGAGACTCTGACTTCTTAACCCTTTCCATGTATGTTTTACTGTCTATTTCCAAATTTAAAAACAGCAACTGTAAATTTTTGCAGAAAAACATACCACAAATCCTGAAGCGTGGGCCAGTGAGGAGTTTTATCTATCTTCTCCCTGATGCCTTTAGTCTTCAGTATAACAAACACATTCTGTGACTGTGCTTTAAGACAGACTCCCTTGAGCATTATAGTTGTGCTTGTTTAGTGCTCATAAAACCAGCTGTGCAGGTGCTGCTTTCCTCCCCATTGTGAGGGGATTGCTGTCAGGAGCCAAGCAGTTATCCCAGGCACATCCAGCAAGGAGCTGCTGTGGCATGATGGGCGTGTGGAGCAGCTGTCTTCCAACCTGTCCTCTGCAGCAGTTAGCATTCTGTAAGCTATTCTTCCCCAGCTTGCAGAACAAGTATCAAAAATTGATACTCTTTTGTGAAAGAGTAAATGGGTCTTTAAAAAAAGGCAGCGTGACATTCCTGACTGCAGACAAACAACAGCACAGATGCCTGCCACCTCTGCAGTAAAAGCTAGACTTAGTGAAGGAGCTTATCCATCTGTGTTGGGCAGCAGAATCAGGGCAATGCTCTTCAGGTCTTTGTTTTCCTGCTAAGAATTTTGTACAGCTGACTTCATCTGCCTTTCATTCCTTGCCATCTCTCCCTTTTTCTTCTAAGGTGAAAAAGGCAGCCTTGGAAGGAAAATGATTTCTGAGAAAGACTTAGAACCATAGCACGCATAAACTAGTTTTGCAAACACCTTAGTTTCAGACTAAATTGGACATGATAACAGCTTTAAAAACAGTTTGAGCACAGACTAAATTGGACATGATAACAGCTTTAAAAAGAGTTGGAGCACACTTAATTAACAGCTATTGCTAACTCCATATGGTGAGCATCTTGCATACTGCTTGAAGCCTGCTTGAAAAACAAACCCGTAATGTACGGTAAACACAACAGGCATGATGTGTCCTGATTAAAAAACAAAAACAAAACAGCAAAAAAAAAAGGGCAGGTGCCTGTATCACATGTCTGTGGCTGCAGAGGATCTTCCAAGAGGAGAATAAGGCAGTAGAACCTTATGCTCACACTGCGTACAAATGCTACAGGAGCAGAAACAAACCGGGAAGCTCTGGGTTCCTCCTGGAAGGCAAAACTGCACAGAGAAGCACCAGCTGTGTTTGGCAGTGCCCTCCACCCTCAGATTTCCGGCTCCCCTGCTCCTCATCCGATCCCACTGCTGAGCCAGGAACGAGCTACCCAGTGCTGCAGAGCATTGTGCAAAGCCACACCGGGACCTCCTCCCCTTCCTCTCCTGCAGCTCAGTGTGCAGCCTCACCTCCTCCTCTGGCAGAGCTGCTGATCCCACATGTGGCATCAGGATGCTCCTCTAACCCAGAACTCCTTCCCACCCTGCCAAGAAAAAGCAAACCAACCCTCCACCACCAGCACGGCCCTGCAGTAGGGAATGCACACAGCTTCACGCTGCTCCCCTTCCCCTTGTCCTACCTAAGAGACCAAAGGAGCACTGATTGGTACAAAATACAGTAGTGTCACTTTAAAATGCAAGTTGTGTTTTCATGGCCAGAGGTATTACAGCCCAAAGGTTGTAATAAAGTTCATATGAAGGAGGATAAAATACAGGTGTTCCATACACAAAAGCAAAGAGGAAAGGTTGTGAGGGGGTTTCCCAATGAGAAGTACAATTTCGGAAAGGGACACATACAGAGAACCCAGAGGGATGTTGAGGCAAAGCTAACAATGACTGCTGCAAAACCAATGTTACAGAGAGAGAATTCACTGCCAGGAGTATCTCAGTGATAAAGATTCACAGCACTGGCTGCAAGGTTGTGTTTTAATTAAAAATGCTAATTGAAAACAATCTGGATTTCTGAGCTAATTGTACTTTTAGTAGGGGGGATCACTAAATGGTACTGCAAAAGAGGGGTGCAACAAGGGGCACAGTAATGGGGGCTTGTGTACAAAGGAAGCGATGCAAAGCCTCGTGCAAACCGGAGGGCTGCAAGGGATGGCAGGCTTTTGGGGTAAAAGCAACAAAGGGGGAGAGGGAGGCACAAGAATGGGAAGCAGGAATGGGAACTGGTTAGGGGAGGAGGAGGAAAGCAGTGTGGCTGAAGTGTTCAAGATGCGATGGTGTGTTTGCATGGCAGGTGGAAGGGTGGTGGGCTGTAAATGTGTGTGGCACAGGAAGTGGAGCGGAGTGCAGCGGTCAGGTCCTCTCTGGGCAACGTCAGGTGTCAGCAACAGCAGGAGCACTTGGAGCACTGCCTTCAACAAAAACAGTGCCAGGATGGCAGCTTGGTGGTCTGAAGCTGCATAGTTTCTACTCTGGACCGGTAGTAGTGCAGTAGCTCATGGAATGCCACTGGACAAATCAGGCCGTGTGCTCTTTGTCAGTCTCTAATTGCGACTATTTTTTATTGACCACAACCAAATTTGGAGTGCCAAGTAAGGCGGCATTCGGAACACTACCCTGTAACACCATGCACTGCAGCTGCTGCCTTCTGCTGCTCTTCCTCTCAGTCCTTCAGTTGCAGCTTCTGCATAATCTCCACAAGGCTGTTCATTGAGGAACACTGGAAAGAAAGAAAACAAGTATAGAAATAGGACAGAAACAATCTAGGGTGATCTCATTAAGAAAGTCTGATCAGTAAACCTTCCAGAACGGCCCCATGCGGAACAGCATGTTCCTGACATTCAGGTCACTGACATTACTTCCCAGAACAGCTGCCTATGGTAAGATTCAAGCTCTGCTGGGGGAACGAGGTTTCTAAAGTCACAGTGCCCGACATGGCAAGGCTCTTTATCACAGCAAAACCCTTCAGCCGTTACCAATAGTGTCCTTCTCAAGCCGGAGGAAGGCATCCAAGCTCTCCTGGGCAGCTCTCACCGACAGCTGATTTCCTCAAACACACAGCTGGGTGTTTTTCTATTACATTGCTTGCCCTGGGACTCTGCAATAACTTTCATGTCTGACAGACGGAGGCACTGAGCACAGCAAGAGCCGTGTCTTGCGCTCACCAAGGACTCACCTGCGCACGTGCAGCGGCAGCTCTCAGAGAAATCTTCTTGAGTTCCACACTCCTCTCTTTTTGTCGTTGTCTTCTCAGCCAATCGGAGCAGGAGGCGCTACTGCTGACCAATAAGAGAATGGAGGCGGGCCGGAACTGCTGCTGACCAGTGAGAGGCACGAACTGACGTGGAAGTTCCTCTAACCAATGAGAGGCCGGGGGCGGGGCGGAGCGGCTACTGGGGTCGGGCAGCCTCGGAATGCTCTCTGTTGCCATAGGGGATGGGATTGGGATCGGGAATATGGGAATGCAATTGAGATGAGGGATTGAGATGGACAGGTGTGTGATGGGCTTGGGATGAGGGACTGGGATTGAGATTTGGAATTGGGATTGGGATGTGGGATATAGGATGTGGGATTGGGGTGTGGAATGTGTGATTGGGATGTGGGCTGTGGGGGTATGGATATGGAATGGGATATCAGGAATTGGGATATATATGAGATGGACTTTGGATATGGGATGGACTTGAAATGGATACGGGATCATAGAACCGTGGAATCACTCAGGTTGGAAAAGAGCTTCAAGATAATTAAATCCAACCACAACCCAACCATACAATCGATCTGGTCTGTGCAGGTCCCTCTGCAGCGCCTTTCCCTTCGGTAGGTCAGCTCTCCCTCCCAGCCTTGTGCCAACTGTGAATGCACTGAGGGTGCCCTTAATCCCCTCATCAAGATCATTGATAAATGTGTTCAATAGAAGTGGCCCCAGCACCGAGCCCTATGAGGCAGCACTGGTGATCGGCCGCCAGATGGCAAATCCTGCTGTGTGTACAGAGTTGGTTGGGTCCCTGTCTGAAGACAAAACTGGCAGGAGCCAAACAGTGTGGGGGCAGAGGGGCTGTGGTGTGGGAGGTATCTTTATGCCTATCTGCACAGCAGGCCCAGCCGCCCCTGCTTCACCTCTCCATGGGAACTGCCCCTGCTGGAGTCTCTTCTGGCCACAGTGAGCCAGGATGATTCCCCTCCATCTGCCCATGCCTGCTGCCCATCCCCACAGCAATTCATGGGCAGCGCAGGAGAGCTGTGTGAAACGCCCTCTGCATCCCGCTGCACAAAGGACTGCAGGGAAAGAGGAGGGCTGGGGCTGCTGGTGGCAGCTAAGGGAGACCATGGGCCATCTCTGGTGCCCCATCCTGCCCCGGAGGGCATGGAGAGCTGGGGGGCTGAGATACGGCACAAATGACTGCAGGCAGAGATGTGGCAAAGGGAACACAAAGCTTTTAATAATGTATCATGGAAAACAATGAGTAACAGCAATGACAATAATCCTAAAATTCCCATCCACAATGGTTGATGGCCCAGATGACGTTTCATCCCACTGCCATGATGACTCCAGAGGATGGCTCGGTTCTGGAGGGGAGGGATGGGGCCACTGGCAGTTCCCCTGGAACACTGCCTTATGCTGTGGGGCTGGCGAAGAGCGCAGGGTTACAGGTAGCCATACTGGTCGGCTATGGTCATGTCTATCTCCCGCTGCACCAGGAACTGCACGGGGCCGATCTTCATCTACTGGGCCGCCCGCTGCCGCTGCTGTGGCTTTCCTGCTGAGGAGCTCCTTGTGTTCTTCTGCAAGTGCCCCCCAGCATCACTGCTGCCTTCACTGGTCCGTTAGCCTGCACTTCCTTCCTTCCATCAGCAGCTGCTCCTACTCTGACCTTCATTCACACTGGATGCCGTCCACTTCTAGCACCAGCTGACCTGCGAGACAGAGGAAGGAAATGTGGCATTAGCACAAATGCAGAAGCCTGAGGCTGTGCCATCACCACATACTGCAGCCTTGGGAAGTCAGCTGCAACTGCAACCTTTGTCAGAATTAAAGCAGGCACCATAAATTAAGTGTGACTTCTGAACTGACGTAATTGCCACAATCAGAAATAAATACTGAAGTTGCTTACTTAACTGTACGTGGTTACTTCTGAATTCTTTTGTTTTTGGGAAAATGCGTACTTGGAATTGAAAGGTACAAGAAAAATGAGAAGCACTTGGCAACTCAGGCAAACTGAGCAGTGCAGGGAAGATTGTTGCATTTCTTCTTCTCCTGGCCCAGAAATGAATTTTCCTACTTTAAAATGAAAGGAGAAGAACCTGGCGTAGAGTAGACACATTACAGTCTCACATCACGGGGAGAAACTGGAGAGTTCTTGTGGCACAAAGCACAGGGCTGTAGAAATTAAGGTTGCCTGTAAGCTTTAAAACAAGATGAACGATAAGGTTAAATGCAGAACATCAGCACTTCCTGCAGAGCAATCACACAGCTGAAGGCACCGCCTGAGAGGTAACAGATCAGAAAAGGCAACCTGTCATGGTTCTATGATTTTTGGTCATCAGTATTCCACACCATAACATCATGTAATGCACTGGGGGGGGTTTGACTTCTGCCGAATGTTCGTCCAACAAGAACTACATTTCCCCAGGAGGCTTTGCGGTCAGCAAGGAGATATAACTCTGTGCAAGGTCACCTGACCTTCTTCTTCTTCGCCTGCTCTTCGCCGTCTGCTCTTCGCTGTCTGCGCTTCGCCATCTGCACTTCGCAGTCTGCTTTTCTTCAGTCACTCAACTGGACTGCACTTCTCACCTCAGCATTGTGGTGAGGTCTATCTACCATCCAGACAGACTCTCTCTCTCTCTCTCATCGTATTTTGCTAATACTATATTTAGTAAATCATTTGTTCCACCTCAGAACAGTGCTGTTGTTTTCAAGTATTTTGGGGTCCCCTGTTTCCCTTTTCTGGTGGCGCGGATCTGCAGATCCTTTCGCCCTGCTGGTCACGGAACCGGGCCGAACCAGCCCGTAAACCGTTGACACAACCTTACTTTGTGTACCCAGGGACAAGCTGCTCTCTTTTTCTGGGCCTTTGTTCACGGTGAGGATTTCCCTCAAGAGTGCTGCTCAACCTGCTGCTGTGTCCAGCTATGGTCACTTCCACCTGGTGGACTGTGTGCCCACAGGTCATTCTGCTTTGGGCAAAGCCTGCTGGGTGAACTCCAAACTAAGGCATTTTCTCCAAGAATCGGAGAATTCGGACCAAAAAGACTACACTTTCACTCAAAAATACCAGTTTTTTTCCCCTATTTATGACATTTTCTCCCAGAAATACCCACTTTTCTTCAAATATATGACATTTTCTCAAAGAAATATCAGTTTTCTCACAAAAAGAAGGCATTTTCTCCAGGAAATCCCAGTTTTCTCCCAAATATCCCTAAAAAGAAACACCCGATTTCTCACAAGTATGAGACATTTTCTCAAAGAAATGCCAGGTTTCTCACAAAAATAAGACATGTTCTCCAAGAAATACCAGTTTTCTCACAAGAACAGCACATGTTCTCCAAGCAGTATCAGTTTTCCTTCAAAAAGACAGCATTTTCTCCAAACAATACCAGTTTTCTCCCAAATATCCCTAAAATGAAATACCAGATTTCTCACAAAAATGAGACATTGTCTCCCAGAAATACCAGGTTTCTCTCAAATACACAACATTTTCTCCAAGAAATATCAGTTTTCTCATGAAACAAAGACATTTTCTCTAAGAATACCAGTTTTCAGTCCCAATAGAAGGTACTTTCTCCAAACAATACCATTTTTCCCCCAAATAGATGGCATTTTCTCTCAGAAATACTACTTTTCAATCCTAAATATCACATTTTTTCCCAATATTGTGACATTTTCTCCCACAAATACCAGTTTTTTTGCAAAATATATTATATTTTCTCCCAGAAATACCCATTTTCTCCAAGAAATATGCCATTTTCTTACTGAAATATGTCATTTTCTGCAAGAAATACCTGATTTCTCCCAAATATATGACTTTTCCACCAAAAGATACCAGTTTCACATAAGAAGTATGACATTTTCTTGCAGAAAAACATGCTTTTCCAAAACATTTGTTATTTTCTTCCAGAAATACAAGCTTTCTCCTAAAAATATATGAAACTCTCTCCCAGAAATGTTTTTTCTCCCAAATTTGTAAATTTTTCACCCAGTTTTCTCCCAAAGATATGACATTTTTTCTCAAAAATAACTGTTTTCTCCCAAATATATGGCATTCTCTCCTAGAAATACCTGTTTGATCCCAAATATGTGATATTTTCTCCAAGAAATACCAGAATAGGAGCAGTTATTTGGGGCTGAGATTTGAGGATGGGATATGGATTGGGGGCTGGGGTGTGGGGCATTTACAGGTATTGGGGCAGAGATTGGGTCAGGAATGTGAATCTGGGATTTGCGGATTTTATGGGGCTGGGATGTGAGGATAGGATGAATGGTGGGGATGCGGCGCAGGGATGTGGGGCAATGATGTGGGGCTGGGATGTGGGGCAGAGATGTGAGGCAGCAATCCGAAGCTGGAATGTCCAGCACAGGGCCTGGACGGACCAGTGCACTGCTGGAATACAAGAAATACTGCTCAGAGCTACAGCCATGGAGCAAGGCATGAGAACCAAAGAGACCTCCGGAAGAAGAAAGAACGTCTGATGGCTCTGATTGGATAAGTGCCCACATGAGCGGCTAAGGAGTGTTTGTAGAATGCTCTGCTGGCATGGAAAGGTGGGTGGGAAAGTTGTAGGCATGGGTGGGAAAGCTAGAGAAAGAAAACTTGTGAAGGAATATAAGTGATGTGAGAACTTGTAATAAATGATTTGGATTGTTCACATCTGAGTCTGTGCATCAGATGCTGCATGCTGTGTTCCCAGCATATGTCAGGAAGTTGAAGCCCCCTGTGAGGTCAAGGGCTGGCAATCACACAGATGGCACACAGCTCCTGCCAGCTGCTCACAGAACTCCTCATCTTTCTTCATCCTGGTTTGGCGATCTGCAACAGACACCCACCAGGATGTCTGCCCTGTCAGCCCTTCCCTTGATCTTTTCCCATAGGGATTCCACCTCATCATCCCCAGCCACAAGTTCAGCCACCTCTCCTTCCTTGCCTATCCTTCCTAAGAGTTTGTAGCCAACCATTGCAGCACTCCAGTCGTGGGAGCGGTCCCACCACATTTCTGTAATGGCAGCTTGGTCACAGTTACCCTGCCACACAACTCTTCTTTTTGTTGCCCATGCTGCGTGCATTGGTGCAGATGCACTACAGCTGAGCCCCTTGCCTCACCCCTAATCCCATTACCGCTCCCCCAGGCTCATTTCTGGCTGGCCTGGCTTTATCCCCTTCCCCTTCATATCTACTTTAAAGCCCTCTCTACAAGTCCTGCCAGCTCCTGGGCAAGGATCTGTTTCCCTTTGGGACAGGTGATATCATCAGCAGCCCTCCTGCCAGGTGCCGAGCAGACCGCCATAATCAAAGAACCCAAAATTCCTGTGTTTGCACCAGCCTATCAGTCATGTCTTTATATGGTTGATTTTCCTGCTCCTCTCAGGTCCTTCCCCGCCCCGTAGGAATACAGGCAAATGCTGCCTGTATGCCTGCTCCATCAACTAACCTCCCCAGTCCCCTAAAATCATTTTTCACAGTCCTCAGGCTTCTGTTGGTGACCTCATCACTGCCAGCCTGGACTATCAATGGAGGATTATAATCAGAGGCGTGGATCAGACTAGGCAGTTTTTTAGAGATATCCCTGACATCAGAAAATATCAGAGATATCCCTGATTCGGGTCCCAGGGAAGCAGCACAGCTCCCTGCAGGTAGGGGCAGGCAGACATATTGTGCCCTCAGCTCCTCAGCAGGGAGCCACCTGTGGCTATCACCCTCCTCTCTTTTCTGGAGGAGGCAGGTGGTCTTGAAGTGTGGAGCCGGCCGCCTGTCCTCAGACAAAGCTTGGAGGCAGTCCTCCCTCCTCATCCTCACTGCCACGAGTGAGTGACATTGCTGTGGTGTGCTGCAACTGCAGGGTATCTCCGTGTGCCACCACTGCAGTGAGAATGTCCAGTGGAACTCCAGAGGGAAAACCTGCACTGGATCATGAGAGCATCACAAAGGCAGGGGTTAAAGCTTTCCATCTTGGGACAGTTCACTTTCACATAGATGCTGTGTTCAAAGCAGGGCTGTCTGGCTGTGGGTGGGTTTAGTAGAATCAAAGTAGCTGACGATTGGGAATATATTCCATAGCAAGGCTGAAGGTATGCCACTTTAGGCAACATTCAGAAGGGTATCTTGAAGACAAGTGTAAGGACTTGCTAGCAGTGCAGTAGTTTGTGCTCACCAGCACTCCCCACCAAAGGGCTCATTGCGTTTCAGCAGTATGCCACGCTTGTTTATGTATGCATTGAAAATAATTTAATGTGTGTTAGAAAAGATCAGCTTTGCTGTAATCCAGATCATTTTCTGGGATTCATAAGACACATAATAGCTAAGTAATTTATTTTTCAGAACTTCAAAAAGATAGTGGCTTTATTTGAGACTTGTAGGCAAAAATAAGTGGGAAGGAAAAAACTATGGGGTATTAACTACTCAGAAAAGTAATGTGTGCATAAATGGGAAATGCAGCAGAGTCCACACTACTCAGGATCAAAATGAACAAATTAGGCATTCTATTAAAAAAAAAAAAAAAAAAATGTTGCACAAGGAATTTCAGGATCTGCAGGGAGAGCTGCAGGCGCAGCAGGGTGCAGCCTTCTATTGATGGTAATAACCCAGCACAACAGCCAGACTGACAGGGCACCACAACCTTTCCGGGCTGATGCGTGCTCCCAGAGCCAGGTGTCCCAAAGAGTGACAGAGCTGCCCAGATCCTTGGTTGTAGAGCCCAGGAAGTGGAAGGCAAGCCAGGGCATGAGGACAGAGGGATGTGTCACAGGTACAGGTGTTCAAGCAGCCAGACATGTTTGGAGAGGAAATTACCAGACAGAGAAGTGTCCAGGAATCTGAGAGAAAAACATCATGATGTCATATGAAGATGGTATCATGCGGTGACATGGGCAGAACAACAGCACTGCCTCAAGTCCCTGCAAAGGACAGAAGGTAAAGCAAGCTTCCAACCTTGAGGAGGCAGATGGCAAGATGGCAGATGGCGAGACTGAACCCTGGGCTTTGGTTGAAGCAGAGGAGCCTCCCCACAGCCCCTAAAATGACCCAACAACAAATAGGAGACTGGGAGCAAAGAGTAGACGGCATGGGTTGGAGTGCAGATGCAGGAAGACACACTGAACTGGTCCAACCAAATACCTTTATTAGATCCAGTGTCACCAAAAAAAGGCAAAGGGTGTTAATAATTGGAGACTCCTCGCTCAGAGACATTGAGGTACGCATTTGCCACCTGGACAATCTCTCCAGATAGGTTTGCTGTCTGCCAGAGACCTGCATTCATGACAGCAAGAGGAAGCTCCAAGGCTAATAAAGCCAGAGGATATTACCCATTGCTGCTCTTTCAAGCTGGGTAACATGAGGCTACAATGAGAACTACAAAATATCAGGAAACTTTATTTCCCTCAGGTGGATGTCAGAGGGATTGGGACTGCAGGTTGCGTTCTCCATTATCATCCCAGCTTGAGACTGGGACCCAGGAAAAAGGAGATGCACAGGTGAGGTGCACAATTGCTGTGTGGATGCTGTCACATTTGGCGTTTCATTACTTTGGAAATACCACCAGACACTGGGTATGTAGATGTAGGATAGGGCACAACTGACAAAGAGGGGCAAGAATATTCTGTACAGAAAGCTGGCTGGGCTGACAACTAGAACTTTAAACTACATTTGATAGGGAAAAGGGATGTACTTCTCAGTGATAGAGAAGGGCCAGCGAACACCATCACTATCACTCTATGGAGCAGCAGAGGAAAGGCTCTGAACTGTCATGAAGGAACTATGCTCCTCCAAGAAGGTAACAAGGCTGATTGACGGCCCCACTGAAGTGCCGCCACAGCAACACAAAGAGTGGGGAATAAACAGGAGCTGGAAGCCGTGGTGCAATTAAAAAGCTATGACCTAATTGCTGTCATGGAGACGTGGTAGGATGAAATGCTCAAGTGAGACACTATAACCAAGGGCTACAAGTATTTCAGAAGAGAAGAACAGGGAAGGAGGGGTGTGGAAGCATCCTCCATGTTAAGGAAACAGCCACGGTCAGGTTAAGAGCTGGTGGGTAAAAATGGAGGATCAGACCAATGAAAAACTTCTGGTGATCAGATCTACTACAGGCCACCAGCTGAAGGCAGCCTGCGGATCACGCCTTCTTGCTTCAACTACAAGAAGCATCATGCTCACAGGCTCTCATCCCGATAGGAGACTTCAACCACATGGAGGCCTACTGAGAAAGCAACACAGGAGGCTGTAAGCAATCCAGGGGACTGTAATAATTGAGGATAACTTCCTGGTCCAGGTATTGAGCAGTCCAAATAGATGTGAAGCATTTCTGGACCTCGCTCACCAATGCAGAGTTCATTAAAGAGGTTAAAAATGGAGGCAGTCTGAGCCATAGGGATCATGCTTGGCTGATTTCATGTTCTCAGGAACACGGGCCTAGCAAGGAGATAAGTTGGGATCCTGAACTTGAGGAGAAGTTCTGACAAATTTCTGACTGTTGAAGGAATTATCGGATGAGATTTCACCCCTGGGAAGAATCCAGGGGTGTCATCTGGATGTGTAGAGATAGGATTAGGAAAGCCAAGGCATACATGGAACAAAACTTGGTGAGGGACATGAAAAAATTACGAGATTCTACAGGTATGCTGGTCAGAAGGGACAGGCAAAGGAGAGCATACCCTCTGAGATACACTCTCCTTGACAACAAGGAACAGCAGACACGGACAAGGCTGAGGTACGCAGAAAGTTCTTTGCCTCGGTCTTCACTCGTGGTCAGGCTTCCCATGTTTCTCACATCCTTAAACATGTAGCTTGGAGCTGAAGGAGCCAAATCCCTCCCACTGGGAAAAATAAGTCCAATGCTGTCTTGTAAGAGTGAACATTACAAATCTATGCAGCCAGATGACATATATCCCAGGTCTGGAAGGAGCAGTTGATGTGGTTGCCAAATCACTCTCCATCATATTTGAAAATTCATGGCTGTCAAGCAAAGTCTCTGGTGATTTGGAAAAATGAATCATCACTCTCATTTTTAAGTGAGAAAGGAAAACCTGGGTTTTCACACACTGATGAGCCTTATCTTTATTCCTAGGAAGACTGTGGAACAGAACACTCTGGGAACTACAACAAGGCATGTGCAAGGCAAGGAGCTGATCTGAGACAGCCAACCAAGGACACGGTGTGCCTGACAAACTGGCAGCCTTCTACGATGGAGTAATGCCATCAGCGGACAAAGAATGAGCAACTGATGTCATCTACCTTCTGCAAGGCCTTAGACACGGTACCACGTCACATCCTTACCTTTAAATCAGAGAGAAACTAAGTGTGGACTATTTGGTCAATGAGGAATAGGTTGGATGGTCACATCCAGAGGGTTTTGGTCAATGGCATTATGGAGGTGAGAACAGGGGGCAGACATCCTTCAGGACTCCATTCTAGGATCAGTACTCTTATCAATGAGCTAGAGAGCAAAGGCAAGTACCCCTGCAGCAAGTTTTCAAATGACACCATGCCAAGTGCTTCAGCTGACATGATAAAGGAAGGGGTGCCATCCAAAGGACAAGCTCTGAAAAATGGATGCATATGAAGCTAATGAGTTTCAAGAAGGCAAAGTGTAATATGCTGCACCTGGGTCAGGAGAATGCCAGACATTTATTCAGAGCAGACCTGGGAGACTTAGGGTCCTAGTGGATGAAAAGTTTGTATTTACAGCCCACAAGGCTGACTGTGTCCTGGGCTGCATCAGGAGTGGCCAGCAGGGAGAAGGAAGCAATTGTCCAGCTCAAGCCCACCCTTGTGAGACCTCATCTGGAATACTGCACCATAAGAAAGATGTGGAGGTGTTGGAGCAGGTCCAGAAGACCATTAAGACGATCAGAGAGCTGGAGCACCTTTCCTATGAAGGATGGCTGAGAGAGCTAAAGTGGTTCAGCTTGGAGAAGACAGATCTGGGGAGATCTCATTGTGACCTTCCAATACTTAAAGGCAGATCAACTTCTTATGCAGGCATATACAGAACAACAGGGAACAGTTCTAACCTAAATCTCCCCTATTTTAGTTTAAAGCTAGGAGGGGATTCTTTTCTCAGAGCGTAGAGATGCCTGTCACAGGCCACCGAGAGAAGCTGTGGGATCCCCGTGGGCATCGAGGCCAGCCTAGATAGAGCCCCAGGCAACCTGATCTGGTAGGTGGCAACCAGGGTGCTGGAAACAGACGATCTTTATGGTCCCTTCCAACCTAAGCCATTCTGTGAGTCTAAGAATCCAAGTAAAATGTTTTTTTTTTGTTTTTTTTTTTGTTTTTGTTTTGTTTTTGTTTTTGTTTTGTTTTTTGTTTTTTTTTCCTCCAAGTAAAATGATTTTTTTGGGGTGGGAAAAAAAATAAAAATGAAGGCAGGTTTGTTTGATTGGAATGTTGCCATGTATTTCAAGAAACCCAAAATGACTACCAACAAATAGCGTCTCAGACACTGAAGAGATCTTTTAACAGCAAACTGTACTATTAACAAATTAATAGTCTGGAACTTCAGATTGTGATGTCTGCTCACTATACTTTTTTTTTTTTTTTTTTTTTTTTTTTTTAAAGTGTACAACCAAATTAAATCTCAGAGCAAACAAACTACCTGGAGTTGAGTACAGACAAATCACTAAAGCTTAGTTAGGAACTGAAGTTTACGTACAGCTCTGTATGGGTTCCTTTCTGCTCTCACTTGTGTTAGGATTTTGCCTGTAGGTAGATCTACAGAAACAAAACTGAAGGCCAAATTACATGAGCAATGTAGAGTTACAAGTGCACCAAGTTGCACCTTCTGGCTTCATGTCACATTTTGTCCTGCAGTATTTTATCACCTTAATGTGACCTCCCTTTGAGTTCTAACAGGTCAGGTTTTAGGAACGATCATCTGACTAAATTTATGTTCAGAAATGCTTCAGACTTCTGGCCCCATCCACTCTCCTATATTCTGTTCCAGCAGCTTGAATAAGGCCATACAAAGACTTGGTGCTAGCTACAATGCTCAGTGTGAAAGTGGATGCAAGTGTGAAAGAACCAACCATCTAATAATTTTCCCACAGGAAAATCATCTCGACCATACACACTGCTGCTTTCAGTGCTAAGGTCTAGAATTCTAAAACATCCTCTCCAATGGAAATTGCAGGGATTTCAGGAAATTGCAGGGATTTCAAACTGTCAAATTCCAGGTCTGCAAGGAGTACTGGTGTGCTTGAACAGAGCGTAGGTGCAAGTTCTCATGTAAATCCAAAAGGATTGGACTAATTGGCTGCACAGTGAGTAGGGCAGTCTTCTGTGAAGATAGCGGCAGTGTCTCCAGATTTTTTCTCTTCCAGAAACTCATCATCCTTTGCCTTGCTGTCTGCAGCAGCTTGAAGCTGGTCTCCCACCTGGACATCTTCTGTCAGTTGGAGAGGGCCTTCTGTTTGCCCCCCAGCATACGTGGGAGTGCTGTGCTTCATGAGAACAGTCTTGAACTGTGCCAAGGGAGCGTTGGTGCGAACGCCCATAGGATCAAAGTGGGTTCTGCTGACTCTGTATCCAGCTTCAGAGAGGTAGTTTAAGAACTTATTTAACCTGAAAAAGCCATGTAAGAAGGCATTAACAGTGGCGAGGCTGGTTCAGTACAAATTATATGTTAGTCATCATAGCACTGTAAGACTGGAATGTAGATATAAGCCTTACTTGGGCATGTTCATTCCTTTAATACTGTGTCTGTGGATATTGTAGTAAAATGCAGGGTGCTCCGCACTGTTGTCAGTTTTTTGTCGTTTGGTCGCATTTCGCATCACTTCATTATTTTTTCTTTTTCCTGAATCACAAAAAAGGCCAGTGAAACCTATGAATATTCACTAAGTCCACTAAAAAAAAAAAAAAAAAAAAAAGCCAGCAAAGCCAAAGATAGTACATACAGAAAACCCACACAGCAACCACGCCTTTATGGATGTATTCATGCTTAATTAAGTAATTAGCATCGTGCTTTTACCAGGAAACATGACAAACATCACTCTAGATGAAGTAAAATAATTATGCAATGGGAAAATAATTCTTACTCAAGTATGATGAAATACAAAGAAGTTACAGCTGAATACTCGTTTGGCTTGGCCATCACTTCAAGTATAAAATCATACTCTGAAGTTGCTGAGGTTGAACAAAACCAATCAACTTACCAGGCACCACATCAGACTCTGCCAGCATATCTGGTGTTTTAATATATACGCCACACTCTTCTAGAACATAATTAAAGGTCAAAATTAAGTCTGCTGTAAAACAATGGAATGGCAAAATGCCCGCGTTCAACAGAAAAACCCACCATCAGCTCCCAGCCTGAGGTCAAAAGTATAGTGAGAGGCATGCACATAGTTCATCTGCTTACCAGCTCAGTAATTGAATTTAGAGGAAATACTAAAAACGTAACTTTGTTTAATGGTAAAAGAGCATGCAAGTGCAGAAAGTTGTTCCTTTTGGTGGAATGATTTACTATTCCAGCAGAGAATACAGAGCAGCAACCGCAGTCCTCAGTGGTGAGGAGCAGAATACAAGAGAGAACTGAGAGACACGCACCACCTCCAGCTCCTTCAGGGAACATGCTGCATTTCACAGTGGTCAGCCTGCCCATGTTATGCTTATCTGTTTCAGGATCTCCCATAGTGGTTACATAGGTATAAATCCAGCATTCTGCCTTCGACAGATCCTACTTTTTTTGCAGCAAACCAAGCCTCACACTTCTAAGTAAGTTATTTCCTTGACCTTGTGGCACATACTCTGCTGTTAGCATTATGTTACCCAAGAGCAATCTCTCCAAAACCACCAAGCCAGTCTCTTCATGAAGAGGTCACAGTTTTTTTCTTACCTTGTTTGTTCTCATCAGAAGGACTATGGGTAGAAAAATTCTTGGAAGTTGTACACTCAGCTTCACAGACCACTGTTTTCAGAAGTGGCTGAACATCATCTAAGCCATACTGGACAGCTTCAAACAGCATTCTTCTGAGGAACCCAGTATTAAAGAGAGCTCCTGACCTAGGAAATGTAGGAGAAGTGAGAAGACTTTACTAATGAAAGCAAAAAAAGTTCCCTTGAAAAAAATCACTCAGAGTGATTTGCAGTTAGATTACACCAAGGAGCTGCACTGTACTGCTGCCTAACATAGCAGTATAGAGTGGCTTGGTTTCCAAGGACAGCAGCATTGATCTTGCACAAAAAACAAAGATCTCAGGACTATTATTCCTACTACTGACTTTCTGTACTAGGTAGAGAAAGTCTTTCAGTCCCACTTTTATCAGGAAGAAAGCTACTGCTTTTAATGCTGCTTTGAAACCACTAGAAGACTTAAAGAATTTATTTTTGTTTTTCATAAGAGGCAATTTAAAAATCATCAAGTAGTGTACTTCCATCAGCACGTGTTAGGATTTATTATATACACTCTGTAAGTATCCAGTAATAAACAACTTCATGACGTTAGCAATCAGAGGAACACAGAGCCAGGTTCTTCAGTGCAGGACATACTAAAATAGCTTCACTAAACGTAAAGTTTAAAGTGAATTTGTTATTTATTTACTGGTTTGAACGCTATGAACAAAACAAAAACCTGAACACCTTCCTAAATTCAGAGAACAGAATCAGTCAACTGTTTCCTAAATTACTCCTGACTGCCAGTTTCATTTTACAGCGACGGATGATCCAGCAGACCTGCATTTCTATGCAGTGACTGAGCAGTCGACCTCTGCAGGTCCTCCCAGCCCCAGTTACCCTGCAATTCCATGCTGTTCTCTGAACTTACCAGAGAGGACCAAGAACTACTGCTGTCCTCCCAGGCATACTGCCATGACAATCACAAGGCAGCTGCTGATAAGGATTTTCTGCAACAGGAAAACAGGATTTCAGTGAATTTGGAAGTTATCAGTGTTTACTGAGATGATACAGACATGAAGTAAGTTTACTGAAGTAATTAGAAGGGTAAACAACAGTACAAGTGCAACAGCACTCTCACTTCTGTCAAACACTGCGGCAGTGCTTAAGAAAGTTCAGTGAGTGACGATTTTGAGCTGTAATCATTGTTAAAATGATGCTGTAAAAATGACTACCTAACCTGCTCCATTTCTTAGCAGATTTCAAGTGATGAGGAAATTACTCGTTTTCCTACAGTTATATGTGCAGCTGCCCAGGCTAGCAGTAAACATCAATAACAAAAATGTGAACATCTGTCAGTCACATACATAAAATACACCTTGCCTACAAGATCTCTAGAATGTAAGTGAGACTGCTTGCAGGTAGAGTATCAAATAAACCACTCATTTATTAAGATCTCCACCATAACACTGCACTTATCAGTTACTCACTTATGTCTATAAAAACAGGACTGAATCTCTTTAATGAAAAAATCACTGCACACTCTTGCACCTGACTTGAAGCAGGGTGTTCAAAGACACCACTAGCTAAACAGCAAAACATCCAGGAACATGCAACTTTGAAATAAATTAGGTTTTTCCTTTTACATCCATTTCAATTATTACCTGGCTAGTCCACCCTCCAGCTTGAATTTTGTACAGAGACAGCTCACAAGCTCAAGCTCAGCTTTTGACAGAAAGGCTGCCTCCATTTATTCCCAAGTGTTAGATGAACTGAAGGGATGCTGTGAACCTTTTTTTACCACACCTACTAAAATTACTTCCATCTGGCATTTACAGATAAGGCCCAAGCAGGCAAAACATACCCTCATCTGAGGGAAAGTGATACTATTGATTTTGTTGGACTTTCAGGTAACTGAACACGATACTCTGCAGAAAGCAATCTGATACTAAATCCATCAAGCCGCTCCTGCATGGAGGGAGCAGAATGGCAGCCAGCTCCTCAAGCCCTTCACCAGAAGGCTGGACTGAACAGCATATCAGTCATCCCTCAGCAGCTACAGTGAGCCTGAGTGCGTGCTGTCTAGCAGTAAATCCAAAACATTTACAGCAAAATTCATGAACATAACCAATCTAAGCAGCTACCATAAAACAGACAGCTTGTATTAGAAGTAGCTTCATACACTGTATGCATCTTTACATTAAATAGAAATAATACTTAAGGAGATGTAAACATAAACAAGACCTTAACAAACAGAAGGAAAAAAAACAAATCAAAACCCACAAAGGAAATCATACGCTCAAGAAAGTGACAAGAAATACTCACTTACCTTCTACCATATTGCCTTCTTTCTGAAAAATTCTCTCCTCACACCACTGACAGTGGATGAGATATCTTACTTTCTTCACTGAATCATCTGCAGGAGATGGTCCCCTTAAAACTCTGACAACTACAAGAACAAAGTGTTCTAGGGCTACTGCAAGCAAGACTTCAATGCCTTTATTACAGCGAGCTGCAGATCTACAGAGGAAAAACAAACACACCAAATGATGCTGAATGTAGTAGAGTAACATTTCTACAGACACCCAAAGCTCCTGAAAGACTTCTGAGCTCACCTGCTTTCTAGAAACTGACACTGAAACTTTAGGAAAGCAATCTGGAGAGAGTCACTTCTTAAACGCTTAGTGTAGTCTACTTCCCATAGCGCTGAGAACGTCACACTCCAGTTTTCATTAACTAACAAATACTGGTCTGTTCTTCCATCATCCTTCTATCCCAATACCCACCTACTGCCAGGATAACGTAACTAAAAATCTGAACAAACTGGATTAGAAGCCAAGAAAACTGAGATTTAGAATGACACACACAATGGTAAACCATCAAACACTAATTAAATAAGGACTGCAGGAAGACAAGGCAGCAGTTCCTGAGCAGATGAGCACTGTTAAGAAGAAAATTTTCAGAGAGTTGGAACTCATAAACCAGAACTGATCAAACTTCATCTGAACAGCTAAGAAGTTCAACCTCATCCCCCTCTCCAAATCTCAGTTCATAACATAGTTTCAAAGTAAGGTTGTTTAATCGGATGTTTAAGAATGTTCTGCAACCTACCACAGGAAGGGAGACGAAAAAATTAAAGTCTAAATGCATTCCCATCAGTTTTTTAGCTCTGCCATTCCAAAGACCTCTGCATGTATTTTCTTCTTTTTTTCTTCCCAAGCAGTTTGGCCAGTCCTTTTCTTCCTTAATTAGAGACTAGATTTTCAGTCCTCATTTGTTTAACCGGCCAAAGTTATTAGAAATATCTAGAGCAGGCAGGACCAACCCAGGCTCCAGGGGGTAGCAGGTGGCCCATTCCAAAGTGGACACCAGTTTCCCTTAACACTAGTTATCATTTAAAAAAAAAAAAAACAAAAAAAAAAAAACAAAAACCCACAACCCTGGAATTCTTAGCTAGAAGCCACCGAAGTGTTTTAGTTAATATTCATAAAGCTGTGTGCAGTACTGAAATGGCAACAAAGTTGCGAAAAGAACCAACAAACTCACGGATCTCAAAGTCCAGCTAGTCATTCTCTAGTCTAGGATAACACCCCCCACCAAAACCAAAACCCACCACCCTTTCAACATCCCAAACCCCTACCCTATTTATGTACTTCCATCTTTCCTGAGCCTTTAGTTTAAAATGTACTATGTGAAGTTAACTAATGTAAAGTACATTAGTTAAGTTTACATAGTGGCAGAGATAAAATACGAAGCATAGATTCTGTATCAAGAAGTCTGGCTTGTAGAGTCCAAGAATTCTGGAAATTCAGCATGCGTAACCTACAGTGGGAGTTTGAAATTCTGCATCAAAATAATTTGCTCTGAGCTGATCTGTTCTAGCAATACCTTGCCACAGCAGCAATGACTGTCCTGGCTGCCAGCTCCTTGTAGTACTCTGTTCGCACAATGTTACATCCATAGTGACGCAGGGTGACGTGTTGAGCCTTTGCATACAGAGAACTGATGTCTGTGGATGTCAGCGACACAATTCCAAGATTCCTCACGTTTCTGAAGGCAGAATCCAGGTAATTCACAGAAGTTCCAAATGGGTCCAAATGTCTAAAAAGAAAGCAGGTTGCACTCTGCATTAACCATTTATCCTTCCTTTTAAAAACAAAAATCAACTCCCTTGAATTACTCCACAACACTGTAGGATTCAGTGCCAAAATTACAAGAGCCAGCACTTGAACGTGCTGGAAAATACACAGCACTACAAGGTCAGAAAGTGTGGTTTTTTTTTTTGCATCCTGATTCCTTGATTAGCTCAAGTGACAAGAATATTGGCCTGACAATTACCTTTGCCCTTAAAAAAAAAAAAAAAAACAAACTGCTAGAAACATTTTATATATATATATATGAAATGTTTCTAGCAGTTTGGTTTTTATATATATATATATATATATATATATATAAAATATATATATAAAAATATATATAAAAATATATATAAAATATATATATATAAATATATATAAAATATATATATATAAAAATATATATAAAATATATATATATAAAAATATATATAAAATATATATATATATATAAAAATATATATAAAATATATATATATATATAAAAATATATATAAAATATATATATATATATAAAAATATATATAAAATATATATATATAAAAAAATATATATATATTATATATATATTTATTTATTTATTAAGCATGCACACCAGTTTATGTACTAAGTAGCTAACCATCAGCCTGAATACCTGCTGCTTAATTAGCTCAGATCTGGAGGCTGAACAGTACAAAAACATCCAAGCACTTATTTTGATGTCTGTAGGGTTTTCAATCTCACCTCCACTGAAAACAAATGTGCTGCAAAATGCATTACAGGAAATCAAGTCATGCAATAAGAATTCAGGCCTGTACAGTAGCATGGAAATGCATGCATTTAAAGTCCATTAGATGCTCTAAGGAAAGAAAAAAACAAAACAAACAAAAACCTGACAAATTTGAGGAGAGAGACTCCTAATCAAGGAATGTACTGGACTCGATCTCTGGAGATTCCTTCCAACCCAAGGTATGAGTTATTGATCACAATTCTGCGATTCTGTGACATGGGATAACTTAAAAAAAACTTTTCAGATCAAATAAAGGAAGCAGACCTTAGACATAAGAAAGACATTTCTCAATGAGATTGTGAAGCCCTGATGCAGGCTGAGCACAGAAGATGCCTCACCCCTGGAGCTGCTCTAGGCCAAGCTGGATGGACCTTAGGAGGTCTGATCTGGTGGGAAGTTCCCTCACCACAGCACAGTGCTGGAACTGGGTGGGCTTCAAGGCTCCTTCCATTCAAACCATCCCATGAGCCTATGATAATGCTTCCCAAAAGACCTTAATGTCACAGAATGAAACCTAGTTTTCACTGTGCACATTTCTCTTTATCACATAGGCAATGATATTGTACCAAAAAATGTTCAGCTTAAAATGTTCATGCACATTCATATTTCATTCTGGATGTCAAAAGTCTTTAATATTTTTCCAACAATTTCTAAAATATTAAAAATAATTTTTAATTTTCAGTTTTCATGTGTCTTGCAACTGCATGTTGGTTGCTTCTTTAATTCCAATTTACGCTGGGGCATGAAGTAGGACAAGGAGTATCAAGATCAAAACAGAGGACTTATTAAGAGAAGTATCTAATACTTACATAAAATCAAATGATCTCAAATGCATTATAACATTGGCGTCCATTTTTGTCACCTCAATGGTATCAGTATTTTCTTCTCCATCTTCTAGAGCTTCGTAATTGTCTTCTTCCTTAGCGCTCACTTTCACCTTCATTTTGTTTAAATGGCAGTTTTCCTGAATCATTGTCACAGAATTCTCATTGCAATCATTAATTGTAACTTTGACAGAACTTCGGAGATGTTTTGCCCACTGTAATCCCATTATACCTATGGAAAGATAGAAACGTAACTCCATGACGGAACAAGGGAGCTGGCTTCTGGTTCACCTAACTCAAAACAAACCCACGTCCCTTTAAATGCTTATAACACAACAGCATGCTGCAAAGCTTTGGTGTGCTCCTGCAACAATTATCTTGGTGACCCTCTGCACCACTACAGTCACACTGAAGTTTGCGAGAGGATGAAAAGCAGTCTGTCACCTTCTTATACAAGAATTGGGAGTTACAGACCAAAATACAAGTGATGGAGTTAAAAACTGTGCTGAAGACCCTTGGCTTGCTCAGAGCTCCAATACAGCAAAATGCAACTCGCAAATATTCTTGCTGACTTTCAGCCAACTACAGGATTATCCTGTAGAAACACAGGAGGGGCTGCAGCTCTGAAATTTCACCTGGTTCGGAACAGTGACTAAGTTTATGCAAAATGCTGAGTGGCTACTGTTGTTCTCATCTGTAAATTTAGGTTTATAAAAGCAGAGTGATCATAGTGCAGTAGTGCAGCAGCTCAGAGTTTTTCATTTTTGTTCCAGAATGCCAGTGGACTCCAGCAGAACAACTTTACAGTTAGTTCAAGTTCAGAATTTGTTATCAATCAGAGAGGATTCGGTAGAGAAACCTGGATACACTACCACTGTTTAACCAAAGGTTGGTTTTACAGCCACCAAGGCTCAGAAGACTCAAGATCTTGATTGCACACTTCTGAAGACAGAATTTCATGAACATTAAGACAACTGTTTTCAAGCACACCACTCAACTTCAATTTAATATTATTTGCAATCTTTTTCAAAGGACCTAATCTAAGCTCTTGAAGGTTGTATGTAAGCCAATGACTGCCTGCCTAAGCAAGAAAACAGCATACTCAAACACAACATGACAAGATTGTTACTACTCATTTCTGCAGTTTCATACTATTGGATGTTAACTGAAGATAAAGAGCTTGATTTTACCAGTAGCACCAAATGCATCCAAACATTCTATTGGTTTACGTTCCTCAGCTAAAACAGCCAGTGCACAGAATATCAGTTGCCTGGAAAATTTAAAAAATGTAAAAAGCCATTAGAAGGTGATAAAATTTTTTCTTCCTCTTACCTGTTTCCCTTGAGTACCTTCCCAGAACAATGAAGGCAGATCACCTTCTGAACAAAAGAATTGTAAATCAGAAACCTTAGCTAACACTGAAAGATTAATTTCAGTAGTTAGGTTTACTTTTAACCTCCTTAATGGATACCATGGTGTTTCACATTCAATTTAGAAATTTTCTGCTTGGCTGTGTCACTAAGGTAAGATCCTGAGTCAATTTCCAGGTATCTCAAGTAGAGTTTTTCCTCCTTTCCCAGCGCGATCTGAGGTTGCCCTATTAATTGCTCTGTATTTGAAAGGAAATGAGGTATTGACCACAAACTTAGCTGGCTTAGCTGGCTTCCTTCAGAAGCACATCTCAGTTTTCATAAATGTATCTGAACTAACTTTAAGCCTGGAAGCTGGGACATTTACAGCAGTGAGACAAGGGGTCAGCCAGGGTGAAGTCCAGCCCACTGCCTTGGTGGTAATGCTTGCATATTTTACTTGTGAGACACAAATCATTTACGATTTTCCTAAAAAAGGCTTTCCTTCCTTCATCTTTTCTAGAGCAAATACAGGAAGAAACCTGTGAGAATTTGACATCCAAGAAAAAAAAAAAAAAAAAAAAAAAAAAAAAAAAAAAAAAAAAAAAGCCCTAAATAAAGAAGGCCTAGGTACACTGCCCTTCAGTTAAAGAAGAATGATCAGTGAGCAGCGGTGGGAATTCACAGAAAAAGATCTCACGTGTACACATGGAAATCAGTTTTCAAGCCTGCTCTTCTTTTAAAATCCTGCTCTTTTGCATATATTTTTTGCAAAGTCTTAGACACTTTAGAAATAACAAGACTTCTGAAATAGCATTTCTGCATTTTAACAGTATTTGTCAAGAGCTTACTGATGGAGAACTTTCCAAAATTAACAGAAATTATCCTAGCAGACAAGTTAAAAGCGCATCTAAAGGGAATTCTTATTCCAGAAAATTTCTTGTTACTCACAAAAGCTATTTCTCCTCCAAATCAAGCACCCACAGAGTATATTCTTCATAACTCATCGACATTTCACTCTGCAAAGTCACCTACCCTCATTCCTATCTTCCCACTCCCAGTTCTCTCACCTGTTGAGCTTCATTTTGGGATTAAAATAGGAGTCTGTTTTTTGAGGTGTGAAATAGTTGGGAAGAACCTGCACATCTGTGTCTGCCTCTTTCAGCACTTCACAAGATGACTTGGGAGCAGGAGCTGAAAAAATAATTGCAGAGCAAGGAAAAAGTGAGACGGAAATTCAGATTACGATATTTGATACATGACATTGAGTTTTTGCTCCCAGGTAACAAACAGTGCAATCATCCAGCTGGCACACATGGACCAGTTAGTCACAAGAAGGAAGGAAGGAAAAAATAAGATATCTTACAGTCTGGAAAGCAGCAGACAAGGCTCAAGCTCTACCATGATTTTCTTGCCATAAAATACAGGAATTGTTTCTTACTTCAGTTCTTCTATATCCACCTAGATTTTAGAAAGTAAGCCCAGAGCCTGAGGCTTATCACATTTGTTCTGTATGTACTAGTAGTATTTGCTAGGTAACTAAAACACTTTTAATACGGCCACGAATGTGAACCATTCAGTTCCTTGATCCAATCTCTTTTAAAGAGTTTTCAAAAAGCTTCATGAAACTGATTGACAATTTCAGTGTTTAAGTTTTGTACAGACTGTGGCAAAACAGGTGTTCTTCATTTAACAGCTGTAACACTGTCACTCCTCTGAGCAGTTATTCCCCAGTCTAACAGCAGCAAAATTTACCCAGAGATAACCAGGAAAAACGTGGAAGCTTTCAGCCAGAGACCTCTCTCAGTGCACAGCCTGTCCATCTCACGGTGCTTCAAGCACGCAGGCAGGCAGCACATCTGAGCTGCTCTGCCATGCTGCTCCATGTTCATAGCCCTCAGCATTTGCTGGTGTCTCCTAAGCACCAAACGTCCTCCAAGAGCTTCTCATCTACCCAGCAGGAAAACTATCCACATGCATTTTAAAAGTACAACATTTTTACTAACTGCTCTGAAGGGAATCAAACAGAGATATGATGCAACAGGCAAGAGAAGCCTGAAGTTTCTCATGTCATGAAGCTTCCATGGAAACATGTTCTACTTCTACTTCACAGACATAAAAACTGACACCAGGCATTAAGCTGCTATTCCTAAACTGCAGATTGACAACAAAACTAAGTGTGACCATCACGTCCTGCTCTTACTAAAACCAGGTAAAATCTATACATCTACAGACAGAAACATCCATACATCTGCACACAGACAGAAACATCCATATGTCTACAGACAAAATAGATGAACAAACAAAAAGAACAAGTTTCAATAGTGAACTGTCTGGGCCATAATGAAAAAATCTTAGTTTTTACACAAAAGCAAAACAATGTACTTCCTGCAAATAAAAGAAAATCTGTGAAAATAAAGGAAATTAAATTAGAGACATCTGGTATTCCAATTACCTAGAATGCTTTCAGTCTCATTTTTATCCAAGCTTAAAAACAAAAAGTCTAATTCTTGAGAAGGTTAGACAAAATTAAAATCCGAAGAACTTGTAACACCACGATCACAGCTCTCCAGGACTGAATAATAGAGCAGCTCAATTTGTAAACTCCTGCTGATGCCATTTGGTAAAAAACAACCACCACCACCACACATGTATGCTGTAGAAAGATTTACTGAAGACTGATTTAATAACAAACACAGCCAAGAGAAGGAATTAAATTCTCAGTGCAGGTTTTGTTTTAAGGACACCAGGTTCTCCATTGTATTGGAAAGGTAGAAACCTGCATTTACAGCACTGATCTGTTTGTGAAGAGCACGTTATCCATCTCTACAAACAGAGTAACTGGTTAACAGAGACAAAAATCACAGCATTCCCAAATCTTTCAGGAAAAAACACATTCTGAAAAATTAAGAGCAGAATTCTCATTAGTAAACCTAAGTAATTCTGTTTATGAATTTTTCTCATGTCTGTCATCATAGATAACCCACGCTGCAAAGTATCAAATGTTTTTCAGAATTTACCTGTAATAAATCTTGATTCAGTTTCTCCTTTATTGACATGGCGATTAATATGTCCTATCATATCAGTTCTTCGTGTGATAGTTGCTGAGCAGATGATACAGTGGTAGTGTGCTCCCATCTTTGAAAACGCCTATAACACAAAATGTACTTTCAGAACACATAAATGTGGTTCAATTTGGACTCCCGCTAAACACAGGCTGATGAAGAAGTCATCTGTCTTAACTCTACTACACATAAAACACTGTGAATCTGCAGCCTGGAGACTGCAAATAACCAGACCCACACAGCACACTGTCCTATTGCAGCAACACAGCCCATCCAGCTGCATGACACAGCACACAGGGACAGAGCAGAGAAGCACCCACTGCTTGCTGCCATGACTCTTCATCTCTCCCACAGAGAGCTGCTCTTGCAAGATGTAGGCAGCTGTTCACCAAAACGCCAGATGTGACATTCAGCTCCCCACAGGCTTATATCAAGACATTATTCTGGACTGATGCACACCTGGCGTAGTGCAATGGAAAGAAGTCATACTTTTCAGATTAAGGACAGTCTGTAGAAGTTGCTCAAAATCACCCATCTCCCCCATCGCATAGGCTAAGAAACACTTCTATGATTCACCACTTTTACCTGATCTGCAACGAAGTTTGGTTTTGCTACACGACAAGGCAAGTGGCAGATACACATTCTGTACCCTATAAAACAAAAGCACGCTACAGTCTGAAAATTGTTTCATTTAATTTAACTTCAGTTTTGCCATACTCTGGATGGTTATATTATTTCCTGCAAACTCGTACATCTTGTTCATTAAGAAACATATGATGCTCACTCTTTTTCTTAAAACTCCTTGTAAGGATTTTAATGTATCTTGTAAACAGATCAGAGTTTGGTAGCGTGAAAGATAAGGCTATAGAATACTTATACTGAATCAATACTTGGAGCAGTTATCTGAACCCAAAGAAATGTTATGACAACGCAAAAAGGACAGCAGGGTGAGGTGGGAGCGATGGTGGAAATTGCTCTAATATAACCAAAACATTTATTAAAGTAGTTTGCATCAAATAAATGTATTGTATTATCATGACACGTCAAGCACTTTTTTTTTTTTAAAACAAGAAAATGCACAATTTGAACTATTTTGGCATGTAAAAAAATGGAGAGCTATTTTACATTTCTATTTTATATCCCATGGCAAAGTAAATGGTCAAGATAGGGTTCTGGTTTAGAGCTGATAAGGTGCATGAAGCTCACACTTAAGTCAAGAGGAGCTAAAAAAGACCACAGACCAATGTCCTCCACATCTGCCCTCTCTTTTGCTATTTACTGTTGAAAGATGGCTTATTTTACCTTCAAATTCCACAGAAATTTTCCAGTGCAAATTCTGGAGGTGACGATGAAGTTTATGGCCATAGCAGGCTTTAAATTTCTCTTCAGGACACAAGGGACAAGGCTTCTTTTCAGCTGAAAATACCAACAAGGATTATGAAGAGAAACGTGTAAAAAGCAGTTACGATGCCTTTTAAGAGAGATGCACATCAAAAAGAGAAGGCAAGTCCAACCAATGGAACTGAAGATTAGTTTCTCAGGATATATATGGATATATATGCAATATATGGATTCTCTTTGCTTTCTACTTAAAGGAATACAAACAAAAAATATGATTTCTTTCAAGATCATCCTCTTCTACAACGGTCAGTTCCACGTTTTTGACTTTATTTTTTTTCTTTTTTTTTAATTTCAGAGCCATTTGATCATAATCTAACTTCTTAACAGCATTGCAGAGTGAGGGAATTTTTACAGACATCCAGAGGCTTACAGTGTTTCAAGAAAACCCAACCAGTGAGAGAACAAGAACCTGTCTTTTATGCTCCTGAGCCTCTGAACATGGCTTTAGGTAAAGCAAGCACCTGGTATCTTTTCAAACTGCAAAAATACTGTACTCAGTGCTAATAATAATCTTCGGGAAATCTTGTTTTTAGAACACTAAAGCAAGTGCAAAGTTGTCTGGCAACAAAGGTGTTGAAGCAATCCAAATACATCCTAAGTAAAAGCTGAAGCAATCCAAATACATCCTAAGTAAAAGCTGGCTCCTGGGACACACAGGCTGTGCACTTAGTCTGTGGGAATTACAGACCAGGGCACGCATACAGCTGCCTCTGGGTCTCCTACTGCTGAAAAATCAACTTCTCATGTAGAATTTAGCAGAAAGGTTTGTAGTGCCACAGTACAGGATGAATACTGGAACTTTCTACACAGTGTGGGTGTTGATATAATAATTCCTTAGTCTCACAAACAACAGAATTCGTCTGGTATGGCCTTCTTACAAGCAACCTACCACACCCCTGCAGTATCCCATGCCTCTGACACCAGGAGAAGCGGCTAACAGTTGAAATCAAGCATTGCTTCTCCCTAAGGTTGATAAGGCTCTGCTACTGCCACACGTTACTGAATCTCAAACACGAGGTAATGACAATAAACACAAGTCAGTTCATTCACACACAGCAGAAGAATGGTAATTCCATGGTAGAAAGAAAAAACTGACTATTGAGAACAGGCAAGGGAATAGAGTTGCTTTCGTTGTTTTTTATTTTCTAATCGGCGCCATGGATTAATGCAGCATTTGGTCTGATAGCAGTTAAAACCCATGAACATCAGACCTAAGAAGAATCTATTACTCATCTCTTCATTAAATACAGAACAACCTAACTTTATATAGAAACTATTCTCTCAGTATATTTGTTGGTCAAAATAAGCAGCTACAGAAGCAGGCTATTATCAGTGAACACCCTAGAAGATTATTAAGGCGCAAGAGCTGTATGATGTAGTTTACACACTGATGTTTTTCTTGATCTGTGAATAAAAACGAGTTTCAGGTGCAAGGACTGGCACTATTTATATTAAAGACAGACATGTGATCTGAGAAAAAATAGGAGTTGCTAAGAGTTGCAATAAAAATGCTTAACACTCCTAAGCAGTCCTCTACTAAAAAAATGGATCAGAAAAAATGATAAAGTAAGGAAACAACTGAAACAGAAGATTAAACGCTGTAAAGACAACAATTAGCTTCCCTGATATTGTGGCTACAGTGAGACTAATGAGCCTAAGTGAGACTGAGCTGCTGATGTAAGTATAGCTAGAGTAAACATTCTGCTAATCCATGCATGCTACCAATATTAAAAAAAATGCTGAAGAAAAAAAATGCTTACGGGTATTGATTTACTAAAAGAAGTACAGCAGTTGATAAAAAAAAAAAAAGAATAAATATTATAAAGTTATTCAGTAATGAATCCCTTGGTCTCTGAGCATCACAAACAAATGAAGAACAAAACAGATGCAGTGTTTGAAAAATAGCTATTGAGGAAAAACGTAAATACTTGAAACATGAAGATTTGTGGCCTGGGGTACTGCTAAGGTAGACTCACCTTCATTCAGGTCAGCCAGTTTCTCTAGATCAGCAAGTTGTCTTTGAATGGAAAGATGTTTCTCTAAAACAGGAGAGATTCAAAAATTAAATATACTCTTAAAAATGTGTTTTTTATTACTATTTTATTACTTAGTCCACCTCTTCAAGCCTACTACTGGAAAAGGTCAGTGACGCCAAATGGAATACTTGTTTCTATCCTTTAGTTTCCAGTAGAAAGAGTAACTCGCAAAATTAATCCCCAAACTGGTTTTTTAGTAGGATGAAGATATTCTACTTGCTTTTCAATGCTGACACACATCAGAATTCTCTACTTGAAGTGATCTTCATTTGAAAAACTCAAGCTGAAAAGAGCAAGTCACATACTATTTGTCTCTGACTTTTCTACATGCCATTGTTGCTGAATACACAAAGCAGTATCATCCTATGAATGGCCTGGCAAAACTAAAATGGCAGCCAGAGGTGGATAGATTTTAAGTAGTAATTATCTAATATAAAACCAGGACACTTTCAATTCTACCTTTTTTTTTTTCTTAGAATGTTTGAGAACATCTAAAACTACCTTCCCAGTTTTCAAATTATGAATGGAAATAGCATAGAATTTGCTAAGCCCAGTAGGATCAGCTTATCCAGTAAGTTCTGTTGGTTGCAGCACACAGAACATCTCAGTCTATAAGACCAGTTCTGCAAGGACTTTAAAACTTTTCAATGCTTGTACAACATTAGTCTTTCAGATTTTCTTACATGAAATGAAAAGAGCAACTGATCAATATGCAAAGATATGACAGGGAGCATTAAAGCTAAGGTTAAAATCAACTCCTGCTTCCCCATTTGCGTGGATATTCTCTTGCACTGCTGTCACATGCACTAATTTTGGAAGTGGCTTCCAGAAATCATAGAGAGGATGAAATGGCATCTCACTTGAAATAAGTTTTCAATACTGTAGGAAAATATTTCATACAGCCACATGGGAAAAAGTATCACTAGCCACCAGATGCATAGAAACTCAACTGCACACATTCCACTTGACTTTCTTACCCACCATTTCTACCTTTTCCTTCTCCCTTGCTCAAACACACTACAGAAATACTCATATTTATGAGCAAACCTCTTGGATAATCAGATGAAACATCCAAAATGTTACTATCAGGCTCCCTTATGGATTCATGCTCTGTTCTTTCTTCTTTGGTTTCTACTTCTGACCCAGCTTTCACAGACAGGTTGTTGTTTTCCACTTTTGTACAGCCAACTTCACCATCTTAGGAAAATCAAACAAATTAAAGTAAAAATGTTATTGATACATCGAAATTGTAATGCTATGTTCATTCGCTTTCAGCCATATTTGCTACTGTAAAAGAGAAAAGTTGTAAAACCAGAGTATTGGAGAAGAATATTTGAAAGACCCTTGGAAAACCTTGGAAACCAGGGTGAGAGGACACCATCCTGGACAGAAGAAACCATTCACTCATCTGTACTATCAGATGTTTGAAGCTAACAGGAAAACGTTGGCATGTTATTGTCTTGCAAAACACAGTGTGAGCAATACAAAGCAGCAAGCAGGAGGTCCAAATACACTTAACTATCATACAGGACTGACAAAAAAAAAAGTTTGAAAACAGTAGTTAACTGTGGCTAGTTCAACAGTCTGGAAAAAGGAGGCCTAGCAATTGGGGAATTAAACAAAGAAAGAGCAGTAAAGTGCTGGGCCTCAGGGTAAAAGGTAATCTTAACTTCCCATATGAATGGAATGAATGGGTGTGCTGTCTCCTTAGCAATACCAGTCAAGATTACTATCTTCAGGTTTTAATACACAGTTTTGACTAAAGGAACAGGTATAAAACCTACTAAAAAAAAAACCAAACAAAAAACCAGCTTAGGAGCTGAAAGAAAAAAGTGTGGAGAACCTGCACATGGAGCAGTACTGCCCCATATCCCTCCACTAAAAACGTGCATAGTCCTAGGAAAGTTTCAGAAAAGGGCGACAAGAAACAATTTTAAGGCATTAGCCTCCTAGCCACTGAGAACCAACAGGACAGGTTAGATGGCTTCTCAGCCCATTTATTTGGTGTAGGGAACCTACTTTGGCAGGGGGGTTGGACTCGATGATCTCTGGAGGTCCCTTCCAATCCCTATAATTCTGTGATTATGACAGACACCTGTAGAAAAGGTGCAGCTCTCTCACTCCCAGCATAACCCAGGATGGATCAAATCGCTGGAATAATCACACCAGAAGATTTCTGCATAAGCTAGTGCTATGCTGCAGAGCTCCCTGCCACTGCCTTCTTCAAGTCTGCAGGTCCCAAAGCAAAAATGTTATGGGAAATGGCCAGTGAGCTTTTAAACCCAAAGCCATCAGCTCAAGGAAACGATGAGCTGCCTGCTGTTCTGTAACAGAAGGCATTTCTGGAGGGTTCATTCAGTCTGTTCATCCTCAGACAACTATTCCCAGTCACGGCTGGTGGCAGAACAAGGGCTGGATGGATCTTGTAGCAGTTCCTAAGATGGTTTCGCTTTTAAAAATTGCAATTCGTTGCAATATTCCCATCCCAAAGAACTAGAAAGAAGAAATTGCAGGAACGCTTGAAGACACAGGTCAAGTAAGTTGTTCAGAAAAGGAGAAACGCCCACTAAAGCTGCCTTAAGGAAAACAAACTGGGATCAGCACAGCTCTCAGCATCACTGCAGCGCTGCTGTATTTCTCGCAGACTTATTTGCAAAGATGGAAAGCTCACCCGATTCTCGCATTTACTTCCCGCCTGCTCATCTATTTAAAAGTCACAAAGCTTTTTCGACACAATTTGTTTTTAAATAGAGAGAGCCAAAATCAAATCGCGGGTTTATGTGCATGTTTTTAGAAGGCGGAACTGAGCGCACGTGCACCACTGGGGTCAGGCAGTGAGGTGGAAGGGCGCGCAGCGCAGCGCCGCACAGCCGGTCTCCCGGCACGTCCCGAGCACGTGCGGGGCCAAGATGGTCGGGGCGGGCTGCACCCGCGTGAGAACGAGTGCGCTCGCTCCTTCTAGCCGGCCTGCTGACAAACGCACGCGTTACTGAAGCAGGATTCCAGTTGCCGGCGGGCCCGAGCCGCCGGCCCGCGGCCGAAATCGCGCTACGAAGCGGACGGGACTGCTGGCGCCGGGCCCACATGAGACTGCACAGTCCCGGCCCCACGCGCGGACACACCACCCTCTCCACCCCCCCGCGTCGAAGTGGGCCGTAGGCCACCGTCTCCGCTTCACGGCCGCCGCGGCTCCCCCCCCCCCCGTCAACCCGGCATCCCAACGGCCCTTACTGAGCGCCGCGGCCTCACCACCTCCCGCGGAGCTCGCCCCATTCTCTGCTGCCTCCTTCTCAGCCTCCTGCAGCCGCTCCGCAGACAGCCCAGCCTCCACAGCCTCCCCTGCTGCCATCTTCTGCGCTGAGAACAGGACACCGGGCCGACTGCCTCACCCGCACGCCTTTCTTTCCCCAGCCGGGCGGGAGGCGGGGCGCACCGCCTACATTTCCCAGAGCACCTAGGTGGAAGGAGGGGAGAAGGGCCTTCTGGGTTGGGACGGTAGGCTGCTGTTGGAGGTCTGCCCTGGAGGGGTTCGTTTTGGCCTGGCGGGTGGGGGCGGCTCTACGCTGCAGCGAGGAGGAGAGAAGGGATGCGCTGTGGTGGGGGGACGCCGCGCTCCGGGGGCCCGGCACATCGCCCGGTGCTTCCCTCAAACGAGAACGGGGCTCGTCGTCCCGGAACGGGCTGCGTTCCGGGAGGTGGCGTGTTGAGTTCTCAGGGCCTGAAGTAACCGGGTGACGAAACTCGCAGCGAACGGAAAGGCTTTCCGGCCTCGCATGCCGTCCGCGCGGTTTGAGCTGGCGTGATCGCCATCCCCGGCGGCCGGTCCGAGGGGTGCCCAGCGTCGTGGCGGGAAGGAGCCGGGCGGGGTGGGGCGGTCCGCCTGGGCGCCGCGCATCGCAGTGGGCCGAGCCTGGCAGCTGACTGCCTCAGCTTTTCGCTTCTGTCTTGTTCTGCTCTTTGCTTATCGCTAGTAAAAAACTGTCCTTTAGTTAGCCTGGAAGTGCTTCGGTTATCGCTTCAGTGCTTCGTATCCGAGAAACGTTCTGTCGTACAGCAGTGGGATGACGCGTGGAGGTGTTAACTAAAAATAGTTGGAACTGCTGTAGAAGTCTGGGGCCTTGTTGAAGTCACGCACGGTGTTTGCCTCTGTTAGCATGTTGTGTCTGCTGTGGTGACAAGGCTCGAGCAGGTGGCAGAGCAGGGAGCTGCCAGCCTTTCTTCTGGGAAGTTCCCCGAGTGAGATGTGGATCCCTGGTGCCCTGCTCAGACTGGCTGTGGCTGTGTAATGTGAAGAGGAAACTACAGAGAATTTTTTTCTCAGTGCAGTTGCAGTATTTTTTTTTATTATCAGCAGGAAATAAAAATGTGAAATCATAACAGGAATGCTGTTTCTTTTCTTCATAGGTTTGAAAGATGTCCAAACAGAAACTGAGGAAAATAAAGGAGGACAGTTTGAATGGCCAGGATGACAAAGTAGGATTATCTTCATCATTGTATTTTTAATCGGATCCCCACATGAAAGAGAAGAGTGAATTATTTAGCAGTTTTGTGATGGAAGAATGAATCAATGTTAAAATGAAATGCTCTTCACCAAGAGCTGCAGGAGGGTTGTATGTTCAGATAGCTGCAAGTTCCAGCTGGGTAACTGATCTCTTCCTCCAGAGCCCACGGGTAGGATAGGTCTCAGAAATTAAGGGATTTTGTTTTAAATTATACTATATCTGTCTGGTGAGGGCTGTTGAGCATGAAACTTACCAAAATTATTCTCCTCTTTGGTTATTCTTTATCTTGTATCGATATATGTTGATTTTCTGATTATTTACAAATTGCACTTTTTAGCATCTTAAAAAGCAACTTTCAGATACTTCTTCTTAACAACTGAGATACAAATCAATTACTAAAATTAGATCTAGATTATTAGTACATGATATATATCTGTATAAAACGCATCCGCTACCAGTCTGATGCTTTCCTGTGGCTTTGCTTCTTTTTTTTTATTGCTTGTGTACCCTTCTAGAAAGTTGTTTTCTGCAAATAATATATAACCAGTAAATCAGTAGTTTAATAAGTCCAGTTTGCTAACTCTTTCTGTCTAATTTTGCAAAGCATATATGAAATGAGAGAGCTTTTAATTATCTTAATATGAATGTTTCTAAAAAACGTTTGCAGGCATTTGTAGATGAATGTGATATGGTAGATTTAATAACCTGAGTTACACACATTAAAAGCTTTTTGCTCATGTAGAAAATACAGCCAAATGTTCGTACCTCCTTTTCTTCCTGAATTCCTCATTATTATTTACAGAATCACAGAATTCGGCCAGGCTTGGAAGGGGCCTCAAGAATAATGAATCCCCAACCCCCTGCCTCATGCAGGGCCGCCACCTTTCCATTTAATACCAGCCCAGGCTGCCCAGGGCCCCATCCAACCTGGCCTTGAACACCCCCAGGGATGGATGGGGCATCCACAGCCTTTCTGGGCAGCTGTTCCAGCACCTTACCACTCTCTCTGTAAAGAACTTCCCCCTGACATCCAACCTAAATCTTCCCTCCCTCAACTTAAAACCATTTCCCCTAGTCCTGCAGTTATCTACCCAGTCAAAGAGTTGACTCCCCTTCTGTTTGTAGGCTCCCTTTAGGTACTGAAGGCTGCAATGAGGTCACCCCACAGCCTTCTTTTCTCCAGGCTGAACAAGCCCAGCTCCCTCAGCCTGTCTTTGTAGGGGAGGTGCTGCTGATCATCTTTGTGGCTCTCCTCTGGATCCTCTCCAACAGCTCCCTATCTTTCTTGTACTAGGGGCTCCAGACCTGGACACAGTATTGCAGGTTGGGCCTTACAAGAGCAGAGCAGAGAGGGACAACCACTTCCCTGTCCCTGCTGGCCACCCCTCTGCTGAAGGAGCCCAGGATTCCATTTGCTTTCCGAGCTGCAAGAGCACACTGCTGGGTCACGTTAAGCTTTTCATCCACCAGGTCTCACCCCATAAGAAGGGGACAGCCCAGAGCCCCTTCAGCTCTCCCACATGGCAGAGGGCCCCACACCAGGATTTCCCCTTGAGCAGGGACACTTGTCAAAGTAGTGATTATTTAATCCTAGAGATTAAAAAAAAAAAATTCTTACCCACAACAAATACTTGGTGAGTGACTAAGGGCTGGCTTACTGTGTAGTCTTAGCAAGTAATAAAAAGGATTGATGGTGCATACAATCCTTTAGAGATAACTGTTGACCAAGTCTTGGAGTGAGCTGCTCCCATAGTCCTCTGGGAAGGTGTCAGGAAGGCAAGGTGTTTGACTCTGAGTCTTGTGACTCATAGTAAGGTCTTCCTGATGATTTTCATCTGATTCAATCCTCTGCGCAATACATAATCAAGCATGCCATGCAATTGAACCTTGATAAAGCACTGTCATTTTTACCATTGAGCTCTGTTAAGTCACTGTCTCGTGTCAATAAAGCGCATTACTACCTCCTTTGTATGAGTGAAGGGCATAGAATGATAGAATGGCTTAGGTTGGAGGGAGCCTTAAAAATCATCTAGTTCCAACCCTTCTGCCATGGGCAGAGCTGCCAGCTGCTAGATAAGACTGACCAGAATCTCATCCAAGCTGGCCCTGAATGTCTGCAGGGATGGAGTATCCACAGGCCTCTCTAGGCAGCCTGTGCCAGCGTACCACTCGTCTCTGGTAGGTGCTGCCACCATATGTGGAGACTATTCATGTACTGTATGTTCCAGGGCTGATTCCTAAGGACTGCTCAGTGGTTCCCACACTGGGCAAGCTGAAGGGTGGAAAATTAAAAACAGGAGTTTGGGAAAAAGGATTATGGGAAAAATGTTACATTTAGTAACACTTCTCCCCTTTGGACCTTGAGGCATGTAGCTGTCTTTTTCAAGGTCAGCTTATTCAAAATCACTGTGATTCTAATGTGAAATAATAGCTTGTTCTGTCTTGTGAAGAGTTTGTTACAGCAATTTTCTCTTGGGCTTTTTTTCTTTCAGAACTCTGAAGTCACAGAGTCGTATAGTCAAACTGTGGACAGACAGACAGAATTTCAAAGGTAAATTCTGTGGCATTAAATATAACTACCATTGGATTGTTTTGAATACTGAATTTAAGTATTAATTTATTGTTTTCTACTTTTGTTTTCAGTAAATAGAATATGGCAATTTAACTGAAGTGTTGGCATTGCACTAATGAGTAGATTTATGGGTGGATTCTGCCTGAACTAGTCAGTTTGAGGTTGTTGAGAAAACAGGATTCAAACAATTTTAAACTATAAAGTATACCATTACACTTCAAATAAAGTAGGAATAGTATCCTTCCAACACTACTGTTATAAAAAGCCTTTTTTTTTCCTGCCTTGAGCAGTACCTTGTTGGTCTGTACCACATATTTCATGTTCTATTAGCAAAATGTAGGCTACTTGAGGCAAATAAAGCAACCTTTCACCTTAAGCATAGCAAGTGTAAAAAGTATTTGAAAAGTAATATAGAGTATGAATGTTCTTATGAATCCTGAGATGGTAAAGCTTTGGTCTGTTTCTTAATCATGGTAAAATCTTGTTGCATATTTGTCAGGACATTCAAGTTATCTGTTCTACAGGCTTTTCTTAAATGGCCTTTACCTCTTCAGCACTTCCATAGTACTGTTATAGGGCACGGGAGTAAGTGTCAGGGGTATTTTACACCTAGTGTCTGATAAATTTAATGAATATTTTCTCTGGTTTTATAAGAAGTAATTTCTTATTCAGTTTTCATATCATGATTCCTGTAGAAAGTTTATGTATTTCCCTCAGTTGTTCCTTTTCCAAGTTACTCAGTCTGTTTATTCTGCCCTATTTAAGGGCCATTAAGTACGTGGCAGACCAAGCCTAACTGCTGCATTCTTGATCTTTAGGGTGATACACCCTACATATAATTAAAATGCTGTTAAAATTCATCTGTGTGTTAAGATGAGAATAAACTGTAAAAGGACATCTCTCCAGGTAGTAAAATACAAAAAAAGCTTTTTCTTATTTTGGTACTTTGAAATGGCTCTACAGCCAAAGATGTAAATAATGAAAGCCCTACAGCAAGCTTCATAGAGGACAGATGTTGCAAGTTCTTGTTTAAATATACATCAAAGTGGTACCCATAAATATGCAGTTATTACTGCCTAAATGGAAGGCAGTGTTTCTTGCTGTTTTTTTCTTGTTTTATGTTAACTGAGCTAGATTACATGACTTTTTTTTTTTTTTTTTTTTTTTGTAAAATTTCTGTAGATTCAAAACAGAGAAAGGCAGACAAGAGAAGAAACAATACCGAAATTCTAATACTTGTGCTGATGAACAATCCCAAGGAGAATCTCCAAATGGAAGCAAAACCACAGCTAATTCTTTAATCAAATCTGAAAAGCGAAAGAGAATAGTTATACAATTTAAATCCAAAGAAGCTAAACATGGAAAAAGTACAGGCACTGCTGATGTAGTGACAACTAGCAGGGAAGATCATAACAAAGGTCCTTTTGATGGTAAAGAAAGAAAAAGACACTGTCATAGCTTTGTGGTTCAGAGAGACAAGGTGGTGAAGAAAAACAAAGTTGAACTCTGTAAGCCAAAGGTAAAAGTTGAACAAACTGTGTTGGGACAACTGAAGTCATCTGTGTATAATTTATATGTACCTCATAAAAAGGCAGACAGATCTAGAAAAACGAGTGAAGATGTCAGAATTCAAAAAATTCAAAAAAAGCCACCTAGCACAGTCTCTACAGAGACGGCGTGTCGTGATAGACCTGTCAGTAAGAAGTCAAATATGTTATCTAGGACTTGTGAAGAAAAGTATAAAGAAGAATATAAGGAGTTTTCTAAGAAAAATCAACATGCTGACAAGCATACATCACACTGCTCAACTGAAACACTGCAGCAATGGGACTGTTGTAAATGGAAAAAACAGGATGCTGATCGAGTTAGTTGTAATTCAGGGACTGAAAAAGGGGACTTTGAAGCCACCGCATTTTGTTTTAAGCAGGTAATGAGAACTCAGTTATTTCTGTATTGTGCAAATGTCTGTTCTAGGCTGGTTTCTGAATGGCAGGCAGTTTGTATGTAAGTAGACTTGCCTTCTTGCAAGATTCAGGATCCCATAGCCTGCTAGATGGATTTTTCTGGTCACACTATAAATCATGTTAAAATGCTTATCTGCTCTACTAAATGCTTAGTCAAACTAGTTCTGTTTCTATTATTATTTGTTTCTTTTGAGTTTTCAATCGCATCTGACTCCTACCAAGTAAGAGATAATATAAAATCTACCCAAAAGTTAAGTAAGTGTACTTGTATAATATTAAAGTGCTATATTCTGACTGTTGACAGGAGTAAAAAACTTGATGCTTTTTCCTCAGTCTTAATTGATACTCTGTGATGTTGGTATGTTGTTGTTTTTAATTCTTCCTGCAGGGCTTTCCATCCCCTCAAAGCAGTGCAACCTTTCCATTGCCTCAAGGCTGTGAATACCCAGAAGGCGACCAAGAGGTTAGTAATGCTTTCATTTAACACTTGTTAGTTGGAATTTACAATTCATGGCATTGATGTTGTGCAGTTAGAAGTTCCATGGCCTTTCCTAATATTTTGCATTGCTGGTCTAAGATCTATATGATCTAAATACTTGGAACCTTTTTTTCAAATACTAAACAAACTTGCTCAAATAGTAATCAGGAACTCTTTGAGATAGGAAGATTGCCTTCTTCTTACTCTTTGTAACACCAGGGACCTTCATACTTGCTTGCATACTCAGCTGTCTTATTTTCCAACCTCTTGTGTTCCAGTAGGGGGAGAGACTTTTTTTTTTTTTGAGAAACATCTGACAGGTTACTTGCAGGTTATTTAACAAAAAATGGAAGAAAAGTTTTGGATACTAGGCCGAAAGATTTCTCAGAACAAAGATTTCTTGGCTGCATTTTGGATGTCTTTTTGTGGACTTCTTATACTGGAGATTAGGCAAAAGATACTCACAGCTTTACACTTTCTGTATCAACTCAATTTTTTTTTGTCTTTCAGTTTTAGTCAGCTGAACAAAGTAATTAACGCAAAAGTAAATTTTTTTGAAACAATTCAAAAATGATTTCTTACCCATAATTGATTTCAGAAGTGCACATATTTTTTATTGTAGATGCAGATAGTTGAGGATTTGCATGTTGCTCGTATTGAAAAGAGGATGGCCCAATCTGTAGTACAGACCTGTGGAGAACTGACAAGTATGGAAATAGATCTTCCAGAACAGGATTTAAATATTTATGCTGGTATGTCATAATCTTGTGTTTCTTGGTGGTACAAGCATTTGGTTATTAAAATCAGTTAGTGCCCTGTGTAGTGAGCAGACAACTGATTTTCTAAGAATAATAACTGTGCTATTATTCTTTTTGCCAGAGACTTCTTCCGGTCTGAACATACTAGTGGTGATTGACACAAATATAATGATTAGTCACCTTGAGTTTGTCAAGTCCCTGAAATCTGAGGATATACCAGGTATGTGAATACATGGTGATCAACCAGAATTTTTGGGAGAAACAGATATAAGAATTTCAGGCTGCATGAAACAAACAAACAGCAACAACAAAAAACATCTGAGCTTAAAAATACAGTAGGTTTCATGTGAGCCAGGAGGCTCTCACTTAAAGTGCTGGTTCTCTGAACCCAGATAGGCTTCTTAAGAAAAGTTCAGATATTAAGTAAAGCCTACTATGCTTATACCTATGTACTTAAATTCTCAGTAAATATGTCTTCAAAGAATCACAGAGTGACTTGAAAAAAACAGTAAAGCCCATCCAGTTCCACTCCCCCTGCTGTGGGCTTGTTGCCATCTACCAGATCAGGCTGCTGAGGGACCCTTCCAACTTGGTCTTGAATGCCTCCAGGAAGGGGGCAACCACAGCTTCTCTGGGCAGCCTGTGACGGGCCTCACTGCCCTCTGAGTAAAGAATTTCGCCTTAACATCTAACCAAAATCTCCTCTCACTTAGTTTAAAACCATTCCCCCTTGTCCTGACACTGCCCACATAAAAAGTTGATCTCCCTCCCGTAGCTCCCCTCAAGTACTGGATGGTCACAGTGAGGGGTTACAGAGTCACAGAATGGCCTGGGTTGAAAAGGACCTCAATGATCATCCAGTTCCAACCCCCTGCTATGTGCAGGGTCACCAACTAGCAGACCAGGCTGCCCAGAGCCACATCCAGCCTGCCCTTGAATGCCTCCAGGGATGGGGCATCCACAACCTCCTTGGGCAACCTGCTCCAGAGTGTCTCTATGAAAAACTTCCTCCTATCTACTAGTATCTAACCTAATATCTAACCTAGTATCTAACCTAAACCTCTCCTGTCTCAGTTTAAAGCCATTCCCCCTTCTCCTATCACCATCCACCCTTGTAAACAGCCGTTCCTCCTCCTGTTTATACACTCCCTTCAAGTACTGGAAGGCCACAATGAGGTCTCCCCACAGCCTTCTCTTCTCCAAGCTAAACAAGCCCAGTTCCCTCAACCTTTCCTCATAGGAGAGCTGCTCCAGCCCTCTGATCATCCTAGTGCCCTCCTCTGGAGCCGCTCCAAGAGCTCCATGTCCTTCCTGTACTGTGGGCCTGGACACAGTACTGCAGATGGGGCCTCACAAGAGCTGAGTAGAGGGAGACAATCGCCTCCCTCACCCTGCTGGTCACCCCTTTTTTAATGCAGCCCAGAACACAGTTGGCCTTCTGGGCTGCAAGTGCACACTGCTGGCTCATGTCCAGCTTCTTGTCCAGGACCCCCAAGTCCTTCTCTGCAGGGCTGCTCTCAAGATCTTCCCTCAGTCTGTATAAATACCTGATTGCCCTGACCCAATGCAGCACCCTGCATTTGGCCTTATCGAACCTCATTAGGTTTTCACTTCTCCAGCCTGTCCAGGTCCCTCTGGATGGCTTCCCTTCCCTCCAGTGTATTGACTGCACCGCTCAGATTGGTGTCATCTGCAAACTTGCTGAGGGTGCACTCAGTGCCATCGTCTGTCATTGATGAAGATATTGAAGAACACCGGTCCCAAGACCGACCCCTGAGGGACACCGCTTGTGACCGGCCTGCACCCTGATACAGAACCACTGATCACAGCCCTTTAGCTGTGATCAGCCAATTCCTAATCCATTGAGCAATCCATCCTTTAAATCCACACTTCTTCAATTTAGAGAGAAGGATGTGGTGAGGGACCATGTCAAAGGCCTTGAAGAAGTCCAGGTAGATGACATCCACTGCCATTCCCCCATCCACCAATGCTGTCACTCCATCATAGAAGACCACCGGTTTGGTCAGGCACGATCTGCACTTGGTGCAGCCATGCTGGCTATCTCCAAACACCTCTTTGCCTCATGTGTACCTTAACATAGCTTCTAGGAGGATGTGCTCCGTGATGTTCCCAGGCAGAGAGGTGAGGCTTGCTGACCTGTAGTTCCCCAGGTCTTCCTTTCTCCTTTTCTTAAAGATGGGAGTAACATTTCCCTTTTTCCAGTCACTGGGGACTTGACCAGACAGCCATGATTTTTAAATATGATGGAGAGCAGCTCGGCAACCACATCAGCCGTCTCTCAGAACCCTAGGCTGGATATCATCCAGCCCCATGGACTTATACATGTTCAGTTTCATAAGGGGGACTTGGACTTTTCCACTGTGACAGTGGGACAGATCCTACTCTCCACACCTTCCCCTAGAGGCTCTGGATCCTAGCAGCGGGAAGCCTGATCACCTGTGAAGGCTGAGGCAAAGCACTTATTGAGTACCTCAGCTTTTTCTATGTCTGAGGAAGGCAGCTCCCCATTACCTTTTGTCAGAGGGTGCTCTCTCTCCTTGGCCTATTTCCTCCTGTCCGTGTACCTGTAGAACCCCTTCTTGTTATCTTTCACATCCCTTGCCAAGTTCAGCTCCATCTGTGCCTTATCTTTCCTAATCCTATCTCTACACACATGGACAACAGCCCTGTATTTCTCCCAGACTACACAACCCTGCTTCCACTTTCTGTACATTTCCATCTTTTCTCTCAGTTTAAGCTGCAGGTCTTTGCACAGCCACAGTGTTGCTTGCCTCCCCTGCTCTACTTCTTCTGTTGAGGATGGAGAGCCATTGTGCTCTCAGAAGAGTATCCTTAAAGAGCTGCCAGCTGTGCTCTGTGCCCATACCTTAAGGACAGTTTCCCAGGGGATTCCACTCAGCAGTTCCTTGAGCAGCTGGAAGTTTGCTCTCCTGAAGCACATCACCTCTGCTTTTTGCCAGGCCTGTATTCTTCAAGATCACAAACTCCACTGAGGCATGGTCACTGCAGCCCAGGCTGCCTCCAGTTAACCTCTCTAATGCTCTTCTCTGCATTGGAGCACCAGGTCCAGTAAGGTTTCACCTTGGGTTGGTCTAGTCTTGTCTATTACCTGGACCAGGAAATTGTTCTTGACACTGCAGGAATTGTCTGCCCCCCGCTGTGCTGCTATCCCAGCAGGTATCCGGGTGGTTCAAATCCCCCATCAGGACAAGAGTCCATGAGTGTGGCATGTTCTGCAGCTGAAGCAAGAAGGCCTCGTCAACAGGCTCCTCCTGATCAGGTGGGCTGCAGCAGACCCCAACTACTAAATGCCCCTTACTGGAACAATCCTTGATTTTTACTCACAAGCTCTCAACCTGATCTGGCTGTTCCTCAGACACAGCTCTTGGCAATCGATCCACTTCCTAACAGAGGGCAGTTCTGCCACCCCTCCTATCCTGTCTGTCCCTTCTGAAAAGCCTGTGGTCCTCAATTGGTATTGCAATCGTGAGATTCATCCCATCATGTTTCTGTGATAGCAGTTAGGTCATACTTTCCCAACTGTGCCACGGTTTCTAGCTCCTCCTGTTTATTTCCCATGCTGCACACAGAGCCCCATAGCTGTTCTGTAAAGGCACCTGGGAAAGGTGGGACAGGCTGACGGGCTGTCTGCTTGTTGCCCCCAATAGGGGCATGTTTGCATCCCTTGCTGTCTTTGAGGTTGCCCCTTCCCACTTGGTCCCTGGAGTCTCTCTTCTCCAGGCTGAACAAGCCCAGCAACTCCCCTATCCTGTCACAGGAGGGGTATTCCATCCCCCTAAACATCTCTGTGCTCTTCTTCTGGTCTCACACTGTGGTAACAAGGCACCTGGCACTCAATATGAGTGATCAACAAGTCTTGTTTATTGATTACCAAAGATTCTCTTTTACACATGTCTTAATAATACTCATATGTAGTGCAAAAGCGAGCTCATCATTGGTGCTTAAAGCTGAATGCCAATCCCTCCCATCTTCATTCCTTTGGTTACTGCTTCTGTTTCTTTGTATCCACCATGTCCTGTGTCCTTGCCACTTAACAATTCAGACAAGCTGGGTTCTGTAATTCTCAAACTCGTGATCAGCGAGCTGTACCATGTTTACGTGCCCTTTGTCACGTAGCCATTCCTCCACATCACACCAACAGCTCTGTGTCTTTCCTGAGCCAGGGATCATGGGCCCATATGCAGTACTCCAGTCGGGCCTCTGAAGAGTAGGGTAGGGGGGTTTCAATCACTTTCTGTTGCCCTCCTGGCCACCCCTCTTTTGATACAGCCCAGGAAATGGTTGTATGATGTAATAATGATGTAATGATAATGTAATTCACCATGTGAGCTGCAGCTCAAGGTCATTGATAAAAATATTTGAGAGAAACATTGAAACATCTAGTCCATTACTAGTGGTAACAATGATTTACTGTTAGCAGAATTAGGATTGTGCTTATTAGTTCTTGTTAGACATATTTGGAAACTGTAAGAATAATTGTGGTGGTTTATTCATTTAGATAACGAATGCAGGTATTCCAGCCGTGTGGAAAATAATGTTAGTAAGACTCCAAGTAATTTCCAAGAGTGTGTCAGATTGTCTATTTGTCAAGATAGGAATTGTGTTGTGTAAACTGGGAACTGCTACCTTAAATGTATTGTTTTTTAATTTTGCAATTAAACACCAGACCAATTATGAAAATGTTTAGAAGATTGCAGACTACTACCTATTTACTACAAAGCAGGTGGATGCTAGTGGATATCTTAAAAATTGCATTCTTACCACGTGAATGAGAAGGCATATAATTAAGTATTTGTCCTGGGTGGACCAAGAAAGCAGTTACGAAATCTCTGAATTACCATTATTCCATTTATAATATTTATAATGTATTCCATTTATAATGCATTTGTAATAGTTTTGAAGCTGAAAAAAGTACTTAGATGCAAGTAAAAGTATGGTCCAGTAGCCATTCTTCCTGTTGTTTGCTTAAGAATGTTGGTTGAGAATTAGCACAACCCACTGCTCTTTTATTTACTGATTGGTTTTGCACAGTGACTGCTGTGGTTCCTCCAGTGTTTTTAGCCTGTTCTTTTCAGCTGCTGTTACCTTGCTCTAAAGTATTACGGTGAGTATGTAACAGCACGTTGATCACTGTGTTTTATAATACTGATACCCACTGCTGTCAGTATACTTCCTTGATTAAAATTTTTTATTCCTCTTGTTCATTTGGTAGTTGTTTGGTTTTTTTTTTGTTTGTTTGTTTTTTAACCTGTAACCAACTTTTAGTTTGAGGTTTAATGAAAGAGGAAGCTTGGTTGATTTCACTGGTTCGTTTTTAATGCTAGGTATTTCTTGAGCACTAAATGTGAAAACTATTAGTTAAAAACAAAAACAAAAAAAAAGCATGAGCTTATATAAATAAAGTGTTAGAAATAAAATTTAACTGTGGGACTTCAGTTGGCCTTACAAAATGTCTGTGTTTTGGCCTTTTTTTCATTGTAGGGATTGGCAAACTTGCCTTGATAATTCCCTGGGTTGTTTTGCAAGAGTTGGACAACTTGAAGAAGGGGAAGATGTTAGTGCATGTTCGACAAAAGGCTGTTCCTGCAGTCCAGTTCATCTATGCGTCTCTCAAAAATCAGGATCCAAAACTGTGGGGGCAATCCATGCAACTTGCTTCACAAAAAATATGTAAGACATGCAGTCAGTTTGGCTTGGAGTACTTAATCCTCATGTGAACTTCTGCTCTAAATTTGTAATTTAATATGGTATTTGCTCTGAGTTTGCAGTTTGCTAATTAAAACTTCCTAATTGCTTACAGGAGTTTTCAGAGCATATCCTATGGCTATATTATGCAGATGTTCACTGTCATTTTATCGATTATTTCTCACTTTAAATTGCATCTATTAAGTTGCTATGTGGGTAATTACTTAATGAAAATTCATCTTTTTTCTTTTTTTTTTAATCTACAAGCTAAGGGTCTGTTTTACGCTTTTCATTCATTGTCATAGAATCTAACATGCTGAGAAGTTTGTGCAGGGCTCACTGGAAGTTTTCTGCCCCACCGGTAGTGTTCTTTGAGAGGAGCAGAACCTTGGAATTCAAAGCTCAGATCTGTGCTTTGAATACACTACTCTGTCCTTGTCTAGGGAGTGCTGCATTTAAAAATAGTACCGTGACTGCAATGAAGTGTTTCTTCTGCTTAGTTGTTTCTATACGTGTCAGCACTGCTTTAACTAAATTTGCAGATGGCCTGTGTGATGAGAACAACGATGATCGTGTGTTACAGTGTTGTCTGCAGTACCAGAGCCTCTTTCCTCAAGCTGTTGTTATACTGTGCACGTGAGTTCCTGGGTGTTTCTTGAGCTGTTACGAAATTTAAGGTAGTCTTATGCCAGATACAGCATTTTCAAATCGTATCTTAAAACGAAGAGCTGCTTCTGGAATAAGCTTCTGAGGAGCAGTTGCTCTCTTAGAAGCTGCTGTAGAAGGGTACAGTAAAACAAGAAGATTGTAGCTGTAGTTGCCTTCAAGTGCACAAAGCCTGAAGTAAAGTTTATTCAATTTGAAAATTTTTGAAAGAATAACTCAAATTTTCAAAATCTTACTCAAATTTGTAACAAATTATGGAATTATGAGATTAAAAAATGTATTTTTATTAATGGCTGAGATCCAGTTAGCTGCCCAGGTGGGTTTGCCTCTGGGTTGGGGGAGGGTGATAAACAGCATGATAACTGCTGAGTTTCTGGAATTGATTCTTAGTTTGGATACACTTGGATACAAGTGATGTGAAGCTAATTTTTTAAAAGGCTAGTATTCCTAGACCATAAACAGGTTGGTATGTTTCAGGAAATAAAGTTGATTATCTACGTATCAGTTGGTTTGTGTAAGTTGATGTGTGAGACTGGGTTGTTGCTGAAAACACTATTTCATAGAGTGTTAGAATGGTTTGTGTTGGAAGGGACCTTTAAGACCATCTTGTTCCAACCCCCTGCTATAAACAGGGATGCCTCCCATAGCCCGGGTTGCTCACAGCCCCATCCAGCCTGGCCTTGAATGCCTCCAGGGAGAGGGCATCCACAAGCTCTCTGAGCAACCTGTTCCAGTGTCTCACCACCCTCACAGTAAAGACTTTATTCCTAGTATCTAGTCTAAATCTACTCTCTTCCAGTTTAAAGCTATTTCCCCTCATTCTGTTGCTACAAAAGTCTGTTGTAAAAAGTTCCTTCCCGGCTTTCCTGCAGGCCCCTTCAAGTACTGGAAGGCCACTATAATGTCGCCTCAGAGCCTTCTCTTCTCTAGGCTGAAGAGCCCCAGCTCTCTCACCCTTTAGATTTTTCTGAGTAAAGAACAGAACGTGTTGCTGGTGACCTTTAAAGTGCTTTTCATCTGAAAATGCCTTTATCAGTGTAAGCAATGGGAATTTGTGAGAGAGTACCAGAGCACAAGTTTGTAGCAGTTGTGCTACAGTTTATGTGCTTCAGGGTGGTATCTGTGAATATAACTCAGCCAGCACTTTATGGAAAATGGGGCTGTATTATATCAGTGTAATAAGGTATCAGTGTCTTCAAATCATAGCCTTGTCTGCATTCTAAGATCATAGCAGCTAAGCATCACTACTGCAGTACTTGTGGTTTTGTTTTTCTTAAAGCAAGCTCAGAGCCTAACAAATACTCTTTCAGAGTAGCTAGTTCAGTTCATTTTCTATTTGTTTTTTTTTTTTTTTTCTGAACTGATTCTAATCTCATAAGAAGGTGTACTTTCTTATATACAGAAGATCACAAAATAAGCTTACAGGATTCAAATCTTTCAGTGCTTTATTCATAACTTATTACATAATGTTAAGTACTGTCAGTTTTATGACAAAAATTAATTATCTTTTCCTAGAGATGACAAAAATTTATGCAATAAAGCCATTGTATGTGAGGTCAAGGCACTCTGTAAAGTGGATTTGGTTACTGCTCTGCTGAACCTGAATGTTAACAAGCATCTGAACTGCCTGGAACTGCAGCAGTCGAAATGTGGTAAGTTTGCTTAATGTGTGCATAAACATACACTGGCTTTTGAGACCTACTGATCAGTGTAGGAGAGGAAAAATAGTTATATAGTCTCAATTTTTATACAGTTTGAATCCTCAGTGTTTGTTTTGGATAGGTTTTCTGTTTTCTAAGGTAAGCACTTTCCTGAAAGTTTGAGACCTTTATTAAAAAATTTGTCTCTTACGATGTGAGGAAATTCACATGGCATCTTTTCATTTTACAGAATAACAAAACGAAATACAGCATGAATTACCTTTGTTTACAGTCCTTTAAACTGTGTCCTACGTTACAGGACTGAAAACTGATGTTTCCAGTTGAAGAGTTTGGGTTCTATTCTTGCTTAGTTGTAAAGCCTTTATACTGAGCTCATCCTTTACTTTTTCTAGCATCCCAATCAGTAGAGCTAGATTCTTGTGTTACTTGCTAATGTTTCAAAAGATGCAAATACAGCTTGCAGTGGTAAGCAGTGATCTTCTCATGCTTGCTGATAGCTCCACTGCCTGTATATAATCTGAGGTATTTAAGAACGAATAAGTGATAACACAAATGAATAATACCTTGGGGAAATTAGATTGTCTTGTTTAGTTGCTCATAAATAAAAAGATCCACAGTACAAATGAGTATAACTGGAAATGCTTGAAATCTGATTAGGTGTACCTTATCTGCTTTGTACCACAGTGTAAAGTACAGTCTGTCTTTTATTTACGGGAACAAGTGATTTGTATCCTATCAGCCTATATCAGCTATAGAAGCTGTTGCAATTAGTATCTTTTATTGCTGTTGGCTTTACAGATAGAGAATTCCAGAAAACAAAAGAAAGTGATGCTCATCTTACTTTCCAGAAAACAGAAAGAAGTGATACTCATCTTACTTCTCAATTTCCGAATATAATTCCAGATCTTGAAAAGAACTTAGGAGAAGCTTTATCTTGTATTTTGGAGACTGAAATGAAAATTGTATTTGGAAACCTATGGATGGAGGTAGTTTCATATGTCATCTTTCTTGGTATTTCAAATATTAAGAGGTTTAATATTTCAATGATTTCTTTACCTATGTTAAACTGGCGGCTAAGTCTTGTAATTTATTAATGTAACAGTCTGCTTAATTGTTTAACAGTCTGCTTAAGTGTTTAATTTTACAATTTCATTTTATGACAAGATGATTCTATCTGACCAGTAATTCCTGCAGTGATAATAATATGGTAATAGAAATTCTGGCTATGTGGCTGTGCAGTATGAATTTTCCAAACTTTTTGTATTAATTTCACTGCACTTAGACTTTTCTGTGTGTTTAAATCATTGAATTGTAAATATATCCTTCAATAAAATATTCTATCACATTTTATGTGATTTATATAATATATATAATATTTTATACAACGTTACACTTGTTGAAAGCATTTGTTTCCCATCAGAGTGCTTTTATATACCACATGAGTATAATTATTCACACACTACATTGCAGATACATAATTACAGGGATGTTAACCTCCAAGCACTTGCTTTTTCAAAAGTACTGTTCGTATAAAATAAGTATGCAGTTACAATACATTTTTAAATTATACACTGCTTTTACTGTGCATATGCCTCTGTGATCTTAAAAGAGTTGTTTGCATGGGATGCTTACTATTTCACAGGATGGAGTTTTGATTAGTTGCTAAGTAATTAGGCATTTACAATTAGCTTAACTGGTTCCTGTCAACATCTTTCCAAATTCTGGTTTTACTTCATAGCAATAAATTACAATTTAATTGTAATATGCACATAATAGACACAGCTATGAAAAGTGTGCTTATTCTTACTAAAAAGAAGTTGAAGGATAATTGTAGAAAATCAAAGGCATATTTACTTTTGTTCTGGCTTTTGTACATAGGTAATGCATTAAGAGATTACTAAAGGGTGTTTTGAGTATTTGAGAAAAGGAGAATGAAAAATCATGCAAATGTTGAAAGGTTATTATTGTGCATTGGATGCTTCTTCATGGACATCTTTGCCTATCCAATGATATTGCTGAATCAAAATTTCTAAATAGATAACTTTGGTTTGTTAAATCTAAATATAACTTTATTTCTGAGGAATCGTTGGAGTTCTGCTTCAGCAAGTGCAAGTAATGTTATTAAAGAACAGAACTGGACATGTCTGTTTGACTTTTGAAATGTGTTGTCTTTCAGATACTATATTTAAAGCCACCATGGACGTTAGCAAACTTACTGCAGTGCTACAAAAAGCACTGGGTGGCTGTTTTTGGTTATGTTGTGCCAAGGAGCTTACTTGCAACTATTGAATTTCTCTATAAACACTTTTGTACAGGTAAGAATCTCTAAGAATGTTGATTTTCAGTTACAGAAGTAGTCTTAGCTGAGCATGTACTCTATATGGTTAAATTACAGAATCCCCAAGGTTGGAAAAGACCCACAAGATCACCCAGCTCTACCATCTAGTAATGTAGAACCAAAATCAATGTAAAAACATTTTAAAGAATGTTTACAGTGTTGGTCACTGAAGTCTCTCAACTATTTTTAGGAAGGAAATAATCTTCATTTCCTTCTGTGTTTCATATCGCCAAGTGATCTGCATTTGATAAATAATTTGTAGAGGAGTAAAGTGAACTTTATGTGGTAAATGAGGATGAGGACAGGGTGGCTTGTTCTAAAAAAAAAAAAATAAAAAAAAATTAAAAAAAAAAGTGAAAAATAAAAGAACCCTTCCATTTATTTAGTGTGTTGTTTAAGGACTGGATTTTAACAGATGCAGCTCCTCTGGGATATTGCTGTTCCATATCTGTTATGTTAGATATGCCACTAGAGCCTCTTGCCAGGTTGTGGATAAGTTTGGAGGACTTGGTTAAGATGGAGAAATGTTAGCTCTACTCCCTATTGCTAATATTTCTCTTGAGGTTTCTTTATCTGATGTTTCTGAGACATTTTTCAAGGCCTTATATCCACCTTAGTTAATTCAGATATTTGAGTATTAAAATTGCCTCCTAACAATGCAGTGCTAACAATGCTTAGCATCTAATTATTATACTTTTTTATTTCCCATGTTAACATGTAAATGTCAGGTAAAACACTGGACACCTCAACAGCTGTTGTCTTGCTCCAGGAAACCAAGAAATTACTGCATGCTTTCAGTTTGAGGTCTGATTATGATGGAGTGCTGCCCCGGGCTTATGAGAAAGTGAATAAGCTATACCAAACATGTACAGAGGTGAGAGGTGTTTCAATATTCGTTCACCTAATTGGTTCTTGAAATTGCTCTGTGTTTGTATTGTAAACCAGGCTTCGATATTTAAATTATTCACAGAATTTTTAAAAATTATGGCAGAAAATATTGCAATACATTGGTTGTTTTATAATAACCCCCCAAATTTAACTTCTATTTTCCTGTAGCAAACATCTATCTCTATATGTATGCTTGGTAGGCTTTTTTCTAATATAAATGTGTTAGTATTTGGAATGTGACTGAAAAACTTTACCTTCAGTTGCCTTCAGGAAAAACATCTTGGTTTTATATTGAATTTGTAACTGTTAAAGATGATCTTAGGGATTAAAATTAAGGATTTATTTTTTTATATCAATCCTGTATTATTATTCCTGGCCACGTTATTTCATCTTTCTTTGTCTCAGTAGCTGTATTCCTGTATTAATACATACACAGGAGGGACTTCTTTTATACCGTATGCTTTGTGGTAGTTAGTAAAGAGTGTTCTGATACCTTTTGTGCTCTGAGAAGTGTGGCCTTACGTGCAATTCACCTATGAGTTATTGTGGAATAAATGTCAGTGTCTTGGTTTGCAATGATTGTTAGTTCTGAGTGTAGTGGCATACGAAGCGAATAGTGACCCTGGATGACTTGAAATCTTTCTTCATGTGGAAAAAAAGAGTGCGGGTCAGAATACCTGTAAAAAGTTATTTTAACTTTTGGAAAATGCTGGAAGGGAAAGGAAGAAGAGGAAGATCAAGGAAGGGAAGGATGATCTAGTATCTTGTGTTCATGAGTCTTGGTTCTCTGCTGCAGTCCTAAGTTCTGCGTGCATTGCAGTCAGCCACTATTCTGTGATCAGTGCCACACTGAGAAGGAAGCTTTCTGAAAGCTTGTTTCCTCCTGTGCTTATGTGACTTTTGACCTCATAAGGAAATGTCATTTAACAGACTTGTTTGTGTCACATCAGTTTAACCTGGATACATCTCCTGTGTTGGTTCGCCACTGATGTATGAATATTTCTGCTATTGCAGAGGAGTGTGCCATCACTCATGAGAGAGCGAGCAGTGTTGTCTTTCCATGTGCAAGTAAGAGTGTTGTAGTTGATTTTACCTGTGAAAGCTTTGATGAAACTTACCTGTGAAGCTTTGATGTAGGGTTTTAACCTTTGCTTCTGTTTCCTGATCTACAATTATAGAGGAAAATCTTGGTAAAAGGCTGAGAGGTGCATTAGATACAGAGACTGTCATAAGGATGATTAAAGTTGGAAAGATATGCCTTGCTTTTTTGAGCACTACCTTAACAACAGCAAAAGCAACCTGAAGCAATTAAAAGTTTTCAAATTTCCTTAAGATAGGAAATTAAATACATTCAGTATTTGCTTCTAAACTTTTTTAAGGCGAGATCAGGCAGTGAGCAGAATTCATCTGAAGACAGCATGATTCTTTCAAAAAGTTCTCTGTGCGAAAGAATGGAAGAAACAATACCAAATCTCCAAAACTGTGGAGAAAAAGGGCTGCCTGCAAGCATGCACGTTGCTCAAGAAGACAGGCACCAAGAGATCTGGTCAGTCCTTGAGGGTGTATGGAATACAATGAATTTGTACAGGTATGATGTACTACAGAAATGTCAAAGTTAAACATAACTTTACGTCATTTCCATTCAAAAATACTGTACGAACTGCTTGTTTTTGCTCATTTTAGAGAAGAAGCTATTAGTAATTAATTGAAATTAATGAAAGCATAAAAAAAAAACCAAACAAACATTTCACACAAAGCAGTGAGGAGCATAAGAACTGTTATATAGATGCAGTCACTGATCTGTATAGCCTGCTGTTCTTTTTCCTGGCAGCATATGAGTAACTTAATTGAATGAGTTACTTAAGACTTCAGTGTTGAAGAGCTCATAAGGTGCACAAATGGGAGACTTCAATGAAAATTTAATCTTTTTCCATAGAAAGAGGCATTCAAGCTCTGTGTTTTCCTTCTCAAACCCTGTGGAACTGCACTACCCTATGCAAAAGCACTTTTTAGATTATTTTTTAAACCTTAATTTATTGGAAATAGTTTTCCAATAGTTTTTAAGCAAATTTCTTCACCTTAAAGGTGAAGTATCCAAATGCAGAGTCTGCTCATTCATTTCATTTCTCACATAAGCTCAAAATTGCATGTAAAAAAAGTCCCTCCATATAGAAGTCTTAAATCTGTTTTTTTATTTTTTTATTTTTGAAGACTCTGCTTGAAAATCATTTCAACACTGCTTTTTTTTGCATGTTATTAAAAAAAAGCATGAATAAATACTGTGAGGTTTCTGTAGTCTTAATCTAAAATCTTTTTTGAGACGTGGGCTCTGAGTTCTGACAAGCATAAAGGAACATTTTTTTTTTAATTATCTGTTAAGAACTCATATAACAGACAGTGATAATAACTCTACCCATGCCACTTCTAAACTAACCTTTCAGTATGCTGTGGAGCTGCACCAATAATTCTTTTGGGCTTACACCAATGCAGATTAATCTGAATTGAAGCTGGCTGGAAGATGACTTCATGTGCTGTTCTGGCCAAATGAGGATCTGCATCAGAAAGCAGTGTAAAACAATTCCACCTCCAGAGCGGGGATAGTTGGTTCTCTGGCTGGGATATTTCTCAATTTCGTGGTTGCAAATAGACATTGTTTCATGAGGAAAATCTATTTCAAAAATACCTCTTGAAATAAAAATGGAGCCGAGTTGTTGGATCTCGCTGCCTGTTAAAGACTGTGGTGTGAAGAAAATACAACATTCTAGAATTGTTGGTCATTTCACACTCGTCTTACATCAAAAAAATCCTGCTTGTTTCCCATCAGTGGAGCTTATTCTTTGTGAATGCAATGCAGCTTCTGGTCCCACTGCTGCAACTACTGAAGGAAAGGTGTCAGCCCTGATCCACTAAATACGGAAAATGAAAAAGCTTGGAAAAGTACATAGAAAACAATTTTCTTTGCTTCTTCAGCCTAAACACCCTCTTCCGGGGGGTTTGCAGAGGCTTGCTCAAGTTACATATGAAGAGATGTTTTCATTTCAAGTAAAGTTTAATGATAAATCTGTTTAGGTAATGGTTAGAGGCAAAATACTGTTAGAGAGTTGACAAGGAAAATTTTAAGCAGAGAATAACAACTGTAGGGCATAGGCTTCCTAGACTTCTTTAGACTATGTGGTTATAATATAGATTGATGTTTGACCTTGCCTTATAAATAGTCAGAATGCAGTGCATACAAACAACAATGAATTTAAAGGATTTTTATTTACTGCTTTTCTTTGTTTCATATTTGTTTTTGTAATATTAGGCTTGAAATTTTCCAGAAGTTAGAGTCCAACACAGTAATTGCAAAGTCTTCATTCGAAGAAGCTTTTTCGGGACTGCAGAAACTGTTAGCAGCTGTGAATTATATCCTTGAAGGAATTCATAGGTGAGCATTTCAGCTAGTCGTAAGTCATAAGAACAGCAGTCACGGAGTCCTAAAAGTCACTTAACTATTGGTGCCAAACTAGAGGTTACATGTGCATGCTTAGTTTCATAATTCTCAGTAATATCTCAGTATTATATCTAGTACGGTTTATTGGTAATGAAAGAATAATTAATCAATAATCAATAAGAAATAACTAGCTAACTGGTAGGCCACCAGATTTCTTGTAGTGAATTTTCTTTTATGACTTAGAACTTGTTTTGATGTGATGACAAGCCACTGGCACTGCTTGTAGTGTTACAGCAGCTGTGACGTGGTTAAATGCTGCATTAGCTCTGGTGGCAAGAGCTGAGAATCATTTAGAACATTTATTTTTTCAAATGTGAGGCCTGCTGGAGTTGGGTATATTTCTAATGTTTAAATGGAATTTTGAGATTTCATTGTTACTTAATTATAGAGTATTCTTTATGAGTCAAAACCTGTGCTGCTGCAGTGGTAACAAGCTGAACTCTGCTGTGGCAGAATAGTGTTCCCTCTGTTCCTTCTTCCTCCTTTTTTTTTTATTTTGTGTGTGTGCTGAACAATAAATATGGACTGCAGAAAGATGAAGGTATTTCTTGTGCAGTCTTTACATGGTCCTCGTTTTGTAGCAGTGAAGTTTAACCAGCAGCAGGAACAGCTACAGAAGAATGCTTCAAGTTCTCTCGACTGTGCAGCTCTCTCCATTTCCTGCTCATGTCCTGTAAAGGGTACTTATGGGAACTGCTTTGCAATTGTGATTGAAGTTACAGATACTGCTGTAAGCATCCTTAATGGAGGTGTTTCTGACACTTTTTCTTTTCTCTTACTGGAAGCAACCTATCTTCTATATTTCCCCTTGTGGAAGAACTCTAAAATAACAAGGTCTGCCATTATGTCAGAGACATCTGTTTTTCAGAAAATGTGCCTTTTGATTAAAAAAGTGCTTGAGGCAAACAGGACTCAGGTCCTTTGTTGAAATGAAGAATCTATTTTCTGTTTCACGTGATTATGCTGAAACTCAGTAACATTTATGAAATAATTCTGAAATACTCTTAAATTTTTCTACTACTAAACTACAGTATTATTACTATACTACTATTATTAGTTCTGTAAATAAAAGTGGTTTTCTTAAAGTGTTTCAATTTGAAAAGCTTGCTGTGAATTTGTCTCTGGAGTTGCAGTAGGGGGCGTCGTGGGTCAGGAAATTCAGGAGCAGTAAAACGTGTCTGTTTTCATCTTAGTGTGAGGTTTCTGAGTAGGTTTTCCAGCTGGAGTCAGCAGCTGTGCTTTTAGGTCACTGCAGTTACATGTGTAACATACAGAACACATACATGGTATATATTTATAACTGGATATCAAAACAGAAAATTGAAGTTTGTGAAAGTGAGGAGGCTCATTTTACCAGAGTATCTCAATGCTTCTGAGGCTGAATTTAACGTGTATATATTTTCTTTTTTTTTTTTTTTTAAATAGTATTTTACAGCAATTGGTGTGATTACAGAAAATGAAGCATCTGGAGAAAAAGTAGTGAAAAAGTTTTAACTTGAAAATTTGGAGACAGTAAAGGTTTAGTGACAAATCATGGTAGCTTCTGTTCCTTGCTATCTAAAACAAATAAGAAAAAAACTCTTGTGAAAGTTTGGAATATTTAAAAATAAGTTGTGTTGAAAGTGCAGCTGCATTAGAAGTTCAGGCTTTGTAGTTGTTAAAAACAGTTAGAAAAACACAGTTGCTCTTCTTGAGATAAGTGTGTGATTGTCCACTTCCTCATAAACAAACAGATTCTGCAACACTGCTGTGTCTGTTCAGACCTCCTAACCTGAACATGCTTGTGACAAATACAGATATTATGAAAAACAGGCTGCTTCTTGGGAGAATTCTCACCAACAGCTCTGTGCATCTTACCCTGCCCTCGAGACTTCCGTCATGCAGTACAGACTTTTATCGTTGTTTCTTCCTACAGTGACATTGATAGCAGAACAGAAATGACATGGCAATGTGCTGTATGCCATAGATGTTGGGCAGTGTTACAGTAAAGGCAATAACTAGTACGGCTAGCATCTGTATGTAACCTCCCTGTTGGCAGCAGGGCTCCGTGCAAACAAAACATTACTTCATAGTTGTCTCAGATGTGGCTGATCATGGGAGCTCCTGTTCTATCACTGTCTTCTTGAAATTTACTGATGAAAAAGTGAGCACAAATGGCTCCTTTCCCCTTTACATAGAGAAGAGCATGGTACGTGCTCGTGTGTATAACATGGATTCACAACAGAGAAAGATGATTAAATCTCCAAAGTTTGTACGTCTACTTGTGAAGCCATGAAATGTTTCTCAGGTGTGCAGTATTACCGAAACTCAGCACCTCATCCATTGCTCTCAGCGTTTTGGAGATTACCCGAGTGCTTCTCTGGATGCTTTAAAGCAAGTGTACTACGTTATTTATAAAATGCCAAAGGTGGGAAGAGTAGGAAGAAAAATCTGTTGGCAGTCTTCACTTTATTCCAAAGCAGTGATATTGGTCCGCAAGTCGTTTTATATAACTGAAGTATATAAATTGTTTTTAATTGCTTTGAGCAGTATTTCTGCATCTTTTCAGCGATGACTTACGCTAGTATTGTATTGAGTATTGTTAGTTGTGTTAGATATTATTTTGAACTAGTTTACAAAGGGCCCATTGTGGGTCCTGATCCTTGAAATATTTTTTGGTTTTCAAGTAGCTCTTTGAACAACAGAAGAATTTATGCAACTCATGGTTTCCAAGTTTGTGCCAATTTTTTCATCACTTTAAAAGTTCTTCCACTGATCCCACTGAAAAGTATTTGGGCCTTTCACGTTTGGAGGGAAGAAAAGTTTAACTATTTATCACAGATGATTAGTTCTTCAGAAATTCTGTTTGAAGAAATGCAGAATGCATCACAAGAAATGGCTGCTGGGGTGTACGTACTGGAATTCCCTCCTCTCTACGCATTGAGGATGTGTTTAACTTTTCACCTGTTGAAGTTGAGGTGTGTGCCAGTAGAGGACTGGAAGTGCTTGTAGCCTTTTATGGCTAGTCTTCTGAAATATCTTCTTATGTCTTGTTGGTCTTGCTTTAACATAGTGATTGGAATGCTAGAAACAGCTTTCTTAACCTTTTGAAAGCTTTATTGGCAGCATTTAAGTGTGTCTGAAAGTGTTTGTGTAAACCAAGTTTCATTCGACAGAGGGTAAATTCTGATTCGAGGGTCTGCATGCCCCACTGGGGAGTTTGACATGGAACCTTACTGTGTTGTGGTTCCCGACCAAGTTCATTTAGATGTGAAACCCTTTTCAAAATCAGAAGTGTGTTTTGTCTTCGGTGAATCTATGTAGTTCTTTCTAGTTGGTTGGTGTTTTTTTAAGCTGTACACTAAGAAAAAAAAAATACTTTGTTCACATGTCAACTTCAAAATTGCTCACAAAAAATGGCTTATAGCAAGTACTGTTAGCTACAGAACTCAGACATTTGTACCAATGCAGTGCAAGGTATGCAGGTATCTGTTACCTACTGCAGGAAGTAACCTGAATTCTGTAGTAGAGTGGAATTTATAATATGTTTACAATTCGGAAAGCACTGGTTTATTAATTTCTCATCTAAACTTTTTAAAGTGTAATTTTTTAGAGGTCTTCTCAGAAAGGCAGTGCAGTGTTACCGTATCCGATGTTATCTTTGAGTTGGATGTTTTGCAGTTAACTAACTTAAAAACAGTCCTATTGATTTGAAAACAGTTCAGCAGATGCAGAGAAACTGGTTCCTTGGCCTTTCGTAGGGAATTGAGATGTCTTTTTCTTGATGCATAGTTAGTAAATTCTTTCTTCCCTGAGACTGCTAAGATATTTAGTTATTTTCATCGGAAGTCTCTACGTTCAGAGCTTTACTTTCAGTCTTTCTCTTTATGCCATCTCCTTCTGGAAGTAAAACAGAGAGAAAATCCCATTTGAAAATACACTAGCACTAGTCATTTGTTGGTTTTGTTATTATTATTAATTTATGTGAAACCCAAGACATTCTTGACGACCGAAGAGAAGCTGTTAAATTGCTTGTTGTTCCTTACTACAGCAGTGTAATGAGGAATTGCTGAGTTACCAAGATTTTGGGTGGCACAGAAGTTTTGTGTTTCCATTTCTAATTCCTTGTTGCCTTTCTGATCTTCTGACATGGAAGTTAACCAGGGCCTCACAGGGTTAAGCCAGGCATGTCCTGGCGTTCAACTGCATGTGGTTTAGCCCAGCCCATACGGTGGCACCGCTGCCGTGCAAGGTGCAACATCATGGCAGCAGCTCATCGTCTGCAGTTTCCACTGTCTGAACTGGAACCAGGGTACAGGGAGGGTGGAGTGGAGTGCTGACCCAAGTTGTGGCAAACAGTTTCATGCATTTTGATACACTAGCTAGAGATGGTCCTGTGAACAGTGAAAAATCTGCAGCCTTGCTTTGTGTTTTGATAAAGGAATTTGAGATTTCAAGAGCGCTGAAAAAATCATCAATTTTTTTATACATTTGTGAGTCCATTTTCAGTTGGCATAAAAACATTGCTTGCCAATTTTTGAATGCAGTGTATAGAGTAGCAGTCAGATATTCGAATCTGATGATATAATCTGATGATATCTCCGTACCAGACTGCTGTGGTTTGACCTGGAGGTTGCTGAACACCATACAGTCATTCCGTCCCTCCTCCTCTTTCCAGAGGGATGGAGGAGAGAACTTGGGGAAAAACAAAAATAGAACTCATGGATTGAGATAAAAGTAAGAGAAAAGAAAAAGGATAATAGTTGTGAATGTATACAAGGAGCTAAGCAGTAGCAATTGCTCACCACCCACCAACCAGTGCCCAGCTAGCCCCCAGCCACTGGAATAGAGCAAGAAGAACTCCCAACCCCCTCAAAACTCTCCTTCCGTGTGTGTCGTATGACACGGGATGTCCCTCTGGCCAGTTTAAGTCAGTTGTCCTAATTTGTCCCCTCCCAGCACTTTGTTAGCATGAGATGGGAAACTGGAATGATCTTGGCTCTGTGCAACACTGCTTAGCAGTAACTGCACACACCAGTGTTCTCAACACTGTTTTTTTTCCTAAAACCAAAATCATACCAGGCAGCATACCAGGCACTCTGAAGAAAACAATTCTGTCCCAGCTGAAACTAAGACAGAGACTTTTATAACACCTCTCTTACCAGAGCACAGAGCAAACAAAGGCAATGGCAGAGTCCTTATTTGAGAAATAGGTGCTATAGGAAAAGATACCAAAGAGAAATTAATGAACTCCTCTCAGTAGCAGTTTGGAGACAGGGGCAAGCTGAGGAATGCGGCCTTCCCCATTCCTATTACAGACACGGGAGGAAAGGGCTGGGGAAGGGGGGAGGGGTATGTGTGCAGGCTCAGGCTGTGCTCCCGGAAGCATCGCTGAGATAGAAAGGTGTCTGCAGCCCCCCCCAGCCACATCCTCACCTATTGCTTGGGGGCTGTGACCTTGGAATTCCACTGCACCAGAGAATAATACCCCACACTTCACTATCTGGTATGATTTGTGTCATCACTTTTTGCTGTAATGTGTGCTTGCAAACAGTTATTGTCAAGGATGAAATACAGGAGGAATAGGAGTTAATCAAAAATTTCAGACGAACACCTTGAGAACTTACTGATGATGGCAATGCCTTCCATTCAACCAGACTGATGCGTTGCTTTCACAAAAACAATGTCAGATAGCCCACACGTTCTGTGGGGTTTTTCTCTCTTTTTTTTTTTTTATATATTTCTATTAAAACATAGGAATGCATTCTGTTAGTTGTAAACATTAACTGTCCTACATATCTTACATGCTGCCCAAGGCAATTCCTCTTCACTCACTATACCCTAGATAAGGCAGAAGATCGGATCCCTGTGTCCAGAAGCTTACTTTTCTGCAGTGAAGTCGCTTAGCCTCGTGGCTGAGCCCTGTGTCCATCAGGCTGCTGCCATCAGATGGCTCCATTAGCTGAACAGCGCCAGCCTCTGTGCAGCTCAGGGAGGAGGAACACTGAGAGTGAACACAGGCTGAATTCTGAGAGCAGCTGCTGCACATTCTGCTTTGGCTTTGTGTGTGTGTGCCTTCTGTCTCATTGTCTGTGAGCTCAGTGTCTGTTAGTGGCTGGCAGGCTGACCTGCTTTCCCTGCCACATTGTGTTTTTCTTCTACTCCCTGAGTAAATTTTCTGATCCTTTCCAGATAGACTTTGCATTTTTCCCAGCCAGGTATGGGATCCTGTTGTGAGCTGTTTCCTGTCCATTCTTGATATCATATCTGTCTGCATTGTCCTGCCAGCTGTCTGATGGTAGGGAAACAAACATCCCAGATGGGGTGGGAAGCCCAGTTGCTTTTGAGGTATAAATTGTTAAGTCTGGTTCTCTCCTTCCTCCCCTCTGCTCCAGAAGTAATAGTTAGCTCCTGCTTTGTAGCTGGCACCCATACTGGCGTTCTGTATCTCTGTGTAACATGCCTTTCTGTAACTTGAATTCAGAAAGCTGCACAGACCCACACTGCAGCCAGGACAAATTGCATTTTCATGGCATTCCAGCCTTGCCAGCAGTTGCTCAGAGCAGAGTTTTTGAAGTAATCAGAAGTTGCAGTGTGTGACAGAGGGCCATTCGTAGTTTGATTTTGCACAGCTGAACGAATTGGAAAGGCAAAGGGTGTCCATGGGTTTGCTTTTGAAGTACTTTTGATGTAATGTTAGGAGAGAAGCAGCAGCAGTGGTTAAATAGGTGCAGAGTAAAAATGTATGAAAACATGTATAGCTTTTCAAATGTACATCTCTTATAAAGTCTCTGCTTTCCATAGAACAGAATGGTAGCTAATGGAGATGGAAGGAATGTGAAGGAATTTTAAAATAGTGGCTGCGGTGTAAAATCCCTGCCCATGTGCTCCAGGCCTGGAGCTTGTCGTCCAACTGCTGCTTAGTTGGAAACAGCAGTAGGAGGATGAATGTTGACCTGTTAAGGATTTGTGGGGGAAGTTAATGTGTAGGCTCTTCTCTTACCAATTTTTTTTTTTCTGAATTCCATGTACTGCAGTGTTTGATCCTTAAACAATTGTCTTTCATTTGAAGATATTGTAGTGCTTTGAGCCAAATGTTAGGCCTCTTCTTATGTTATAAACCCAGGAGAAATTATTGTGACTCTCCAGACTACCTCTATAAAGTTCACTGAGGATTTAACGTTATTTATTTGCTTATTAACACATTTTACTTGGGTTTTTCAGAAAACTAAGAACACGGCTGGCTTGAGAAATGGAAAGGGATGAGTGGGAGGAAAAAATCTTCAAAAATTAAGAGTTTATTTTTTGTTTAAAGAAACTAATTTATTTTTTTTTTAATGAAGCGTATCTGATTGCTGGTTTTTAATTATTTCATGGATTCCTTTGGCATACTTAAAAAAAACAAAACCTTTTCTTTTTCAGAGTTCTGACTCCGAACAGTAGTTTCCAAGATATTTGGACACTCTATAACTTCCTCATAAGCTTCAAGGTATAAAGTTTTCTTTAACATCTTGTCAGGTGCACTCCTATTTCAGTTCATTCTGATTTAAAGTACTTAGGGGTTTAGCTGTCTTAGCAGTTCATTGCCATTAAGCTAGAATTTTGAAGATTAGCTTTTATTTACTTTACTGGATATTACACCTAAGATGTATGGTTGGGCAAAACCTACAAAAATTATTAGAATCTATACCAGTACTAGAGTTGCTTCTGTGAGTTTTGGAGCACTCACTTGTTATGAATGTTTCGTAAGAAAAGCCTCGAAGCTGAAGACACCAAAACAGCCTGAGCTAATAAGCGTTTTTAGAAGATGGAGCGTTCGACTGTGGAGAATACTGGCTACAGTTGGCAGAAAAATTTAAAAAAGGATAAACAGAAATTACCAGCTCTTCTTGAATTTTTCAGTGCTGAAGGATTTTAAGAAGAGGAAATGAGTAAGTGCTTACAATAGGATATCTGTGTTTTTCCTGTGAACACAAAGATATTTCAGATTTTCGGTCCTCTCCCATAGAAGAAATTACTGTTTTCCAGCCCTGCACATATAGAATGACTGTATGCATGGAATTAAAGTGAGTCAGAACTTCTTTTGGTTGTTTTAGGATTACAGAAGGAAGGAAGATGTGTGTTTTTGCAGGAATTGTGAGAAAATGGGGCCGGAGTGGTATTTGTCAGTCACACTGTATGCACTCATAATAGTTAGTGATAATTGATTTTATGCTGCATGTGACTTTTTTTCTTTTATGTACAGTCTCAGCTTGAGAGCCTGTTAAGTAATACAGTAATGGTATGTCATACTAGCTGCATAATTCAATTGGTGTGCAATATTTGGTAAATTACTGCAAGTAATTCTTTGTTATTTGTTTTAGATAAATAGCAGCATTGTATTTTCTGCCGAGGAGCTCTATGATTGTGTCTCACAGGAGTTGTATCGGTAAGCCACTTATCGATCAATCAGGTGGGTTCTGGGCAGGGTTTCGTGCACTGTGTGGGCCTGAGTGCAGTAAGAGAACTTATTCTGTTAGGTAAAATAATTGCTTCTGTAGGAAAGGGATAGAGAAGACAAACGGGGAGAATTTTGTTATAGGCTTTTAGACTAGAGTGGGTGAGGGAAGGATGTGCTTAGAGATGAGGCAGCAGCACTGGCACAGAGCTGTCCAGGTGTCTGACACGAGGGGAGGTGTTGGGCCTGCCTTGCTGTACTGGTTTTGCACTGCTGGTTTTTCAGTGGGCAGGGCCAGTGTAGTCAGCATCCATTCAAGGGGGCTTAGAACATGGAAGAGCATTTAAATTAATTTCAGTGTACCTGCAGTTCTCTTTGAAACTGAGCTCGTAATCACTGTGAAAACTTTGCTGAAGTCCACAGAGGAAAAAAGCCTGTGGTTTTCAAACCCTGTGGCACAGGAAACTGGGTGTGTGTGCAGCTGTGTGCTGCATTGTGGCCGTTGTTCTTAAGGCTATAAATTACACTATTGTGTGTTACTCTGTGGTTAGTAATTACTGTGGAAAAAAATGGAGAAGCCAACTTAAGATTTTGATTACTGTATCTATTTTAGGAGGGTTTTTATGGTTCAGTTGCAGGAAAATAAATGTTCTGTTGCACAGCTGATGTTTTTCAAGGCCTTAAAAACATTAGTCTGAAATAAATGTGCAAGTCTTAGTTCTTTGTTGGAAAGTTTCTGGTTCATAAGTTTTTCCTGAGTTTGTGTAGTCAGGGGCTTGTAAATCCCAGTTCAGTAGAGTTCTTAAAAAGCCAAAAAATATTTACTTATAATAAACCAAAAGTGGTTATTAAAAGGTGGGTAAATATTTTCTTCAGAGTTCCCCTTACGTGCTATCTGTGGTATAGATAAGATTTAGCTGTGACCTGCCAGGATTTGGATTGGGGTGGTCCTGTGTGGAGCCCAGATCTGGACTCCACGATCCTCATGGGTCCTTCCAACCGGGAGTGTCCTATGCTTCTGTAACAGAACAGAACTGCGGGATGTCTGAGGTAGAAGAGGCCTCTGGGGATGACCCAGCCTGACCTCCTTGCTCAGCAGGGCCCATGAACACGTCACCCAGCGTCACACCCAAGTGGGCAGCCTGAGGGGTGGCTACCCAGCCTCCATGCAGCCTGTGCCAGGGCACTATGCTCAGCCACATCTCTGTTTCAGTTCTTGTCCTGTCAGGCCTGGCCGCACACCTGCTCCCATGGGCTCCTCCCCCGGCAGTGCTGTGCAGAACCCCCTGCACCGTGCTTGTGCTGCTGCTCAGGCATCAGAGTAGCCGGCAGCTGCCTGTAAGGGCCTCATCCACTTTCTCCACCTATCAGGCAGGCTGTGGCATAGCCATCCCAGTCACAGCATCAGTCTGCTGCCATCTGTACCCGTGAGCCCCTGTTCTGCCAATTGCCCAGCAGAGGCAAAGCTCCACATGCTGCACATCCTCCCATGTAAGGGACAACTCCACCACCTCATCCTGCTGGGCTGCTTCCTATACGGTCAGGTTTGCGTTCATTATTGGAAACGGCAGTGTAGATAATGAGTGCACTGCGAAGCTGGTCAGATTTCTCTCATGCCCGCGTCAGTCTGATGCAGCGTGCCTGGGACGGACCCATTCACCCTGTGGGACAGAAATGTACAGAGCTGACTTGCAGCTCTTTCACCCCGTGAGAAACAGCAGTGTTTTGTATGAGCCGAAGACAGTTTTGTGTTGAGAAGAATGAAGTCATGCTTGCTGTGTACCCTCAAGGCTGTTCCTTTTTAAACATTTCATTGCAGAGTACAGTTGGAAGCGCATAATGATTAGCTATCTGTGGAATAAATTTAGTCTTTTGCTTTAAAGTAACATTCAGATTTCCAGAGATACTAAGTATTCTCTGCTTTTGGCAGTATTGAAGTGCAACAGTAGAATTTATTCCTTTGAATTTTTAAGCAGTATACTGAAATGTTCCTGTCTACAAAATGATGTCTCTCGTGTCCTAATAACCATCTTTTCTTCTCTAGAGGAAGATTAGAGGTGGGCTGTTGCCAGCTGGCTGAGCTGCATCACAGCATCAAGCAGCATCATGCATCTGCACACATGGAAGCAAAGACCAGGGGGTGGCTTTGACATCACAAGGTCTGAAACCACAGTGTTCACCCCTCGATTTTGGTCCAAATGAAGACAGGAGAGCAGTGAGAGGGAATGTTCAGGAAGCCAAAACTGCCTTCTTTTTTTCCTCAACGGTGCTTTTTATAATTGAGTTGAAGGAAGAAAAAAAGATCTTTTGACTCTTAACTATTAGCATTTCCTGTTTCAAGTGAAGATCTCGGGTCTGATAAAAGTTTTGTGATATTTTGTGAGTTGGAAGTTAGAACTATTACTAATGATTACATGGTTATATAGAAAAATCAGTAAGTCTGGGGTTTTTTTGCTGATTTTTTTGGAAGTGCCGGGGAAAATAGAAAATATGATATTCAAAGCTCTTGAAAGGAGTGGAATGAGCACAGTTGGATGCAAAACCTTAGAGGCACGATGCTTGCCATTCTTACAGCTAGGAGGGATTTAAACACAAATGCAATGCGAGCCTCCTGCATACTGCACTACCTAAGGCTGGACAGAGAAGGTAAGGAAAGAAGTGGACTGATGTTCACTGTCATGTAGATGTTTGTCCTGGGCCTCTCTTTAAGTGCTTTTGTCAGAAGATCCTGAATACCTTTTCCATTGAAAACTCAAATCTGTTAAAAGCATTGAAACCTGAACGGTCTCTAATTAGGCATGCGAATTATACTTCCAAAAAAAAAAAAAAAAAAAAAAAAAAAAAAAAAAAAAAAAAAAAGAAAAAAGAAAACCCTTAAAATGTTATCAAATTGAAAGTGGTGTTTTTCTTTTTAAAATATCCACTTAATCTTCGTACAGTAGAAACTTGCTAGAGAAACTCTTTTGGTGAATTCCTCATTCTTCTCATCCTCTTTTCTTACAAAGTCATCTCTTTCCCTGTGTGTTGTACCTGTGGTTTGCCTGCTTTCAGGTGACAACTCTATTCAAATCTATTGTTTGTTGCTCTCCAAAACTGCTTTAATTAAGTCAACAAAACTTTCTAAAAGCCATTTCCAAAGCTGCTGTGGTCTTTAAACCTACCTCTTTTATGTATTTGTACAGAGACAGATGACTGGTAAAGTTCAGCAAGTGTTTATTTTGATATTAACTTTTGGATTGTAAAATGTTTACTATAAAAATTTAATATATTGTTATAATAAATGTCAGTTAATTCTCAATGACAGCATTGCTTTCATCAACTCCGTTCTCACTCTGCCTAACTCCCTGGAGAGCAATCTAGTGCAGTTCTCCTCCTTAACTGAAGTGAATCTTATGGCCTCTAAAAGTTATTCATTTTGGGGGATATTTTCACTGAAATTGTGTCCCATAGCTGTCTAAGTTGCTTTCCTGATAGTTTGTACCACACAAGCAGGAAACTAGAGCCACTTAAGCACACTGTATTTGCTTTGCTTAACCAAGGAGGAGGGCTCACAGCTCTGATAAACTTTGGAGGAAGACTGATCACAACTACTTTGGATTTCTCATGCAGACTCTCCTTGTTAGAATACACTCCATTTTAGAGGTTGGGATAACAATAATTCTCTTCAGTTTCTCTGCTTCAGTAAATAGCCTTAGCATTCTACTAACATGTTCTGGGGTGTGAAACAGAAGGACTGTAGCTGAAGCCTGTTCCTAGTAGTACTTGTAGCCTTGTAGAGATGCGAGTCAAAGCAGTAAATTCAGAATGCAGTGCCACCATAAGCATCCATGCATCCAAAGCACCACAGGCTTTATTTCCCACAGCTACTTGACTGATACTTTGGAACACACCTAAAGTGCAGAATTTCTTACAACGCTGCAGTTGTGGGGCTGATTTCTCACCTCAGCTCCTGTTACATCACCTCACTTCCATTTACACAGAACACAAAGAAGCAGTTTTCTTGAGTTGAGCAGCAGCTCGACTTAGCAAGGAGGCAGCTGGCAGCTGCTGCAGCTCCCTGGGACAAGCACAGTGGTTCTCCTCAAGCCAGGTGCAAGTACCATCAGCATGGTGGGAGGCACGTGGAGGCCCTCACCCTTCTGGTTCCCTCAGTCCATGGCTCAGTTACAGGTGCTACACACAGGGACACCTGAACTTCTGCTTTAATTAGGGACAGTTTACAGCACTAAAGAACAGAACACAAAGACACCACACACAACCCTGTGGTGCAAGGATTTCCCAAAAGGTACCTTTAATGTGTTTGCATCATCAGCAAGCCGTAAGTGATGCTTTTGGCACCTGGAGTTAGATGTGCAGCAACTACACATTTAGACACATTTAGTCATCCAAGCCAACGCATTATCTGTATGAATAGAAGAAATGAACTAAACACAGTACTATGAGCACATAACTTGGTGTCCTACCAAAGTTTAAATTTGTAATATTAGAAAAAAAAGACAGTTACTAAACAGATCAGATGAATACATTTTCATTGCCAACTCAGAAATAGTTTAAAAACCATGAGAAAAACCCCACACTTAAAGTTTGTTTTACAAATGTTAGGTCAACCATAGTAACAAAACTGCTGTACAGAAATCACCCTCTGCATTTTTGTCAAAGTATCTGGAGCCAAAATAAGCTTCCCATACTGGAAAGTCAGAGCTACATCACGTTCAGAAACTCCATTCCCATCTCACCAAAGTTCTGCATGCTAAGTTGCAATGCTGTGGCAGAGGCAAAAGCTCAGAAGCTCACGTACAGAGGTAAATCAGTCGTTGCACTTATTCACTGTGAAGTCCAAGGCTGCCTCCTTGCTTCAATAACTTTATCTGCCATTTTTATTTCAACAGATAAAACGCTCTGCTGAGTATATAAAAACTGTTATAAAAAGACAATCATAAAAGATAAGGTAGTAGCAGGCATATATTTTTTTAATTAAAAAAAAAAAACAAACAAACAAACAAAAAAAACATATCTGTTTAAATAAGGCTTGTTACAGATTGTTTCAGTTACTGAAGAGAAACAAGGCCCGATGAGAAAACTATTCCCCAGTCCTTGCACTTCCTGCCTCAGGAACACGCTGCGAGAAAAGAAAGTTGCTTCATGTGCAAAGTGACAAAAACAAACGCTGGAGGAAGCTCCTGAAATAATAGGCCCAGTCTGGGTTCTCTTGCAGTATCTTCAAAGTCTTTTAAAAAAAAAACTAAAATAAAGTTCTAAAATATACCAGAAACCCCTTCATCTCAATATTCTTCCCAAAACAAATATGTACAGCACATTAATATGCAATATGCAAAAGCTCTGTGTTGCTGTTGGCAACATCTACGCCCTCCCCAGACCTATTCACATGTGTACCTCTACTAAAACACAATTACATCACTAAGCCTGTTAGTTTGAAATGGGAATTTAATTCACTTAAAACTTGTAAATTTTTGTGTAGGGGCTCCATTCATTTGATTCTGGGTTGTAGACTTCAACTGTGTTCAGGAATTCATTGCCATCAAATCCCCCAACTGCATAAATAGTGTTTGCAACTGTTGTAATCCCAGCATTGCTTCTTGGAGTGGTCATATTTCCCATCATCTTCCACTCATTTTTAGCAGGGTCATACATCTCCATGCAGCTCACTGCATGAGAGCCATCAAATCCTCCTCCAACAAAAAGTTTTCCTGTCCAAAGGAGACAAAAATGGGAGTTTTAAGCATCCTCTACATTTCCAACCACAGCCTCCCTTTTTCAAGGGAGATCACACCACAATGAAAGAGCTTGAGGTTTCCTGTCAGAAACCTTCACTTGTTTGAGCTCTGAAGTCACGGCACTGGTCAGCCAGGTTATCCTATTCGTTAGAGCTGATTTCTCTGAAATAATTTCCAGTGCCTAATTTCAAACAGTCACAGTCTGGAAGCTGCAGTGTGATAACTTGAAAGGAAAGGGCAGAGCTGATGCTCCTAAAATAAATATATAAATATTTATTTTTCTGGTCACAGTTTTTAATTCATTAAAGGCACAGCCAAGTTCTCTCTATCATGTTTCCTCAAAGGCAAATTCAGGAAGCAAATGAGGTTGCTTAAGCCCATGTGCACTTACCGTCATGCACAGCCACTCCAGCTCCCCTCCGAGCCACGTTCATGGGTGCCATCAGGGTCCAGGTGTTGTTCTCAGGATTGTAGCGCTCCACGCTGCTTAAGCAGTTCCACGACTCCGCCCCACCAATGATGTACAGGTGGCCCCCCAGCTCACACACCGCAGACTGATGTCTCCCTGCAAGCAAATGCCAGAAGGTAAAGCTCAGCACAGAGGCCCTGCACTAACAGCACACCATAACAAAAAAACCTGTAAATTTCAGCTGCTTTGAATCTACAATCTCCTTCCCCTCCCTCCCCAGGGAGGTGTTAAACACATCCAGGCCTGGTGACTCAACAACCATCTGGATGTGGTGCTCAGGGCTGCAATTTAGCGGAGGGCTGTTAGAGTTGGGGTAGTGTGGTCAGGTTGTGGTTAGACTTGATGATCTTTAAGGCCTTTTCCAACCTGAGGAATTCCATGATTCTACAATTCTCAGCTTGCACGGTAAACTTACGGATATTGAGGGGGGCACAGCTTGTCCAGGATTTTGTTATGGGATCAAACACATCACAGTTCTTAAGTCCCTTTTGGCAATAAGGATCTGAACCACCAACAATGTACAATCTTCCATTCAGGGCACACACTCCTATTGGTAACAGGAAATAACAGTAAGCAAGCTATTAAATTAATAAAGAAAAAACAAAAGCTGTTGATCAGCTGCAGACCGATTACCTGCATTGCAGCGATTGGTTCTCAGTTCTGGAACAGGAGTCCAGTCATCTATTTCTGGCTCATACATTTCCCCGCAGCTCAAGTCATCCGAGTGACCGTTTGACCCACCCACAACATACAGCTGCCCCTAAATGGAAAACATGAATTCCCATTTCACTTACAAGTAGGCAACAATTCAACTCATTATCTCTACTCATCTTGTGAACACAATCAACTTTTGTTACCATTTTATGAAGCTTGCAATATTTGTCCCACCTACATTTACATAGTCTCAACATTTCACCTCATCTCCACACACCATTAAAACGGCCATCTGGAACCGAGCTCTGGGTGTTCTCATAGGCGCGATGAACGTCCATGCGTCCTTCTGTGGATCATAGCATTCCACTGTACGCAAACACTCCTCTCTGTTGTAGCCACCTAACAGAAAAGGCAAAACATTAAATGGTACCAAATTTCCAAAGATTAATTGCTTCACTTGTTTACTGAGCCCCCCCAGATCAAGCAAGTTTATTATTGTTACTATTATATAAAAGAATGGTTAGTGTTTATTTTACCTGCAGCAATTAGCTTGCCATTAAGCTCAGCTGTGCCCAACCCTGACCGAGCATACTGCATGGGAGACATGGGCTTCTCTATTACATCGTCTGGCTGCAGCTCAAAACTCAGACTCTTCAGCAGGCGTGGCGTGCTCATGGGAGAGCTGTGAGGGCTGCTACGGCCGTGCAGGAAGATCACACACAGAACACTGTCCAGAACTGCCAGACACAGGTACGTGTTGCCTACAGCAAAGAGAACAGAAAGGAAGACCAGACTGCCAGTTAGGTCCTTTTGGCCATGCCTCTCTCCTAAGTGTAAAGAGCCTTTTGTACTATTTTTTATGGTTATTAGTTTCAAGTGTTAGCCTGGTTACTGAAAAACACTGTGTGCTACTAACACATACGACAGTAATCTAAAGTAATGGCAGGAGTCTCCTCCAATGCACAGCAAATAGCTCTGCTAATTAACCAGACTGCCCACCTCCTCAGGACTTTCTGGGTCAAGTGTACACACTACAAGATTCCAGATGCCCCTTGATATGTAACCAAAATGCAGGCCCCAGTTATATTAGAAATGGCCCACACACTACTGGGCAGATTACTCGATTCAAATCATCGGCAAGAACAAACACCTTCACAGACGTGGAATCCCTGCAGACTGGAAGGGAGCCAGGTACATAATGCATCCCTTAGACAACCTCCCCACTTCCTCTGATACTCACTTGAAGTTTTTTCTGAAGCAATGATCTTCCATTCATGCTTAGAACTGTGCACAGTAGCATTTGGAGAAAGACTTCCGGAGGAGCTGGTACTTATCTGCTTGTGATCATTCTCACGCGGTGGCTTCTTCTGCAAAATCAAAAGGCAGCTACAGAAACCTAGCCAGAGACTGCACCTCCTTCTACCTTCTCCTCTCTCAGCTAATGCAGAACGATTCAAGAGGACACCTTGCTTGCACCTTTGTACTCCCACTGTGCAACCAGAAATCACTGCTAATTCCTAGACAATATGCATCACTAGCAAGAATTTCAAACCAAAAGGAAAATCCGCTTCAATCTGAGACAAGTGACTTACAAACTCGAAAACCCTGTATCTGGAAATTAATTGTATAAAGCTATTTGGAAGAGATTATTAACTACCCTCTTCATTCCATGGAGACAAATTAACTTATTTCTGCTCTGTGTTCAGATTGGCTTTCTGGTTTTTAACCCCTTGATACTTCCCACCGAGAGATTTCTGCTTCCTTTTCTTCTTCAATAAATTTGTACTGTGATTTATCAAGAAAAGACAAACTTTCCCATTTCAGACTATGCTGCAGAGTTAGCTGGACTGTTCAAACTTTTTCTAAATTGTGAAAACCAAACACAGAAGTTAAAATTCTTGCCTGTTCTGTTTAGGAACAAAGATTATATAACCTTAATATCGAAGTTTCTGGTGCCCCTGCAGCTCCTTGCAGTCTTACTTCTATAGAAACTGTCACAAAATTTCCAGACTATACTACTCATGACAACCATGCAGTACAGTTTAACAGCTGTATTTGGCTCAACATGAAAAGTAATTTGCTTGTGGATGGTCTGCTTCTTCTGAATCTTCATTCAATTAAAACTTTGTTCTCTTTTCCTTAAGCTGCCTTAACAGCCACAGAAGTTATTAACACCTGTAACTCAGTTTTTTAACATCAGTTTTTCCCACACTCACTGCCTGTGGGTTTTTCACATTCTCTTGGCTGCCCACGTTTCTAAAAAGCTGGATTCCAGTTTCTGAAATACCGAGTTCTTGTTATGAAAAGGATTTTGTAAAAAGGACTCTTCTCAAAAAGCATGACACTGATTTGTACACAAAGCATCATCTCTCTCTTGATCAGAAACCATTTCACAGAATCACAGAATCACCCGGGTTGGAAGGGACCTCAAGGATCATGTAGTTTCAACCTCCCTGCCTAGCAGGGCCACCAAACATACACATTCAGATCAGGTTGCCCAGGACCCCGTCCAACCTGGCCTTAAACACATCCAAGGACGGGGCATCCACAACCTCCCTGGGCAGCCCGTTCCAGGGCCTAACCACTCTCCTTGTAAAGAACTTCCCCCTAACATCCAACCTAAATCTTCCCTCCTTCAACTTGGATCCATTTCCCCTAGTCCTGCTGTTGTCAGCTCTTTTGAAGAGTTTACTCCCCTCCTGGGTGTAGGTTCCCTTCAGGTATTGACAGGCTGCAATGAGGTCACCCTGCAGCCTTCTCTTCTCCAGGCTGAACAAGCCCAACTCCCTCAGCCTGTCCTCATAGGGGAGGTGCTCCAGCCCCCTGATCATCTTATCGCCCTCCTCTGGACCCTAATTTCCTGCTGCTTTTCAAAATTTCTCTTGCATGTTATCAATACAGATGAACAGAAGACACAGATGCTGGCAGCTCAACTATTAGAATTTATGTCTGGAATATTTTTCGGTGCTGAGATTTTAAGATGCATCTCATTCTTGTGAGCAGGAAAACTGCATGTCATGCAGAGTTCTTTCAGTGTCCTGGAGATGATTTCCTAGACATCCCTACTAAGCTGCAACTAATCTGCTACAGATTTTTTTTCCCTACCTTTTTTTCCTCCTAACAGCCTAAGGCCTATTTCAAAGTGAAACCATCAAACCTAAAGCACTCTTTTGCACAGGCTCACTTTGAGTCAGTCTGATGGAAACCGATGGATACCCAGCAACAGAGTCTAAATATTTGCTTCCAAGCCTTCTTGATCTAGATACACTTTCTTGTCCTGTATTTCACCATGACAGTTACTTCTTCTGCTACGGTACACAAGACTTCAGGCTGCTGTGAACTGTTCCAGTCTATCTGGCATTACCTCAGTCTGTCTGCAATTTGTACCTGCACAAACTGAATGTGGTCATCATCACTGCCATACACCTCAGCCTGTCCATCTAGCAGATTTCCATCAAGCAGCTTGTGATCAGCTGAGTAGTACAGCGTTTGAACCTGCAAAAACAACAACAGATTACCCATTGGCTTCCGCTCCTGCTGCCACGTGGCTACAGGCAGATTAACAAAAGGCAGTCGCCAGCATACTTCTTGTCATCTCATCTCAATCTAGCAGAATGACAAAACTAAAAGGAAGCAGATGTCATGGCAGCAATCATCAAACATTGGATGAAGGTTCCTTACTTTTTCAGCTTGAAAGAAATCTTCTGTCTCCAAGGACTTCTACTGAGTTTTCCAGCACAGAAACATTAGACAAGCGAGAAGTACATTAATTTGCAGATTTCAAATTTACATAAATTCACAATCTCATGCAAGTATCTGTTATCCCCACAAACAAGTTTTCTGCTTTGAAAAATACACATATTTATCTTGACCAAAAGAAATTACGAAAAGCCAACAATGGACTCTTAAAAGAAAGGAATGGGGATGAGAGGAGACAACACAAATTTAAGCAGAGGAGGAAACTGCTATCCACATCTAAACATCAGATGCAATTGTTTCAGTGAAACGCATCCGAATTTCAATACGAGCAAAGCTTAAAAAGAGTTATTCCCAGAGGAAATGTACACTGAGAATATGACAGCATCAACATCTACTTTTGCCTATACAAACGTTTCTCAAGGTTTATTGTGCCTGTAGAACAAACTGGGAAAATTTTGATGTTTCATGGATATTTCTGAAGTCCTTTTTTTTTTTTTCCAGCCAATTAGAAATTTGGATTCCCCACTAATTTTTACATTAACAACTGTCTGGGCTACATCTTCTATTAGTATTCATGAGCAAAGCCATTTAATAACACAAAACTTTTAAAATAATGCATCCTGTAAGTGAGTAAGTAAACACCATTAAATCATCATCATCGTTCTCTGCCCACAGTGGATTTTCTTAGGAGAACTGGGGCAGGACTGCTGCTTCTGTACGTGTCAATACACTTGAGGGTTCTTCTTGATTCTTCAGCCTTGGTATCCTAGTTTTGTTAATAAACCTATGGGGAGATAAATCAATGGGGAGGAACAACCATTAGAAGCTTTTACCTACTTTTTATTTACAAGCAAAACCTGCAAAGGAAAGCATCAAGACCTACAGCACGTTTCAGTACCACCTCCCCAGCTCTAAAGCAAGATACTTGCAACTTATTTGGGTACTATACAGCACACAGCGAGCAAAAAACGAAAGCAGAAGACCAGACTGAACAGTTCATTCAGCTCACCTGAATACCCCCCCAGTTTCTCAGCTTAGGGGTACCTACAGTAAAATTTAAATTCTTGAGGGTCATAGTTTAAAAAAATGGAAAGAAAAAAAAAGAAAGAAAAAGGGTTCATCCTTTATAATAATTAAAAAAAAAAAAAAAAAAAAGTGTTTAGCCCCATTTTCTTAAAGACTAACCTCTTTCATCAGATCTTCCAGGCTGTCTCCATTTTCCCAGATGCTGCGCTGTACCCAGTTGATTACCTTTGTGTACAATTTGCCATTGCTGGGTAGGCCAACATTGTCTTCAAGCATTACTTCAAGCTTTAAATAGAAGAGGAAAGCATTACTGGATGATTAGCTCTACAGATTTTATCCTAGCATACCATACTTTACATTGTGAGAGTAACTCTCACTGTACTGCAGAGCTATAAGACAGCTGGAGCTCTCAGACTGTGCAGCAAAAACTCCGAAGTACATTTAAGTACGGCTGCAGTTATCACTTATGTTAAAGCAGGATGCATGTACTCTCTGCAGTTAAGCGTGAATATTAATACAGGCAGAATGCTTATGTTGTTGGTAAAACTCATCATGCTGTGGCCTCCTAACTAGAAGTAGAAAAATTAAATAATAGCTCCTTGGATAACTTTTTGGAAAGCTGATCTGAAAATTCCTTCCCATTGCCCAGAATCCCACAATATAACTATGTCTACAAACTTCAGCTAACCTTTAACCGTGGAAGCTTGAGGAATTCCTCCTGTTCTGAAATCTGCAGAAGATGTTCCTGAATGTAGCCATCAATCTTGCTCAACAAGCGCGAGTCTCCCATGCAGCTTACAAAGTTTCGGTAAGAGATGCAGCTCTGAACATCCATCTTGGAGAGCAAGTAGTCACCACAGACCTTTCAGAAACAACGCTACATCTTAGTTTGTGAGGTCTTGGTATGTATAAATTATCCACTCCTACATACAACAACTCACTTCTGACAGCAGAACAGTGACTGTCTGTTGCTATGCCCCGTGCGCTGGTTGCTGTAAATGAAGCGTCCCCTTCCATTAAAGCATATATTTATTTTAAAAAAAAGTCATATACACACAAAAGTGTGATATTGATATGAGATATTGATACAGACATGATATTCTGATCCCATCTTTTTCTACTATTCAAAACTTCTCTATCTATTCAAAACTGCCTATCTGCAATTGAGTGTAGACGCAAATCCCAATTATCTTGTTAAAATCCCCATCTGAAGCAAGAATGAGCATTTCTAAAGCCAAGCAGGAGCAACCTTAACCTTCAGCAACACCTTTTTTGCATACCAGAGACACTATGCCCCCCAAAACAACCACGCACTTCACTGCCTCCCACAAAGGGAGCCAGCTACAATTCATACACCATTTTACTTACACAAGCACACAAATAAAAACAGCTTCAGAGAGCCTTTGGCACAAAGATAAGAACACATGCTGACATCACTCAAACCAATACAAACAGAAGCTCATCCCCCCAGGCACTTTCTCCACAGTCCATTTTTCATCCCATTGACACCAAAAAGCCTAGCACTGCCTGCCTGAGAAACCATACAGGACATGTGGAACAGCTAGGAACTGTACCTGCTTTACTCTTTCCATCCTCAACTTCTTTGCTGCAGAATAAACGTCTTTCACCAGTTCTTTATCAGCTTTCAACCTATTGAAAGAAATATAACTTAACTACTTTGATTTTTCAAAATTCAAGTCTGTCCTCTCTAAATTCTCAGAATACTTACTGAGCAGTATAGGCATAATTCAGCAGAACTTCAACAGCATCTGGATTGAGATCATCAAATTTGACATGAGAAATTCCATGAGAATCACTATCACTATTGAAGATTTCAAACAGGTAGGGACTGCAGCACGCTAGCACAGCTCTGTGCGCCAGCATCTCATGCCCACACACCTTTAAAATACAAATAAGAACTGTAAGAGTTCTTCTAAACACATTCCTATTATAGCAGCATAAGGGCTTACCCAAATGAATAGCACAGTTCAATTACTTTGTATTTTACTTTAGAAGCAATAGTTTTCAGTTTACATCACCTGAGAAGAACACATTAGCATGGCACATTGCTCCTCTCAAAGTAGTACCTGAACTCTACTTTTTTAACATGGATTTTTGAGGAAAAATTATTACTGTGGTTTAACCCTCCCGGCCACCCAGCACTACCCAGCAGTTGGCTCACCATCCCTCCACCAGTGGGAGAGGAGAGAATCAGAAAAGGAAAGGAAGAACCTGTGGGTTAAGATATGAGCTATCTGATAGAGAGAAAGGAGAGAAATAACAGCAATAACATAAATACATTTACAAAACAAGCAAAGCACAAGCAATTGCTCAGCACCAGCCAAGCACACCCAGCAGTCCTCACTCCGCTCAACCAACTCCCTTCACTTTCACAGTTTTCCAGGCAATGCCATGTGGTACAGAAGATCCCCATGGGCAGCTTAGAGCAGCTGTCCTGGTCCCACCCCCTCCCAGCCCCTCACTGGCAGTGCAGGACAAGCTGAAACATCCTTGGCTCTGCGCAGCACTGCTCGGCAACAACTCAACATCAGTGTGTTATCAACACTGCTCTTCTCCAAAAGCCAAAACAGAGCATCACAGCTGATAATACATCCCAGCACAAACATATGGCTTTACGTGCTGTAAAGAATAAAGAAACACAACCACCATTCTGAAGAGAAAAGAATTACCTGGAGTCGGACATCACAGAACTGACCGCTCTTACGTAAGGCATTTAGTTTGGCAACAGATGACTCAATGAAATTTTCATCTTCAAACATCAGATATCCATTAGGAATCATTTTGGCGTTGGTCTGGCTGAAAACGGAATGTGTGTCATTTACAGATACAACATTTTGCTTTACTTACAGAAGTACAGACTGTTTTTGACACTGGACATTGGCCATAACTGTTTCAAAGCTGCCTCTCCCTCAAAACACAAACTCTAAGAGTTCTACTGCTGCAGGGTGTGCTGACAACAATTCTCTAGACTGACCAGATCAATGATTTTTCAGAGTGAGACGAGCCATAACTTTTTAAAATAAAGTAGGATAAATAACCAAAAGGTAGTGCACATCACTTCAGCAGGTAACAGCTCCAAAACCAGGTGCTGTGAAAGACCTGTGGATCACAAAAACAGCTTTATGGCCCTCTGTAAAGACCAAATCATTGCCACTGGCACAAGGCGCTGTATCAGCCAGCTTCACATTTGCACAGACCTGAAGAGCAGCTACAATGAAAACTAAGAACTGAAAATTTAAGTTAACAAGGGAAGCAGAACAGCTACAGAAAAAAACACGTCTCAAATTTTTTTTAAATTTTGAGAGTAACAACTTAAGTATTTAACCATAAGAGTAGCTGAAAATTATGAAAGAACATCAGCACCAATAAAACCACCATAAATCTAAGTCACTGTGAAGCCAAAATAACTTCCCAGAGCATCTTGCCCGTACACAAAGGTGCCACCACAAACACACAGGGTCAAAATCGGAAAAATAACTTCAGAAAACCAACTTTTGAATTTGAAAGCTGTTTCATTATCATTTAATTAATTTTCATTTTGTCAAGTACTTTAGGAAAAGTCCACTTTGCAAACAGGAAGCTAATTAAGAATACTAAAAAAAAAAAAGCCTGAGATGGCATGCTGAATTTGTCTCTCTCGAATCTGAGTTGCCAATGTTTGCAGAAGGATTTCCTGAGCAGTTTTAGAGGAAAGAGTTCATGGGATGCTACTAACACTATCGGCAATGACCTGCATTTCCATCTGAAGTTTAAGAGAAGCCACCTCTGACAAAATGTAAGTGCCACAAATAGCAAGGCCTACACAAGTAACTGCATCTTGAATCCACTTGTTTTCACCTCACTGACTACAGAAAGTATTTGACCCAATCTGACAACAGTCCCAGAAGTGTTTCAGTTTGCAGACATTTTCAACTGTCGTGCTTTGTTGAACGCAAACAAAAATAAAAGTGACATCAAGTTTTTAGTCACAGAATTTCAGCAAAACTCTGAGGATCACAGCTAACAGTAGTAACTTACCTAGCAAATATATGACTGTAAATTTGCAACTGGGAAATCTTACAATATTTCAGTGGTATCCCTGTGGTTAAACAGAGCACTTCAATATCTTCTAATAGGAAAGATGTTTATTTAAACGCAAAAGCAAACTTGTTGTTGCAGCTGCAATATGGATTCCAAAACTACCAGGCTTGAAGATGATGTAATCAAGTCCTTAAAAGCTATAGACATGAATTTCTTCTGTGATAATCGTGCATCGTAATCTGCAATAAAGGAGAAGTTATCAAGTAAGGACAAATCACAACACAGCTGTATACCGTCAGGTCAAACTTCAGGTCTCCTGAAGAATTTCCTCAGCCCCGCTCAACCCAGATTTCCATTACAAAGGTGAGACAACCTATAGAATCCATACCCACAGCATGTCTACCTGCCCAAGGGGAGGTGAACTGTATTCTTCTGTGTATCCAGAGAGAGACAAGCCTAACTTCAGTGCTTTCTGTACCTAGACATTAGTGCTTCCTTACACAAGTAGACAATCCCTATGTAACACAACAAGAACTATTACATATAAAAAAAAAAAAAAAAAAAAAAAAAAAAAAAAAAAAGCCACTCCATATGCCTCCTATCTTTTTCTTTTCCCATAACTCATCTACTTGTATCCTTCTCCTAAATGCCTAAAATGGGCTGAAGATGGACTACAGACATGTCTGAAGCAACAGGGAATGTCTCCAGTCCTGGGCACTTCCAAACAAAACATGGAAAAGTCAGAGCTGGATGCTCTTTCTGACCACCACTCGGCTAACAAGTCTTTTCACTGCCCGAAGACAAGCAGCGGAGCCACAGGCGCTGCATCCTGGGCCAGGCTGCTGCGGTGCTGCATGTGGGCAAGTCGTTTACACTGGGTTTTTCAGGGAGGGGAGGAGAGGAGGAGCAGCAGCAGGGAGGGAGCAGGCAGCAAATGCCCACTCTGGAACTTTCCATGACCCCGCTGCTGCCTCAGGAAAGTATCAACCTCTCCAACTGCCTGCGTTCCAAAACCATCTTTGCAGCAACAGATTAAATGTGGTATTCGGAATCACGTTCCTGAAAACGGGCGCAGCTCTTTCCATCTCGGAAACAAGGCCAAGTCCCCCGCGCTGCCAGCAGCACAGCAGCGCACCGCCTGCTCCAGGGGGCGGCCGGGAGCCGCAGCCACGCAGCCTCCGAGCAGCTCGGCAGCGGCTCAGCTGCCAGCCGAGGCCGGCGGGGCCACCAGCAGCCCCGCGCACAAAAGTTACACCTGGCCGCTGGAGAAGGCAGAAGCGCACCGAGGAGAGCTGCTCTGGGACGGCAGTGATACCACTAGTATAGTACCAACTATTATTCAACACCAACTGTTTGGAAGTCAGCACTTCTCCCTTGTTGGCAAAACAGGTACAGCTCAGTTCCTAAAGCAAAACATTTCATTTCCTAAAAACAAAGCCAACAGCCTGGCCTACGTGCTTCCCTGGAAGATTCCCCTTATTTGAAACATAGTATTGGTAAAAAAAAATGCAGTTAGGACACAAGAGTTACAATGAAGTAGCTTAAGTGCAGACTTTCAGCTGCTCAGGACAGTTAGAGCAGAGATCCCTGACTTCCCAACTCCAGACGCCGTGCAGCTGCAGGAGCCTAGCAGTACTGCAGCTGGGCAGGGGGTACCTGGGGTACCAGCTGAACCCAGCCCCTGTCCCCCACAGCTCTCAGCCAGGGCTCTCAGTTGAGCTCAGCCACTCACTCACCCATCTGAGGTGTCCAGCTACCAACAGCAAATGACACATAGTGCTGCCACATCCAGACAAGCATTCCCCTGCTCGACATTCATTGGAATTGCTGTTAATTACCTACCAAACCTTTGGGAAGATTTCAATCTGCAACTATACGAATAACTTCAATAAAATGCCTGCACCACCACTGTTCCATGCAGCAGTCTCAGGCCCACACTGGCCCAAAGGCAGGGTGGGCTCAGGACAACCCTCTGCAAATAGCTCTGCAGTTCCAGACCCCACTGTCAGAGCAAAGGAATCCCAACACCCCAGCTATCTCAGTACTACTACAAAACTTCAAGACTGTGGAGTGTGCAAACCATGGCTAATGTAATTACTCAAAACCCACAGTAACAAATATGCTTACCATAGGATGGCTTGGAAGGAAGCTCGAGGATCAAGCTCCACCCCTGGCTGCAGGTTTATGTTACTTGTGCTGTCTCAGCACACTACTGCTACAACAATGGTTTCAGTGAGATGGAATTCAGCAAGGAGGCAGCATTTCCTGCCTTAAAGTAATGTGAATAAAATTTCTTCCAACAGTTATTTTAAAAAACTAAATAACTCTGTCACTCACAACTTTTCTGATCACAGTTTACACTCTTTTCCAGCTCCCCATCCAGGACTGCCACTAGAACTACCAGCAGCTTTGGATTCCTTTTTGTAATTTTCCAAGGCTTTATTTGTTAAATCAAGTGCAATAATCAGAGGTCACTGTAACCTATGCACACATGAAGCCTGACACCTCTGAAATGATTACTTTTTGAGCTCCACCAAAAAAACCCCACAAAAATTAAAATATTTTAAAGCTACAGGATCAGCATTCCAGAATGGGAACTTCCATTTGAGACAAGGCCTCGTTTCCAGCAAATGTCTCCTGCACTTATTTTTAAACCAAAGCAAAGAGGAGCAATGCAAATGCTGGGTTGCTTCCTGCTGCAGTTCCAGCACCACAGAAGAGCCTAGCACCCACATACCTGCACCTCACTTGGCAGAGCTCCCTTGCAGCCCAATATTTGCTTTCAAACACTCCGCCTGCGCACTGTCTGAGGCTCTCACATCTAGGGTGAATCTTTTGGAGGATTCACAGTTCATAGATAAATTCTTCATGATAAATCCACTGCTCTAAACTAACTTTTAAACTCATCTTTATTAAAGCAGGTTCCCTAGAGCAGGTTGCACAGGAAGGTGTATGGGCAGGTCTTGAATATCTCCAGAGAAGGAGACTCCACCACCCCCAGGGCAGCCTGTTCCAGTGCTCTGTCACCTTCACAGGAAATCAGTTCTTTTTATCCTTCACTGACCATGCTATCCTCTTACATGCATCCTGCAATGCAAATATATTGAAATATTATTAGCTCAGGTAGCTATAAGAGCAAACAGAAGTCAAAATTAAAAAAAATCACATTGTTAACTCCGCTGAAAACAAAGGATTCCCTCATCCAAGGTGAGTTTTTTTGTTGTTTTGTTTTTAAACTGTTACATCACAGCAGAAGACATTTCAACATTAACATAAAAACTCAACCCACAAACCTGCTGCACTGTGACCGACCGCTGTTGAATTTCTGCAAGGCCCTCCAAGACCAGGACACTCCACCACACAGCCACTGGGGGAAAAGAACAGTGCAGCACCAGGAGCACAGCCCCCAGCCCATTGCTTGGTGGTGGCTGTGCATGCCTTCTTCCCCCACTGAACGCTCTGGTCTTTGCTACAACCCAGTGGGGCATTCACTACTTCAGGTGAAAGGAAGAAGAAAGAAAAAAAAAAAAGAGTCAAAGCTATTGGTTTTTAACATTTGCCAATTAAAGGCACTACCTCTCCAACTTCACACCAAAACATTATTTTTTCAATTGATGCTTGGTGATAGAATGAGTGACAGCTTGGACACAGTGTAAGCACAATGGAACTCAGCACCGTGGCTGGTGTTCCTGAAAACTTCTTGCTCACCATGGCCCCTCTGGCTTTTCACAGCCTCATGCAGAAGAAACACGGGTCAGAGCTGCAGCACCTGCAGCTCACTCCTGTGTCAGAATGTAGATTCATGTGTGAGTCTGTATTTGGGTAAAATATTACAGACTAAGATGCATATCGACACCACTGAAGAGACTCAACTTCTTTACATCAGAGATGTCATTTAAGTTAGCACTAGTGGATGTTGTGTCAATTTTCCTTTGCACGTTCGCTTTTTGGTTGTTTTTCATTACAAATTTCGTATTGTCAGTAACTACAAGCTGTAACTGGAGATTCAGTTTGCTGCAAGTCAATCTAAGCAGTGTCCTTGTCACAGACCACCAATGGACAGAGGCACAAGGCATCACTGGATGTGGTGAAGGACCGAAGGAGGGGGTACATTCTCCGAAGCAGGTACGTGTGTTTCACGTACAGTACAAGGAAATTCAGTTTTTGGGCCGTCTTTACGAGCGAGCAGTTTAAGGAGCTCCAAGTGCAGAAGCGTACGTCGGGAAGGCCTGGAAGCAGCATTTCCCGTAGCAGAGCCCCGCAGCAGCGCCCCACCGCTCCAACGGCCGCGCAACGCCGCGCTCGCAGCCGGAGCCGCTCCCCGCTTCAGCCGCCAGTCCCGTGCTTCCAGCGCCGCAGCCGGCCTCCAGTTCGAGGCACAGCCCTCCTACGCGGTGCTAACCCCGCAGCCTCTTCAAACCCGATCTTTCCGTTCCCCAACGCCTCCCTTCGCGCGGATTTCTCTCTTCCCCCAGCTCTCCCTCACTCCCCGATCACTTGCACGCAACCGGAAATCTTTTGCATCCGTCCGGAAGAGCCGGGGAACGACTCGTGCGGCCGCAGGCGGCCAGCAGCCCCGCAACCCCACCGACCGGCGCCGCCGCCTCGCCCCGCGTCCGGACCATGCTCCGCGGCGCCCTCCGGCGCCCCTCTCCCACCCGCCAAGTTGCGGCCGCCGGTCGCAGTGCGATTCGCCCCGCTCCGCCTCGGCACGACCCTCAACTCAAGAACGTGAAAAAGGCGCGGAGAACGGCCCCAGAAAGCGGCGGGCAAGCGGGGGCGCGCGCTCCCTCGGCGACGGGAGGGGAGGGAAGAGGAGAAGAGGCCGCGCCACCGCCGCGCCCCGCGCCGGAACAAAGGGCCGCACTCCCGGCCGCCGCCTGCCCGCCGCACGCTGGGCCTCCGCCACTCGCGGCCCACTGCCCCTACCTTCTGTCTCTCAGCGCGAACGATGCAGCTCATATTGGGAGCCTCCAGGCTGCAGGGGAAGCCGACGCTGAGAAGCAGCCCCAGTCCGCCGAGAACAGGCTGCTGGGGAGAGCGGGGCTGGGTGCCGGCGGGTGGTCGGGCGACTGAAGGGAGAGACGTCGTTGCGGGCGCGGCTCAGCCCGTAACCCGTAGCCCTCCGCCTGCGGCGCGAATGGGAGGTGGAGCTCCGCCGCGAAGCGAGGCGGGGCGGCGTGGGGCGGCGGGCCTGCTGGCGACAGGGCGGGAAGCCTCCACGCCGGAAACCTGCCTCCAAACTGCGCAGAGTCCGAGCGGAGTGGGGGTGGGCCGGTCTGTAGCGATGAGCCCAGTCCTCCGCCGGTCTCGACTTTTAGTTGCGGTGGTGGAGAGATGTGCCCCTGTTTCTCTAGACGAATCCGGATTTTCCCGTTTAGAGCGGTTTTAAAACGTCACTATGATAAGTGAGGGGTGTTTGAAGCCCCGTCTGTTTATTACGTGTTTGCGTGAGAGGTGGCGTGCTGGGTTTCTGATTCATGGCTGGAGCCACAGTGCTCTTGCGGTGTCACTGTAATCAAAACATGCAGGTGGATCTGGGTTGATCCTTGCTTATTTCCTGATTAAAAGCGCCGTGGTCATCTGGAAGGCGGGTGACTGTTTTGGCTTCTTATATCCCTGATGTATTTCCACCCCCTGCTCTTTTCAGTTCTTGAATTACAACCACAACTCAGTGCCTGCTTTCCTGCTCTTTGCTTTCTTTTTCAGTGAAGTATCTTATTAAGGACGTGCTAATCAAAGGCACTTGTGTAAAGCTGGGATAGAGAGGGAGGTGAAGACAAGATGTAAGTTCTATGATCAAATAACGCTGTCCTGGGGATGTTCCTTAGCATCTCAGTATTAATCAAAATGCTGTTACAGTATTCTCAGGAAAGAATTTGTCTTTATAATCACAATTAATTACCAGCTATCGCTAGTGATGTCAAAGAGCAAGTATGGCATCTTCTTTACGGCACAGAGTTAACAGATGGCTTTCTCCCCTTGGTTTCACAGGGGTCACTGTGATAAGGTATACACTTGGGCTTCTGAAGGTGTGGCTAAACTCTGAGCTCAGGCAGTGTCTTCTTGGGTCCACATGCAATTTGGTCACCAAAACTCATTGCCGAAAAGATTGCTTTCTAATTAACATGAAATAAATTTCACTTAAAACATAAGTTTTAACAAATAGGAAGCAAATAAGTTCATGTAACGAGACTCCCACACCAAGTCTATAAATTACATCTCATCTAATCTCCATGAAATAAAGTTTTAATAAATAAGAAACAAATAAGTTTCATTAAAACACCATTATTACAGCTAAGATGTGGCTATACGTCCTGTGAAAACTTCTGTAACATGCAAATAAGTTTATTTCAATGTGTTTCCTTCCATATGAAGTTTGTGCTGAATGTTAAACAGTTATCATTCTTCCTACAAAAGAGAACAGTAAGTTGAGAAACAAGCTCTCCTCAGCTGTCACTTTTGTTCAAGAGAACAAAATCCCCATTTCAGAAAGACAAGGTATTACTCTTCTGGTTTTCTAAATTGTTTCTTCTTTCATATAAAGCCATCCAGTGGTAGAATTAACATTGCAGATACAAATATATTTTCTGCTTGAACTTTATCCAGGATCTTGGATATCAGGATCCAGGAGCTTGGCCGAAAGTGTGTCTAGAAATCATCAGCAATTTTACGTGAATATCATAATCCTTTAAATGACCAATCCAAGGTGGCAGCTGCCCCATTCCCTTTGCTGCTGAACACATTAAAAACTGGTTGAGTTAAAACTTGACTGCTGGCAAGTACTGAAGTGTGTGAGATCACTCTATCTAGACAAAGTGCCTGGTTGAGAAAATTTAGGTACAATATGAGGGAACAGTGTTAGTAGCTGTGTCCATGCCTTTTACAAGCCAGTTTTCTATCAAGTCTCTGCTCATCCTTCTTAAGTGATGTAAAGAACTTTCCTTCTAAATTTTGTGAGACACTATAGTGACTTTATTTGATTAGAGATAGTACTGTGTTGGATGGAAAACCAGACTCCCACACCAAGACTATAAATTACATCTCATCTAATCTCCATGAAATAGACAGAAGTCTTTTTAATAAATTAAATTTGATTAGGTCCATAGGAAACATGCAGAGGATTCTATCAGAGCCACTAGTTAAAGTCTTAAAAAAAAACCAAAACATTTTTCTAACTACCCGTTCTTGAAGGATCTAATCTCAAAAACACAGCCTTTAGGATGAAGTATTGTGGGAGTTCCAGGCTGAAAATGTAGCTTGCATTCAGAAGATAACTACAATTTTTGAAAAATTGTAGCTCTTGCACCTCTTTCAAGACGATTTGCACCATGCGGCTGCCAGCATGTGCATTCAGTGCATAGAGATACTGCTTTAATTTATGCTAGAAGTTATCTTTACTTGCTTGTGACAGGTTTAACAGTGTTTAATCAACAAGTAATACCAATCTGAAAGAATGGATGTGCACATGTAAACCGTGTAATAGCGTGCACAAAGCAGTATCTGCCATGCTACTGCCCTCTGGGAAAGCAAATAAAAATTGATTTGTAAATCTGATTCCCCCACAGTGGTGATGGACGTGTAAAGGAAACTTGCTTAAAGCCTAGTTCTTTGAACTATGTGTGTTCAGAAGACTGGCCAGGAACCATCCTTCAGAAAGTCTTCAGTTTATGGCTTTCCTGTAGAACTTGGATATTTGTTACTGGTTAAAATGAAATAAACTCTTACCTACTTTCTAGTTGTATAATGGTTGCTAGGTGGTGAAATTTGCAAATATGCTCTACTTGTCCAATATAAAAATGATGACTTGTTCCATATACTTGCATTGTATGTCTTTCTTGGCTTCATAAGGGCAATATTTTCTTTGGCAGAAACATCCTGTTCATAGTGTTGCACTAGAAGGCTGTAAAACTCTTTGCTTTTAAATTCTTTGTCTTCATGACCCTGCCAGCTTCTGGCTGTGAAGGCAAGTAAGATCTTTGTACTGTTCATCATTAGTGTTGCTTTTACAAAATATGTTTGTAGACTTTAATGCAACATAGAATCATATCACAGAACAGCCTGGGTTGAAAAGGACCATGTGATCGTCTGGTTCCAACCCCCTGCTATGTGCAGGGTTGCCAACCACCAGACCAGGCTGCCCAGAGCCACATCCAGCCTGGCCTTGAATGCCTGCAGGGATGAGGCATCCACAACCTCCTTGGGCAACCTGTTCCAGTGCCTCACCAACCTCTGAGTGAAAAACTTCCTCCTAATATCCAACCTAAACCTCCCCTGTCTCAGTTTAAGACTATTCCCCCTTGTCCTATCACCATCCACCCTCACAAATAGCCGTTCCCCCTCCTGTTTCTCCGTTCACTTCAAGTACTGGAAGGCCACAATGAGGTCTCCCTGGAGACTTCTCTTGTCCAAGCTAAACAATCAAGCAACATGGTAGCTTCCAGTTAGCTTTTCCTTTTCCCTTTTCCCTTTCTTTTCCTTTTCCCTTTCTTTCCTTTTCCTTTCTTTTGCTTTTAATCGCTTTTCAGAAACTGATTTGTACTAGCTGGCTTTTTTTTTTTTTTTTTTTTTTTTTCAAGCAAAGCTTTTTTTTAGCGTTTCTGCATACTTGCAGAAAAACCTGTTGCCCATATTTTTTTATTTTTGAAGTGATGCTAGCTTCTAAAAATAATGTGAATAAAATTGACTTAAAATCTGGACTCTGCATGTCTCCTTCAGAAGGAGAAGGCCAGCATTATTTCTGAGTTACTTTAACTCTGCTAATATGCATTAGCCACAATAATGCTATGAGAGACTTAATTTCAAAATAGCAGAAGAAATACACAGAATGTCCTTTATGTCCTGTGAAAGGAAAGCTATTCCCTTTTTAGATCATCCTGACAGGAAGGCAAAAGGTTAATGAGAGAAACTCCTTTCAGGCTTTTTTTTTCCCAAGTGGACAGGAACAAGCCAAAGATGAGTGATATTGTTTCTTGATCAAAAACAATGAATTAATCTTAAAAACTCATATAATCTGTTCCCTCCATGGGATACAAAGAACACATAGCCGTGTCCTTGCTCTGTATTATGCTGCAGTTTGGCAGTGTCTGAATAAATAACATGCATGGACTTAGATCCTCTTTGATTTCATCCATGTGAGTTATGGCTTTTTGTTTAACATCTGACAATGTTTCTTTTACAGGTAGGATTTGTTTCCAAAAACACTGATGAGTGCTACAACTGGCCTGCACTTGATCTTAGATTTTGATAGGGCTCAGTAATGCTTTGATGGAAACAAACTGTCATTGAACCAAAGGTAGAGCTTAGTTGTCGGAGTATGTTTTATTTCTTTTGTGAGTCATGATACTTTGCAATTCTGTTGTATTGTACAACCTCAGAACCGTATAGAAACAAATTTGGCAGCACAGAAATGCATAAGAGGAGACAGCTATTTTACACTTACGCTCTGCTTTCTTATTTGTTGTGTTTTGTTTTGGTTTTTTTTCACAGATGAATGGGCTGCTTGAAGAGAGCTCTAATTTGCATGAGATCTGTGCAAGAACCGGCAACGCTGACAAAAAGTGACTTCCCAACTCCTGAATCAGATGTTTTATGTGACATCAGCAAGTGCAGCGTAGGGCTTATGTTGGATGCCTAGTACTCCCATTCTAGGGGTGATACAAAATGCCTGGCAGGGAGTCCTTATCTCCTCTGTTCTGTAGAGGCAGTAACTACCTGTGTCTTTAGCAGCTCTCTTCTCTCCCTGGAGCCTGCAAGAGGTCAGGACACATGTTAGAGGACATGAGAGATGGGGATGTGTAAGGAATGCCATAAATCTTGGTGGTATAAGGATTTTATTATATTCTTTACTGCAGTAGGAACCTCTTCAGTAGTTGGGCTAAAAGGATAACTGAGGCAACTGAGATCCCTCTGCTCGCATACTTCCTTTGAAAGCTGTACAAGTGACTATTCCCACTTTTTGTTTGTTAGTCTGGTAGCTTCCAATTGCATTGTTAATATGAGCAAATCTCTCACAGTTTTAATAGGAGATGTTCATATTTAATGTCTGCAGTGTGAGCTGTTTATACATAAGGAGGTCATCACCATGAAAATTAAAAGACATGAGTAGTTCCATGTTTCTCCTTATTTTAATTACCTTTTAATTTACTTGTATTTAAATTAAGGTTTCTCCTTAAAACTTAAAAAAAGGCGGTTCTCCTAAACTTGAAAAAAAAGCAGTCTGATTATTAAGATGAAATACTTTGGCCTTCATGTTAAGTTGTTATCATATGTGAAACGAAGAGTTTGCAACGTGCTGGTAAAAAGTGTTTCTGGTGCCAAGAGAATTATTGATATGTGATATACATGTCTTGTTCCATCTCCAAAGTTCATCAGCCATCCCTATCAGGCAACATCATGTTCCAACTCCTACTGTAGCTGAAAGCATGCTTACCTTTCAACTCTGGGGAAAAGAACTGGCCTCTAGAGTAATTGTATGAAATAATAGATTTCACACATCTGATCAGTCCTATGTGTTGTTTTTTACTATGTTACTCTAACAATTGCAGCATGGTTTATTTATGGTTTTACATTTGTAATAATCTTGCACGTTCATAATATTAGAAAGATATTTATTTTGGGAAAAAGAGAGAAAGTTGTTAGTGTTTTTCTATCAGAAGTCTTCAGATGGTGCCCTCAGACCAAATACAACCTCTCCTTTTATTACACACAGACTCCCCAGGGCAGTGGGCACAGCCCAAGCTGCCAGAGCTCAAGGAGCATTTGGACACTGCTCTCGGCCACAGGGCTTGTGGTTGAGTGGTGCTGTGTGGAAGCAGGAGTTGTACTCAGTGATCCCTGTGGGTCCCTTCCAACTCAGGATGCTCTGCAATTCTGAGAAAAGATAGAGTGTGTAATCAGCTTATATGAACTCTGGTGGTTACCAGAGGAAACAAAGCAGATGCTCATTTTATATCTGTTCGTAGAAATATTTTCAATTTGTATAGCTGGGGCCTGAATTCCAAAGAGAAACTGATAATGTTTTCTTGCTTTTCTCCAAGGAAGTTAACAGATCATCTATCTTCATCTATTATATTTTGTCTCTTGTTCATTTCTCTTGTTTTGTCTTGTTCATTTACGGTCTGTCTTTTGAATGTTCTTCAGTGATTTTTATTGCCTGTTTTTATGTTTTATATGTTTATACTTGGCAAAAACCAAAGTGACAAATTCCAGACTCTTCTTTACAGAGAACCATCACCAGTGTCTTTACTGATGTGGCACTTTTATGGCATGTTTTGTCTTTTCCTTTCTGTTATGGATGACAGCCTGCGTGAGATTTGAAAATGAGATGGAAAAAGGAAAGCATCATAGGTATTTGTAAAGTTGTAGTTGCAATGTATAGAAGAAAACACAATTAAAATCTTTAAATGAAAACTTGATCCTGTTCTGCAGTCATTTTGTTTTTATGAGCTGATAGGGATTATGTCCTGTCATCATTTGGAGTTCTAGTATAGTTACCTTTCCTTTTTTTTCCCACCATAGTTTCTGATCCCATTGCCAAGATTAATGACTCTTGTCTTACAGCAGCGCAGAGGTATTTATAGACTCGTTTTACAGTTTAAGCAACTCAGGCTCAAAAAGGCTGAACTATGGATTTTAGGTATAAGGAGGTATGTAGCAAAATCATTAGTTAGATTCAGATTACCCAATTCCTCTAACAACACTTTCAACATACAAATATTGTTCTGATGTGATGCAAAGAATAAGAGGAATGATTCATTGATATATGCTTCTTTTTCTCTTCTGTATAACTATTTAGAAAAGTACTGCCTTAAGGATATGAGTATCTCAGCATGACGTTGAGCAAGAAATATCCAGAAACAAGTTTGGCTAAAATTAAAAATTTGAGGTTTTTTAAATTCATCAGTGAAGGCTGCTGACTAAAAAATCATTACCTGCAGGTATTGATATGGTATCCTTTTATACTTCCTAACCCCTGCTTTGGAAATGAAATGTTGAGACTGGGAAACTGTATTCTTAGGGAAAGAATGGGTAACAGCAGGATCATAGCAAGAAGTCTGAGGAAGGAAATTAAAAAAGGAAACACTCTGAAACTTAACAGGATTGCTCAGATTCCAAATTGAAAAAGAGCAGACAAAGAAACAAACCGGAATGGAAGAAATAGTATTTGTAATTTTGTGATGTCTTTCCTTTTTCAGGTGTAGCCCATACAGCACTTCCCTTTACCGTTTTCAACCTACAGGCTCAATTCATTTTCATCCTAAAATTCTTGTAATGAAGACTCTCTTAATGAATTTGACTTCACCAACCCTGCCTCCTCCTTGACTTGGGACTTGCTTAGCTCATCTTTATCCAAAGTCATTTTATCTGTTCTCTCTTCACATTTCCAGGCACACTTGTAGGTTTGCTGCCTGAAAACCTTTTGTTAATTACTAAGCCTTTCATCACCTCTCAGTTCTGAACTCTCTGCCTGTTTGCTCCCAAGCTCACTGCTCTCCCCCTTACTCAGAATTTAGGTCAGAGAAGCAGTTGGTGAAGTGAGATTCTTCCTCAAACCCACAGGCAGATGCTTGCTATCCTGTCTCAGATCACTCATACGCTATGCATGCAGCTGCTGCCATAGCTAGAGGAACATACTTGGCAGCCAAAAAACTATCCCTTGTAGACATGGAAGAAATGTCCATAGTTTGTATGGCAGAAGAAAGTCAGCTCTGCGAAGCAATGCTTAGCTTCTGCTTTCTCTCTGCTGTGGTACTGGCACCGCTGCGTGAGAAGCACGTGCATTGTGCATTTCAAGAACTACAGCAACTCCAATGTGCTTCTGACAGCAGTTTGTAGGCACGAGGTAAAGACAGGAAACAGACCTGTAGGATCCCCCGCACCCCACTTGTCTCCACATTTTGTGATGTTACGCACAGTGCTGCCATGTGATTTTTGGTAGATTCTTCACTACCAGGATTATAGTTTTGGTGGTGGATGTACAGTATGGATGATATACAGAAAATGACCTACAGATGAAGAGAGATGAGCTGCAGCTGTAGTCTTTTCTGTTCAGGAGAATGTTAGAGGACGAGAGTACCATTTGTCACAAGAAGGGATACATTTCTTGCAGCACTCTCCAGGAGCGGATCCAAAACCTGCAACAAATAAACAGTTCTGAGAGATATAATAAGACAAACACATCAGGATGTACATCTGTTTGATGCAGATTGAAGAAGTCCTGCAAACTAGGGTTAAAAAGGGATAAAAATGAACATATTCTACAATCCTCTGTGATTATATTCATAATGACAAAAAGAGGTTATTTATGCGGATCTAGACCTGCTTCTAACAGAAAACAGGAATACGATAAACTTTCTTAATGTTACCAACGTTGCTGTAGTTCTACAAATCCAGCTGAAGAAATGAATGGTTGGGAAGAGCAACCCCATTGTTTTTTATCTCTCTGTTGCACGAAGGCAATTATTTGGGGCATGCTGTAACAGAGAACACACAGGCTGAGGTACAACTTCTAGGGAGTTTTTTTTTTATCTGAGTTCTTTTGGAGTTTGCAGGGAATGAATAGCTAGCTGACACTTCTTGCACTTTTATCACTACAGATGATGCACGAGGGTGTATGGTGTCAGGACAGTTGTACAGCATGCAGTGAAGCCCAATGTGTCACTAACTTGATATGTGAGAAGATCAGTAAAAGGCAGAGAGAGTGCCATAGCATAAAGTGGCTAGTTGTATTTTTTTTTTTTTTGTTAATAGTGTTGCAAAATAAGTACAGAATAATAGAGGAAGAGGATGAATGCAGAACTGCTATTCACTAAATCCTTCAATGGGAAGGTCCAGATGTTGAAACTAGTAAGCAGAGTTAAAACTCAGACTTAAGAAAGTACTTTTCTAGAAGTAGTGGACTGAATATCTGACATTTGTATCCACAAGAGATCTTCCAGGTAAATGATATCTGCAAATCTAAAATGGAATTAGACAAACTGATGAATGAATTTGCATTTCCTATTGACCGTGTAAGAGGTCTGATGACATCCCTTATACCCACTAGGTGAGTAAATCTAGCATTCAAATCAAAACTAGCGTAGTTTTGAGCAGCACTGTGCTCAAGAGCATCTGAACAGAATACTATAGTTAACTATATATACTATAGAGAACTATAGTTTAAAAAAAAAAAAAAAAAAAAAAGAAAAGTAAGATTAAAATTGTCGCAATTTTGGGCAACAAAATATAGCCAGGCAGAAATGTAACCATTTGAAATACATGCTGAAGAAATCTTACTCTTTCATTTCTGGTATCAGACAGAATTTGTGCTTAAATGAGTCCACCAGCATTCCTGCTCTGGTACCCATAATATTTGGGAGGTGTGGAAGTGAGGGGCTTTGAGAGTCCTATGCAGAGAGTCCAGAGAAAGGTAGCTGCTGTACAAATGCATTCAACTGCTGTTGCCATATAATCCTTTTTTATCTCTCATGAAGATGCCTGCATTTAGACTAGGTGCAGCTTGGTGTTCTGCCATTTTTAATTGACCGCCTTATTTTCTTAAATTCTCGCAATATATCAGCGATAAATTCTGAATGTCACACTCCTCTGTGTGTTCCCCAGTGACCCTGCTGCAAGCACACAACTTCTTTTCCTTGGAAATGACAGAAAGTAAGATCTTTGGAGAGACACAAAAGTCTCTTCTAAAGAAATAAGATGGGACAGCTTATGTTATTTTTAAGATTTTGGGTCAAATTCCTTTCTGGCTCAGTGTATTTGCTACGTATTGATTTTGCTAGTTATGTGAGACATAAAAACGGCCCTTTGTCACCAAAAGCAGTGCAGCTGTTCCCAAAACCATGAGTCATGAGCATGGCTTATCTTTTTATTTGTCGATTGGCTTTTAAAAAATATACTTAAATCAGTTTTGCTTTTCAACAATGAAGCAGCAGTAAGTTCTTCCAACAGAAGGTTTGGCCAAAACATTAAAACATAAAACATTCAGATCCCTGTCATTTAATACTAGTGACTGCATGATTTGCCATAAAAATGCAGACGTTGGAGGGAAGAGAGCACAGTGATCTAGAACCAGAGTTATGTGTGCATGCATTGAGTCCTGTACTGACCCAGAGCTGCCCGGCATGTGTGTGCAGCCCAGCTTGCTGGCACACTCTCCCCTCATGGGCCACAAAGCTGAGCCAGAGCAGTGCATTACAAATGCAAAGAAAAAAAGACGTGTGGTTCACTCTAAGTCAGCTGGCGGCCTGTTCCAGGTCTGAGAGATGAGTTAGTTGCAGACTGGCCTGTTTACCACAAGGTTTATAAGTAAGGAATATATGACACTTCTGCTGAATCCAGCAACATTCTAAAAAGCCACTGTGGTCCTTAGGTTTCGCAGGTCCTACACAAGCACTCAGATACTCCACTCACTTCTCAATAGCGCTGCTGAGAATTAGCTGAATCATGCAAGGCAGCAAGGTTGTCAGTACTATAGGGGAACAGTGCCTTTCCAGCAGTTTAGATTGCATTTGCTAAAGCCACATCTTGAGCATCCAAAATTAGTCCATATATTTGCACTCATCTTCTCTAAGGCTTTTGGTCTGTTTTATGTGCTGAAAGCACAGCATGAACCTTCCTGGCTGCCATGTTCAAGATTAAAAGCAAAAATCCAGTAAAGAATTTTTGTGTGAAATGTGCAGGTGCTGTTAGAGCCGTGCATCTCACACACTTGCATAAACTTCAACAAATACATAAATTTTAGTAAAAATAAATGACAGTGATGTGACAATACAAGAATGGCTGATGCACTGCTGGATAGTTGTCATATACGTTACAAACATTTCCAGTTTGCTTTAAAGGTTTTTTGTTTAAAGTCTGGCAAGAAGCCTGCAGAAAAACAAACAAACAAACAAACAAAAAAAACTGCTCATGCAGAGATTTTGTGGTGAATAGTTTGAAGGTAAAAATCAGTGAATCTGCTTAATTCCACAGCAATCCATTCCATAGGACAATACAAGATTTTAGGTCAAATTATCCCAGCACACCCAGAATTACATATAAGACAAACAGCATTTCTTCTTCTCACTCTGGGCACATAAATATTCACATGTACACACCTATGTGAGTTTTGCTGAGAGATAAATTAGTGTGTAGGTGGGAGGTACACATAAGCTGACTTCTTCCCATTCCTTGGCACCGTGCTGTATAACCACACATTCGAGTTGGTGCAGGATCAGGCCCTGGGTCAGCATTTCAAAAAGCAGTGCTACTGCTTAGCAACCATTTTCTGCCTGGATGAAAGCAGAAACCTTGCAAATCATAAACAAATACGCAGGTCTATGCAAAGGCCAAGTGAAATAAAGTGGGTGTCCTTTGCCTAACAGCCTGCTTCATTTATTTTTTTTTCCTATGGTAAAATTTCCTATCAAACAAAATCAGGATGGGGCTTGGAACTGTCAAGGAGGGGTTTCAAAAGAAAGAAAAGAAAGAAATATGATGCACTGGGAGTTTTCAGCCACTGTAGGGGATAACAAATTTGAACTTTTATATTCAAAATCTAAAATGGCTTTAAAATATTTTTTTATTTTCCCTACTGGAGTAATTACAAATATATGTTCTTTTTTCCCCAAAAAAACCTCAGTATGGAATAGAGTGGATGTGAAATTGCTTCTGATGCATTTATTTAGTTGTTTTTATTCATATCAGTCAGACACACTCATGCAGTGAAATTTCATTAATGCTCAAGTCCTTGAAAAGAGAGCCACTGTCACCAGGCTGCAGAGCTGCTGCTCTGGAGTTTGCTTGCTGATAGCAAGGTGCTCACTAGCAAGTTGTTAATGGTCAGATTTACAAAGATCTTTGTATCCCCAGAAATGCAGCTGTCACCTAGACATTTTCAAACAAAAATCTTTCAGCTCAAACTGGAGAGAGCTGCAAGATAGATAACCAGGTAATTTCTTCACATGATTTACAAGTAATGTGAGTCTTTGATCGTGACTGGCTACAGGAAAGTGGCCAAGCCTCTTGCTTTGCGATCTGGAAACAGTAAGATGGAGAGCCTGCAGAGAACAGATCTGAAGCATCTTTTCTCAGTGTGATGCCTGCACAACCCAGCCTGGTACAGGCTGACTCCCCATTATACAGATTGCTGTTCTACCACATTCATTCACCTTCTCAGCTGGCCTGTCACCCAGTGAATGCAGAAAATCCCTGATTTACATCTGCTCAACTGTGAACATGCACTGCTATGTCCTGTTTTGTAAAGTGGAAGAAAAAAAAAAAACAGTTTCACTCATAGTACAAATGCTCCCACCTCACATTACGCTTCCCAGGCAGGCTGTGGAGTACATCTGTGTGACCTGGTCTCTGTGTATGTGTCTCTCTGTTCCTCTCACTTTTTTTCTAACCACAGCACACAGTCATGGCCCAATACCTGTCTGAGTAAACATAAATTCTCCCCAAAAGTTCAACAAGGCAGAAAAGCCCTACTGTTTTCTGTATCTTCTCATCAAAAGATACTGGGGCAAAGAGAACCCCTGTGTCTCTTCCAGCAGAAAAGCTTGCTGCTTAGCATGTGAAAAATACAGAGGCCTGATTATATTTTCAAAAGTATCTGAAATTTTTCATTTCAAATGCTTCCAAACAACTGATATAAAGGATTTATTGTTAAGGAAAACCAACCTTAGATGTGGCCTTAATATGAAAGTCCAACCAGCAGGGAAAAGATTGTTTTGCTGTACACTTCCACTAACAAGAAAGCTATCATTTTATTCCTCAAAAATGCCTCAGTGATTATTTATCTGGTGATGTGATCACAGGTGACCTATAAGAATTGGGCCCAGTATTGTAAGACACCCAGGTACTGGGTTCCTAAAGCAGGAAGTACTCCACAGATTTGGCCTTGCACTGGTTAGAGAGTTGACAGCAGAGATCAGAGGGGACTGGACGCACAGATTTTCTTGGTGTTCTTTGATTCTGTTCATTCCCTTGCTAGGTCATTTTATCTGATTTATGTCTGCATGGTCTTGTTCATGGAAGCCAAAGGCAGCCAACTTGTTTCCTGCGACTGCAGCAAAGAAGAAGAGAGGAGAATTGCCGGGCAAGTGGAAGGAAACAAAATCAGAAATTTTTGCAGGGAGGATTTTGATAAGAATCGGGAATCTTCAGTAGAATGATGACAGCTTTCCCTTAAAACATAAGAGAATTGAGAACATTTGCAAATTTTTAATGATGATGTTTTATAACTTATACTAAAAATAAAGTGATACATTGATCAGTATAAGAACCGTTAGTGCAGAAGTTGAAACTTTAGTAGGTCTCATTTTGGCCTCGGAGGCTGCTTTTGTACAAACTCATGTTCACACAGTCACCAATCCTTGGAGGGCTTTGAGCAAGGAAATAACATGACAGCTGCAGGCATTTCTTAAGAAAGCATTCCACGTACTTAATACCATCATTAATAAGGTTAAGCATTACAAAAGTACATTTATGAATATTTAAGAGTACTTGTAGATTATAACTGGCGTCTTTCAAGGCTGTCTACCAAGGAATAGAGAAAGAAATCATATGATGGGAAATAAAGTTTACAGCCCCAGCCCACGTGAGTTAATTGCAGCCAGATAACAAAATTCAATCTCTGTCAGCCTTTGCATGTGTTATTATATTCTCAGCAATTATGAAACATGTGCATGAAGTCTCATAGCAATTAGCTCATCCTGCTTAAGCTTGAAAACTGGGATTGTAACTTGGCTATAAAAGTTAAACTGGGAAAGGACCGTGAGTCAGAAACAACCTGAGAATAAATAGACACACCTTCTTCACACAAAGTGAATACTTCCTGGGAATCAATATGATAATGAAAAAATGTTGAAAGCCATAAAAACATCACACTAGCAGAGCCTTCACATTCAGAGCTGTGACACTGAGAAATGTTGCCCAAACAGCTAAACTCAGGAGAGGGCTGGTCTGCCTCATACATATTGTGTGCCATTCAGTGCAGAAGCTAAAATTCGTGAGAGCTACTTGATCTGACATCAGTTTTCATGCTACAAAAGAGGCTTTCATCTTCAAGTGCTCAGCTACATGCTACTCACATCACCTTAGGGTCCAAGTGGGTTACTAAAGCCCAACAACTCCAGCTTCAGAATGCAAAACACGAGTCTTAAGCTGGTCAGTGGTTCAGGAGGAGAGTGTACAATAAGGAGCAAAATCTCCCTCACTTCCATTACTGAAAAAATATTACAAAGAACTAATAAACCTTATACCAACTTGGCACGAGGGAGGCAGGTATCACCAATCTCATCTCATGAGCAGTTCTGTGGAGGAGAACTTGGGGTCTTCTTCCAGAAGAAAAGCTGGACATGAGCCAGCAGTATGGCCTCACAGCCTGGAAGACAAATGGAATCCTGGGCTGCATCAATGGAGGGGTGGCAGCAGGGAGGAGGGGGAATTGTCCCTCTCTACGCTGCCCCAATGAGGCCCCTCTGCTGCATCCAGGCCTGGGGCCCCAGCATGAGAAGGATGCAGAGCTGTTGGTTTGGGTCCAGAAGAGGGCCACTAAGATGCTCAGAGGGTTGGAGCACTTCTCCTGTGATGAATGGCTGAGGGAGCTCAGATTTGTTCAGCCTGGAGAAGAGAAAGCTCCAGGGAGACCTCATTGTGGCCTTCCAATAATTGAAGGGAGCATATAAACAAGAGGAAAAATCAACAGTTTACATGGGTAGATAGTGGTAGGACAAGGGAAATGGTTTTAAACTAAAAGAGGGGAGATTTAGATTAGATTTAAGGGAGAAATTTTTCACAGAGACGGTGGTGAAGCACTGGTATGGGTTAGCCAGAAAGGTTATGGATGCCCCATCCCCGGATGTGTTCAATGCAACATTGGATGGGGCCCAGAGCAGCCTGACCTGATGCCTGGTTTAGTGGTAGGCAATCCTGTCTGCAGCAGGAGAGTTGGAACTAGATGATCCCTTCCAACCCAAGCTTTTCCACGAATCTACGATTCTATGAAAGCAGGCATAATGAAGAGAGATGAAGTAATCTGACCAGTTAAGCTAGATCCCTGTTTAAATCATTAGGTAACTTCCTTAACATAAGATGACATTAGTTTTAAATATTAAAGCTGCAAAACAGGAAAACTGTCTCCAGCTGAAAAATAAGCTCCTTAAAAGAAGGGATAAATACATAAATACATAAATACAACAAATTCCCTTTGAAGTACAAATTGACTTTAGTTATAGCACATAAATGAGCAAAATAAATATTAAAAGTACTATTTGTTAATAAACCTCAGATATTCAGTGATGAAAACTGAATGCATAGCAGTGGATGGGCTCAATACAATTATTCTGTTGTACCTGGAGCATGGCGTTTATAGTGTAAATTGTGTAGTGTAGGATAGGATAGCCCAAGTTGGAAGGGACCCACAAGCACTGTTGTGTCCAACTCCTAGCTCCACATAGGAACTTCCAACATCCAATTTATGGATTTATGGATTTTACGTTTTCTCACTGCTTTGATTGCTGGACTGCAGAATGTTGTGTTCACACTCTGCAGACAAAAACCTGAAAACAGAAAATGGGAAGATTTCTCTCAGAAGATCTCCTTCACCTATATACAGCTGCCAGACTGTGCTTCTGCAGGAGAACCAAGTTGGAGGGATGGCAGAGGTAGGTAGAAGGATATGGAAGGTGACCCTCCTTCCCTTCTCCATCTCCCTCCTCACTATCCTTCCCTGTATATTTCCTCATACCAACAGCAATTATATCTACTTCATGCGTATGCATGATAAACATAACCACATGTAAAAAGGAACTCAGGTATTTGTATATTTGTAATACATGCAAATTTTTCCAGTGATGCTCTAATCCTCTGCTTCAAACATATTAACTTCTGTACAAATGTTTTCCTGCACCTTTCAGTGTCCATAACAGAAGATAGGCTGTTGTTTTGCTGATGACTTCATTGCACTTGACATTAAAATCTTTCCTCAAGGTAGAAAGACTTATTTCTATAACATTTGAAATATATATTTTTACGTGGCAATAGTATTTCACAGCATGGCATAAGGTTGGAACTGGAAAAAGGCTGATTGTTACGTGCAGTGTTTTGTGGAAAGGCATTATTCACTTCTTGCTTCATTCCAATATTTACCATTCTAAGTGTCAGCATTGTGGACTTTGGCGTCCTCTCACACACTTCAGATAATTTTACATTTTGAGGGCTTGCTCTTATTTCACAGTAACAACACACTACAAGTTTTATGAACAGTTCCTATCTATTTCCCTTCATCATCTTCATTCAGAGAAATGTGAAAAGGGCTGAATTCACAAATAGAAGAACATGGTTTCAAATGCTTCATGTTAGCTCTTACCTTGGGCTTCTCTGTACTTTAACAGTTCATTTGGGGGTTGATTCTTCAGTCAACTGGCAGTGTGCAAATGCTAAAGAGCAATGGCAAATGCTTGCAACTGAATAGCATCAGGCTGGCCATGCGTCACGTCTTGAAACAGGAGAGGGCACAGCACATCTGAGAAGAACCAGCGGGGTCCAGGGCTCCACTGCACACAGCATTCACTGATTTGTGACAGGCTGGGCACAAGTGGAAGAACTAAGTGCAGTCTGCGTTTGCCTCAAGTTGTGCTGAGTTTGAGCTGCTGAAGATCAAGCAGTACCAAATCTTTCCTGGTCACAGTTGCTCTCCAAAACTCCCTTGCAGTACAGAGCTGTGAAACCTGGTAGAGAGCTTGAGTCATGATTCTGGTACTCAGTTTCTCACCTGCAGAAGAGTGGTAAATACAGTGCTTCAGTGAATGGCAGACAGATCTGAGAGCTGTTATACTATGCAGTATGAAACATTTCAAATTGATGAGGTTCACTTTAATACTGGGGATTCAGCGGGAGACTGCATTTGACTGTAAGGGCTATAAAACAGACCCTAAACACAAACTATTACTTTATTTTGCTTTTTAAAACTGACTGCTGGTACTATGAAGGATATGAATACAATTTATTTTTCAACATAGCTGCAGCAAGCATATATGTTTGTGTTAGAGAAGTAGAATCTAATTGAGGTTACTTAACACTTAGAAGCTTAACATTACCTGGGTTATTTTGTGATTCCCAGTGTATTAACCAAATGCATCTCAGCTATCTTTTCACTGTCTTTACTAAGAGTATTCTCTTTCTTTCTGTAAATATTATTTACACTCCATGCTTAATGTGTACCTCTTTTAATGAAGAACCTCAGCATTACAAGGAACGTGTGATTTTATTTTTTCTTTATAGCTAAAGGAACTGTCACGCAGAAGAGTGGCTGGACCTAACATCTAATACACTACTTCACTTGCAGAAACAGATAAAACCTGGTTGCTAAAAAGTCTATACTTGATTCTAGCCCATGCAATGTAATTTTCTCTAACAGTGGCTCTTGATTCTTTTAAATATGATTTTCCAAAAATCCAGAGTTGGGTAAATTATTGCTTTCTTTTATGTAAGTATAAAAATATTTGAAGCTTTAACAGATAATGCTTTGTTATGTAATTGATGATGATTATTTACATTTAAAGACTATCTGTAATACAGGATGATTTTAGATGCACAGTGATTGTCTTATCAGAGTGAAATGCTGGAGAGAGTTTTAGAGAAGGAGAAAATAAGTGAGTGCCACCATGTTCCACACCCACTGAGTAGAAACAGCTTCAGTATGACCTATTAGCTATCACATCTAATCACAGGTAGCCACAAATGCCAAATCTTAAAGCACAGGATAGCTTTTTTTTTTTTAGTCAGTATACTTCCTTCTGGAAGATTCAAGGAAACAGGAGCAGAGTACCATAACCCTTAGGAGGGCTGCTTTCTTCAGCACATTGTATGCAGAGCACAGGAGGACATCTGGACCTCTACTGGGATGGCCAAGGATTTTTTCAAGGAATTCTTTATCCCTACATGAAATACAATTTGCAAATATGGAAGCTATACCACACAATTTACACAAGAAGCCAGCTTATAATGCTGGGGCAGTACTCCATGGGGATTGAACTATACATTCTCCAGAAAATCCCTAAGCAAAGAGCATGGCAGGTTTTAACTGCTAAGAAATCAAGGGTAGGAAGTCTAGATGAGATCGTAAATGCAAGCATGAAGTGAAAAAAGATGGAAATATGAGCTGAATATAAATGCAGCTGAATCTCTATCGTGCAAGTCATTTTTGTTTTGTCTTGATTTTTACCTGGGGCTGTAACAGCTATTGTGGCTTTGCTTCATTTGTTACAACAGAACAATTCAATTGAAATCATTTATATCAGTTTATCTCTGCTGACTTCACTGCTATTATGCCTATATCTCTCTCCTCTCTGGGAAGAGATTCCTGAATTTTCATACTTATTTAAATCATCAAGAGAAATATCACATAGGGTAGCAGGGCTCTGCTCTTTTAGGGTCAAGGTCAATTTTCATTAAATCAACACAGTCCTTTCCACTTATTTCTATGGGAATTGGACCACAATATCATAGCATAATCTAAATTAGGTATCACTTCACAGTATGTGCATGTTAAATTTTTATGAAATTTCATGCATTGAGGCAGCTTGAAAGGTGAAGCCAACATAACCATACTTAATAGGTGGAGTTAGAACTTTTCATTTAAAATGGATTAAAATAATTTCACATTATTATGAAATTTAATTACATCCAGAACATTTCAGACAGTTAGCAGTACACAGTCAGATCTCATACAACACCATGGGAGGAGAAAAAAGGGAAGACAAAAACAAACAGCAAATTTTTTAAAGACTGTAGTTCAAGACATAACAAAAATTAGCTGTTAATAAAATCAGTAGGAAACATCGTCTATACTGAGCAAGCATTGTTTTCAGGATGCACTTGTCTGAAAATGACCTGTTTTGAAATACGTATTGTTTTTTTTTAATGGCAGTGATAACTAAGAGAGCAGCGGGGAACTTAGGGAATTCTGGAGCAAGCACACTTATGTGGTACATACCATTCAGCACTTATGCTTGAACAAGGGTATGTAAATACCAGTAGCATTCTGTGGTGAAAAAAGGGAACTGTGATAGACCAAAGGGTGAGATTTGAGGACAAACAGGAATTGTGAGCACAGTTTGAGATGCAGAAGAAATAGCCCCAGTTTTAGTTGAGCAGAAGCTACCTTGTACTGAAGTAACATAAACCTGCCTGATCTTTCTACTAAAATAAATTTTCTGCCTTATTATTACAATCTTTTTTTTCATGCTTAGAACATGTTAGGTTTTGACAAGGTTATGTTACAAAACAGCCTCTGTATATGGAAGAACCAGAGAAAGGTGGAGGCTTCTCCACTTTACAAAAAAAAAAAGATGGACACATGGTTCTGTCTGAAGAAAAAAAGTAGGGAAATAAAATCTTAATATTTGCTTCTATACAGTTGGAGGAGTAGCACAGTTAGGATGGTACTTTACAGGTGTTTAGTTAGAAAGATTATTGCAGTGAAAAAGAGGAAATATAACTCATATCTGAGGATCTGGGCTCACAGTGGAAACCTCCAAAAAGGAGCAATCTCCAGAGAGAGATCCTTCCTTAGGGGCAGTCAGCCCTTTGATAGGATGTAGGAGGCATGCAGCCAGGCTGCAGCCCTTCTGGTAACACAGCTGAATTGCCTTCACCTGCGCTCCTATGGCTGACCCAGGCCTTGGCTCAGGGGATCAATCGGAGGTTCAGGCTGTGATTCAGCAGTTCCCATCAGCTTCCCTCCTACATCTCTGCACTGATGGTGGCAGAGCTAATGTTTTTTGAGGCAAGCCATATGGGGTATTTGAATTAAGGTAGCATGCAATTAGCTTTGCATCTTTGTAAACTTAAACATTCATAATCTTGTGAGCTTATAGGTACTTTTTTTTTCTTACACATAGGGCTAGGAGACCTTATGATTGTTAGGATTGCATGGTTTAAGAGAGTCATCTTTTTATTGGAAAGTCATGGTAAATACCTATCCTGTGAACTTCCTGTAGTAATTGGTTAAGAACAATGAAGCAAAGCAAAATCAATTAAAAATGTGCTTAAAAGAAAAACATACTGAATTATAACTGTACAAAGAAGTTGAGAATTTATATTCTAGCATTTAGTGTTACCAATTAGCTTAAGATATTTACCCAGTGATAAAGTTTTCAGAATACTTTTACTCAGTGCATAATTAATTTGTGAGGTAAATACTTTCCTTGTATTTGCAAAATAGATCACATTGTGAAGCGCACTGTGTCAGTCCTGCTATTTACCCTGTTCTGTTTCAGTAGTAGGTGCCAAGTGTTTCTTTTCTTTGTGCAAAAAATTGATGATATAGCACTAAGTAATTGAAAGTGTAATGTCCCATAGTGACATTGGTTTGAAGGATGGGCTTTTATTACTTTCATCTATACAGTTATCATGCCGAGGTTAGCATGGGCAAAAACTGCCAGCTAGAAATGTGACATTTGTTCTACTTCAGAGGGATGAGTATTTCTGTTACCAAAAGTTCAGTAAAAAAGATGAGGATTGAAGAGATTTGAAGACCATTACATCCAGACTGTGGCTGGCAGACCTCCTAGAGTAGGTAATGCTCAGTTCCAGCCAGCCTGCCTCTCTTCAGAGGTCAGAGAAGTGAAAACGTGAATGGTACCTAATCTGATGCCTGTGAAAAATACAAGTGCATTGGAGATTGGGTGTGGAAGATGAATGTGTCTGATGTGTGAGGTTTTTTGAGAAAACAAAGCACAAATCATGACACCTATTTGCATGATAAAGGAGAAATCAACACAAACATGCCTTCGTGGATAAACAAAGAAAGAAGATGAAAGCAACAGGAACATCTGTTTGAATCATGAGAAACTTGGATGTACAGATGAAAAAGGCTACTTGGGATCAATGAAAAGAGATTTCAGAGCAGAATTATTTTCTCTTGACACCTCCAATGTGCAGGAAGTGCAAATAGCAGCGGAAAATATAAACTGTGCTGCAAGATCTGTTCTTCATTTTTATTCTATTTGACTTTTTTAAAGAAAGGAACATCCCGTACTTTCCTGGCTGGCTGAATTTCACTTTCTGTGACAGTCTTTAAACAGCCTTTCCCAGAAACCAATGCCATCCCATTAAACAGAAGTGAGCAAGACACAGGAGTATTAAAAGCAAAATATCAGAGTTGAGCAGTAATATAATTATTTGATGTAAAAGTGATTTTTAGTAGTCAGTGCATAATTAACAAAGGAGAATTCAAGCATCATACCCAAGCAGACACAGAAATGCCCACCTCTCTTCCATCTGAATTTCAAATGTGCTTCAGACATCTGACTAGCCACGGCCTTTCTGTGCAAATTTACATCTGGTGCCAGTATGTAGAAGCAATGGCCAGAGCAACTGTCTACAAACTCAGTATTTTTATGTGATTTTCTATATTTAGAGAAAATAAAATATTTTTAAAAAAATCCAAAACCTCCACTGCAACATCAAAAAGAAAGAGACGCATAAAGAAATTGTCAAGATAGAAGTCAAGACACAGTATGCCCCTACTTCAGCTTTATCCAAGGCTGCTGGATCCTGCTAGAGCCTTGTTCTGCTCTAGCTCTGACATATCTAGGCCAGCACTTGCTAATAACCAGGAAATTGAGCATGTTAGCTGAACAGCAGCATTAATAGCAGGTTCTCACACTTAAAGCCTATGTTGTTTTAACATGCAACAGGGAAAAAAAAAAGAAAAAAAAAAAGTTTATCCAGGAGATGTTGAAGAAGACAAAAAATTATCGCATTACTGGCAACCACAGCTAAGTTGAGTGCACTACTCAACAGTGCTTTGAGATCCATCTGCATTGTACCTATCTACTAATCCCTCCGAGCAGCACAGGCTGTAATTGTTACCACACCTTAGAAACTTTCCATTAAAAGGTGCAGTCTATTGTCATAATTACGTCAGATCTCCAGCTTGCACGCACGCATTGAGAAAGCAGCGAGAGCCTGCCAGTAGCATAGGCAGAAAGACAGAAAGAAAGACAGGAAGACAGAAAGAAGACATTTGGAAGAAGAATCTGGAAGGAATAGAGCTTAAAGCTTACAATAAGTGACCTTCTTTTTTTCTTCTTCCTCTCCCCAACTTACTGAAAACTTACATGCGTAAAAATTTGTTTGGAGAACTGGAAATGGGCGAGGAGAATGACGCTGACAAACCAAACCACAGCCTATCGATAGGATGCATGCAGATTATGTGACCAAACTATAAAGGAGAGGAAAGTCTGTGGGAGCTGGCACGGCTCCTGTGGCTGGCAGTGGTGTGCAGTCTTCTGAAAACTGGCCACCAGTTTAAATCCCAGCCAGAAATTGCTGCTGCAAACAAAACTGGCAATTGGTTTGGGCAAGATACTACTAGTTGGACATTTATGCCTACATAGAATGCTAACTTCACTTCTGTAGCTGATGAATTCAGTTGAAATGTGTGAATTAGCGTTCTTGAGTTTGTCTGTTTTTGGAGATATTTGTCAAATACGGAAATGTTGGAGTGCACTGAAAATACTTTGTTTTCCTAAATAAACTCTTAAAAAGATTTAGAATGAGAGGTACTCCAAGTATATTTGAATTTTCCACAGGGGAAGAAAAGTCACTAAGTAGCCCGTAGAAGCTATTGTAGTGCTAGTTTTATCAGTAGATTTGCAGTAAATCCACATCTTTTATGTAGAAGAAGAACCATGTCAGCATTCAGTGAGAAAAAGGCTATTTTAGTCCGTTCATGTGTTAAGTAGTTAAAGCAGGCTGTTGACAGCAGCTTTGACAGCAACTTTGAGTTTTCCTGGATATGTCTAAGGGAAGGGTTTTATAACTATCACCATATGGAGGAATAACATGTGATACAGCCTAAAGCTATTTCCTTTGAAAGCAAAGCTCTAGATTTTTGTAATAAAACCAGGAACATAAAAGCCTCTTGTTAACTTGACAAAACAAAGTATCTGACTTGGTTAAGTTATAGCACATTTCACTAGAATAAATCTGCAGTTTTTCTGCTACTACCTGCAGCAGGATATACACTGAGCATTTTAAATCACTGGTTATTTTTGGCCAGGGGTTTCTAAAAAGATCTTCAGGTAGCTCCAGTCCTTTGTGCAAGCTGTTAGTGCGGAGCTGTTGGGACTTACTTTACCTTTCCAGGTGGAAAAAGCCCCCCCCCTCCCCCCAACAGACACTGTCATTGTGTGACAGTTTCAACGGTATGCAGAGGGGAAGGACAGAGCTCTGGTAAACTGTCTAAATCAAAGAAGGTTTCTTGAGTTCCTGACTGTTTTCAGCAGAGAAGCACATGGCACTCTGGAGCTCTTCCAATTCCTCGAGGCACAGGGATTTTTCAGACAAAGAGGGTAAAGATGCACTCCAGTAAACTGCAGAATTTCTGCTTCCTCTCCACTGGTGTCATTAAATCAATATGGAAGGACCAATTAGGTAGTTTTAATGGAGAAGATATCTACTGCCTCTTATCTTTCCCAGATCTTCCTCCTATGAGGAACTATTGAGATAACAGGCTTTGACTGACTTTTGAGTGCACAAGTACCTCAACTTCTTGTTGTTTTATCTTTATTTCCCCTGCAGGGAAGCAAATTGCTCTGCGAAGTTCTTCTGCTCTCTGCCAGAGGCTGTTTGAGTGAGGAGGCAGCAGCACAAAGGGACATCTTACTCATTTTAAGAGCTCTTTTCTGTACAACATGCTGGGCATGCTCCTCTGTCCCCCTCCTCACAGAAGATGACAAAATGTGTTGGGTAACATAAACCCACTATTGTAGGTGAACTCCTTCACTCTCTATTTTGAATCTTTTTAACTGTTCATAAAAGCAAACAGTTTACCAGACTGTTGGAAAGTATGGTGATCATTACAGGTTACAACAAGACCAAGGATATTAGTCATTATATGCTCTAGACAGATCTCTGTGTTTGTTTAACATATAATAATACATCTATGCTTACCTTTAATAATACCTGTAACCATACAGGTATCTAACATGAGCATGTTCACATGCCAGGGCTTAACTTCAGGAAAGAATATGAGTAAAATAATTGTTGACCCTCTCACCATCCTGTTAACTGTAGGATGCAGGTTTATACAAGGTGTTGTCCTGAGTAACAGCAGAGATAATCATTGACATAATGCAAAATAATGCTGCAATGTTAATGAATAGATTTATTTTTTAATTAACAGTCTTAGGGGATAATAACCATGATTATAACTTGCTTTTGCAAGTAAGTGAACTATTTGTAACCAAAGCAAATCTAAACCTCTGAAGCACAGCAGAGAAAAATGTTAGAGATTCAATATAAAGACACAGAGCATTACCATAAAAACAGAATCTTCCTAGAGTGCTATTTCCATCAGCACCTCAGGGAAATCACAAATGTTAGATCACCATGCATCAGTACACCATTTATCATATAAAGCTTTTGCCACTAACACGTACAGTGTTTGACCCAGGCTTTCTGCAGCACGATACGAAACATCTTTGACGGAAGACAAATTCTTGTGATGATCTGAACTATGATTATTTGCTACTGATCACTCTATTCATAGGCTTAAAGTACTATGTCTGCATAAGCATTTTCACAGGAGTAACAAGTTGACAGTGATTCACATTATGGATAATTAAATGAGAGGAAATAGGTAACTATTATCTGTTGAACAACTTAAGATATGGAAATGTTATTAAATCATAGATTAGGTACAGCTGTCCCTGCTGTTGATGCCGAGCAAGTCTCATTTTCTGGTCCAACATTCATTTGAATAAAGGGAAAAATGCACTCCTTTTTGGTCAGGTTCAAACCAGCACCCACCAGTCCGCACGAAAAGACAAGCATTTGATGAAAGAGTTGGAGTACAAAGCATGAAAACTGAGGGCACCAGAAGAGCCATCAGTCATCTTGCTCTGTCTATGTGGTGGCTGTGCATTGGCATGCAATCAACACCTCATTCAGAAATAGAAAGGGAAGGCATCATTAATTAAGACTGATAAATCCATTGCATAGCTGCCTTCATACCAGGAATGCATTTCCTTTCTCCAGAGAAAGCTTGTTCTCCACTGCCTGATGCCAGGATTGAGCCCTGCAATGCCATAGCTCCTGGCCTGGGCCTGCTGAGGTGAGGGGGTAATGATGGTTGCCTTCGTGGTGCTAGTAGAGAAAATAAAAGAAGCCTTTTCTCCTCAGATTGGAAGAATTTGAAAAGGAAATTTGAAAGACACTGTCGTAAAATGTGAAACTACTCTGTTTCCCTTGAGGTCACAGTCTCCAGTTTCCACACACGGCATACAGAATGGCCTTTCAGTAATGATTGCTCCAGACCTTTCTAGCTTAGGATATTGCTTTCCTCATCCATCTCTCCTCAGTGTCTGCATAATGGCAAAGTGTTGTGGTTTGACCCTGCAGGTGGCTAGCAGCACACAGACATTCATTGACTCCTATAAACTATTTACTAAGATAGGGAAAAGGAAAATAAACATATATAACAAGTGATGCACAAGCAATTGCTCACCACCCCTAGCCAATGCCCAGCTAGCCCCTGAGCAGTGGAAGAGAGTGAGATGCACTCCCACCCCCTTCAAACTCCCTTCCACAAGATGTCATATGGCATGGAATATCCCTTTGGCCAGTGTAAATCAGCTGTCCTCACTCTGTTCCCTCCCAGCTCCTTGGGCTCTTTGCTGCAAATGGCCTCAGCAAGCAGCTATAAACACTGGTGTGTTACCAGCACTGGTTTTCTCCTAAAACCAAAACACAGCATCATACCAGGCACTCAAAGAAAACAATTCCATCTCAGCTGATACTAAGACAGTATTGACCCCTTATTCTATATCATTTACATCGTGTTCAGGTCCCACAGTTTCTATACATCCTAACTAATTACCACCACCTAACTTTTTTTCTTTTTTTAATATGTATTTACACACATTATTTCCATTGTCTGTGGACCATCCTTTTAAATTATCCATGGTATTCATGTAGTTCATAACTTTAAGCTCCATCTCTCCTAACAGTCCTTCAGTGGAGGAGGGATGATTCACAGTGCTAGGTTACTGCGTGCAGAGGCTAGTTCTAGTTCCATGAGTTTGTTCTTTAACCTGGGTGTTTCTTACTGTAATGCTGTTAACAAGGCATACAAAAACCTTAATAGTGACTACGCACAATATTACGTAGCAATTTAACAAGCACAATTTAAATTATTGGCTATTGCCACTTAGCATCAAATTATCTTGACGTACACAATAAGCATCCATCCTTCTACATTGCCTACCATACTGCCTGGCTGCACCCAGGTCCCTGAGCAAAATCAATACCACTGAACAGGCTTGCTTTTGCGTAGGGTAGAAATGACCCAGACTCTCCTTCCCAGTGCAGTAGAATTGCCAGGTTACAGTCTGAACCAATGGTTGAGCACCAGGTGAAAAGGCATAGCTAACCCAGGAAGCTCAGGTGCAAGCAATGTACCCAACTGACCAGAAGGGGTGGATCCAGGCTCCACTCCTTCTCACTCTCATTTAAGTGTTAGCAGCCGAGGGAATAGCGTTTCTCTGGATAGAGGTTGCACTCCTCTTCTGCTATCACCAGTTATTGGAAGGGATGAGACAATTTTCCTTCTTTATTACCTGTTACTGCTCTGCACTGTCTGTATCCATTTGAAGGCATTCATTAGGGCTTTGTCCTCTTCTACGGTATGTAGGAGGTTTGATTGGACAGGACCAACTCATCTGGTAAATCTCTGAGTGTCAATTAACCAGGTGGCTTTTGCTAAATGTGTGCCCCAATGTTTGAACATCCCAGAACGTATTGCTCTTGATATGTACCCACTATACTCTCTTTCTTGAGCAGATGCTTATGGCTAGTAGGCTTGTACAGGTGGGAAGTAAGACATATCATCTTTGAACTGCTGGACTTCCTGGAGCAGTTCCTCCTCAGCCAAGACACAAGCCCATGTGGAGGAATAGAGCCTATCTTCATGTTGTCAAAGTAGGCTCGCCACTTCATACATCTTTGGTTATTTTTCCAGCTCATTCTAGCCAGGGTGCTGGCATACTGTGGTAGTACATTCTGTACAACTCTCCACCATGTCAGTTGTGCACAAACCTTGTCATCTAGGTCTTGGGAGTTGGTATTATTGTTCAAGTTAATACTACACATCATTTCTACCACAGCTTTTTCTCCTAGAACCAACATATAGCATCATACCTGGCACTCTGAAGAAGACAGTTCCATCCCAGCTGAAACTAAGTCACAAATCTACTTGGCCCCTTGGTCTCGCTGCAGCATTGTGTTGTCCCTGCTAATCTGCCTTTGTGGCATCCATACTGCGCTCAGCCCCAGCCTCTCTCCACCTCAAGGGATGGCCTGGTGGGCACCATTTTGTCAGAAAGCTGACATCTCCTGTATGCTTGTTACCAGTCAATGCAGGAGCAAACATTCAGGGACGGAGGGAGCAAAGAGGTGGCTGCATGCTAAAGCAGACAAGGAAAAGCAATTTTGGGGAAAATCTGCTGTTTGGTTGATCCTGGACAGATCAGAATGCAAAAACTGGCAATGGGGCCAGAATTGGGTTTAACAGCTCAATGGGGGCTGCAGTGCTAAGCAGTGTCACTGGAACTAGGATTTCTGGTAGTCCCTCCACCCAAGAACAGCCTCTTGCCAAACTTAGGGTAAATTCATCATCGTTGTGCTTTTATTATGTTTAAACTTGAGCCAAACTACAAGTTTTCAGGTGAGAAGAAACAGTGCTGCAGCTGCCATTTTTGTCTCCATTGCTGGGGCAAGGTGCTTAAAAAACTGAAGAGCATAAAGAAACCTCTAGATTACTTTTAATTTTTAGTTATACACCTTCAATTTTTAGAGGAAAGGGATTGGAAATACAAAGAGAATCACAGTGTTTGTGATTTATGAGTGTGCATCTCTCAGGCTGACACCAGAGATTTACCATAACTATGTGAATGATCATTTTTGGGAGACCTACATCAGAAACCAGTTCCACAGCTAAGTTCTGCTGAACTGGGACCCTTGAAAACACAGTATGCTCACTAACAAAAGGCTCTTGAAAGAATAAGTGAGATGGCAGAGCCAATTCCTAACTCCAAGCAAATGTTATACTTGTGTGAGAGAAAGAATTTTGGACCTAGAAGTTTTCTGCCCTAACATTTTCAGTCTCATCAAGAGTTATTTAGAACAAAGCAGCAGGAGGAAGAAATGCCAGTCTGGACTAAAAGTATACAACACACTTCTTTGTGGTGGAAAAATGGATAATAGAGGCTGTTCTAGCGTAGCAACCCTACTTGTTATTGCATTACCTTTTTATGTTCTAGTATCAATATTCAAGAGTAAACTTAAAATTAATTCTACTATATGAATTCAGGAAGCATAACACACACAGTTTGATAAAAAAGTGTTTGTTTCTTTTCTCCTTGGTATAACTAGTGAGGGGTGAAAGCTAAGGCATTGCAGAAGAGAGGGAAAGCAAGCCTGCTGAAATACAGCATAAAATGAACAGGGAATATGTATGTAACGTGTACAAACACGCAGAGTGATAGGAAAGGCCTCTGGGAAACATATGCATCTAGAAATATAAGTATAGGCTAAAGCTTAATACTGGAACTTGGTCATACCAACTGCAAGCTTTTTGGAGTTTCTGTTATAGCATGTTTTCATGTGTTTCACTTCTGGGCAGCAGCCCTGCATGAGGTTGCTTCTTGAAGATCAGTGTTTTGGAAAAACTGAAGGAAAATCCCTTTGCTACTTTTTTTAACCATTGCAGGAAAATAGAATAAATATACACTTGTATTGTAAAAACCTTTTGACCACAGTCCTTAAAGCTCTGATGGAAATAAAGAAAGAAAGAAATGAAGACCAAATGAGCCACCACCAACATAAAAAAATGGGCAGAAAAGTTAACATTGGAAATGTGAATGATTATACAGGACTCCAGCCATAACCACAGAATGCTTGTATTTTCTTTTGAAATTACTCATTCAATATCTGGAAATGTTTATTTTAACAGTTCATCCTGCATGCATTTATAGATACTAAGTTCTCACTTGTGAATGATTTTTGGAGGCAAAGTTTAGCACAGAGGAGCTGCATCAGTAGCAAAGATGCTTGTTTTGGTGGCCCTTCCTTTTACCCTCACAAATATCAGCTTTTGTTGATGAAGAAACAACAAACATTACCATCTCCTACAGCATCTGAAAGCCCACCAGTTGAATTTACTGAAAGAACCTGCCAACTCTGTCTTCCCAAAGGACAGTGGAAGCTGAAAAAGTGTCAGTTATTAGCCGGATTCTGTCCTGTAGTGGAACAGTCAGTGGGAAATTGAACGTGTGCTTCATAGTTAGTTTCCAGAGATGACCTAGATTCCAGGAGCTGTTCTTAATGCACACAGAGGGCATATGCAGGTGTATCCCAGCAGTACGGTGGGGCAAGCAGTCTCTAGTAGGAAAGGAACTGACTGAGGCTGCTCAAAGAAGATTATAGTTTTAAAAGTTGAAAAGGGGATATATTAAGTCAGATAAATAAAATTTTTAAAGCTAAGACAGCAGATACCACAAAATAGCCTGAGTACATTAAGAAAAGACAAACCAAATTTTTACATGTGTATTAGCCTCTGCTTCACATATAATCAGTTTAACTGTTGAGTTTTCCTATGACAGGAAAAGCCCCTTCCCAGCCATTGGCATCTCCCAACGGTCTGGTTATACCTGGTGTCGTTACCACCACGGCCTGCTGGCTATCAGTAGCCTTGTTGAAATGGAGCACAGGGTTCCTTTGTTCTCTCAGCTTCACACCATGCATTTCTCCATCCTTCCTTTCCAAAAGGCAGGTCGGGACCTGGAGGGAGAGCAATGCTGCCGGATTAGATCAGTGTCAGTGCATGAGCACTTAGCTGATGACAGCTGTAAGGTTTAATTCAAGCTGGTTAAATCCTTCTTAGCTAGGATAGGAACTAGCAAACCATCTGGTGGGAAGAGCACTATGACAGGGCTAAGATGAAATGATGTCTGAGTAGATAAAGGAAAAATATACCTCTCCACAGACTTTTGGGAACTGCTGTCTCTCCAAAGCATCTGACTACAGCAAGGGACAGATTTGACTGCTGCAATTTAGATAAACATTGTGCTTCTATCTCAGAAAAGAAAAAAAAAAAAAAAAGAAAAAGAAAAAAAAAAAAAAAAGAAATCACCTGAAGTTATGTTTTTAAATTTAATATAATGATAAACAACACTTCTATAGAGAGGCTGCTTGAAAAATCATACGTTCTATGAAAATAATATATCCCACAATCTGTTTTGCTGATAATTTTTCTGTGGTCAAAATGCATTATTATATCCCTTCATTACTGAAGACATTCTAAAATGATTTTTACAGGTAAATCTCTTTTCTCCTGTGTTGTTCTCAGCAGCTGCTTCCTGCCTTCTTCCTTGGAGAGAGGTGCTGGTCTCTACACACACTTTGCCTTTCCATGAAGCAAATGAAGAGTGTGCAATCACAAAGACAAAATACAAGTGACCCAAATTTACAGGTGAGTGCAGGATCACCTGGGGCTAGTAAAGATGGCTTGGCCTACTAAGACGGACTCATAAACTGCTTTCAGGTTACCTCTCCTGGAATTAAGAGTGTTTGTCTCTGGAGAAGATCAGACAATGTAAATTGGATCAATGGAGAAGTCTCCCCTGTGCGATGTCACTTAATTGATGTTTATACTATTTAAGTCTTATTCTGAAAGAATAAGGTCTTGCTTCTGATGGGTTTAAGTTTGCTTCACTTGTCTCACTCATCTACTTGTAAAAGAAGGAAACCAATGGAACCTTGTAAGAATTAAATTTACAGTCTCTGCTTTATGAGGTGTGAGCTGCTACCACTGAATTGTACGTAACAGTAATTTGCTTACAGCAACTCATTGGTAGTGACTCAACATGCAGTCACACATGAAGGAAGCTTCCAAAGTGCATTCAGGAAATACATTTTTCATCCTATTTTATATGTTTATTTTTCCCTTTTTAAATCTAGAATTTCTGTTGTTTGCTTATCAGTCTTCAAATGCAAAAATACTTATGCAGTTTATGTTGTTTTTCCACAGGAAGGCTTTACTGTCTTTTTGGTTACTCATAGCTTGTCTGTTCTTGGAAAAAATCTTCTTCATAACGCTCTCCAAATATTGCTATCTGAAATAATTTTTAAATGCAACAGAATTGCATGTACGCTAATTTAGTGAATGACTTTGCAAATAGAAGATCTGAGCAAAAGAGTTTGATATCCAATAAAAAAACATTGAATATTAGTCCACTTTGGAATACAGAAATTCTCAGTTTGTAAATGGCAGAGTAAATCTGAACAGTGAAGCTCTAAGGTTTGTGAGGCTGCCTTGCATCTGCAATGAACTTGTTCTGTGCAGGGCTAGAGGAAATCAATATGCTTTGAACCTATGTTGCTATAACAGGGAGCCACATTTTCTATAAAAATGCCATCACGGACAGTTGCAATCCTGTTTCTGAGCCCAACCTTGCTGTTTGAATGCTGTTGATGGGTTTCAAAAATTACATGCAGAATATATTGTATCACCACAGTTCAGATGTTTCAAGGACTTTAAAAGATTGTATTTGCTCACTGGAGTAGCCTAAAATGAAGATAAATCAGGAGTTTTGGGATGCAGATTTGAAATAAGATCAAGGGAATCAAAGTAACAGCGTAGGTAAGAGTTGTTTGTCAGTGTCAGGCAAATGCTGATACTAGATGCAATGGGCTCTTTCAGTCCATGGCAGTATTGAGCAGAAGGCAATTGTGTGTGCTTGTCAGCTATTTTGCAAAACAGAATCATGCATTTCTGGCCTTTGCCTTATCAAAAATAGGGAATAAGATCTTTCTTAGCAACTTCCATGTGTCATGCCTCAAAATCTGGAGTAATTTTCTTTGTGTCTTCTAGATCAATTTATAGGCCATTTGTATAGTAACATGAAAATTGTGTGAGAGTTTGAAGCTGTGGATCCTGTTTTGTTTTGACCTTGAAGATAATTCATCAGTATTGTCAATTGTTCTCACAAAACAGCTGTAGCCTTTTCATGAAGAACAAGTAACAGGAATGAGCTATCAGGGTAAACTCATGGCAGTCCCGAGGGAAAAATTATCCTGGGAAACTAAGTTGTGAAAAAGCACCTTGACAAAGCATCTTCATAAATCATAAACTGTACAGCAAGATTCCCAACACTATCCTTTTTTTTTTTATCAATTGTTTCTTGTTAGTTATTCTTACTTCTAAGTACAGTGCTCCAAGCATATCAGCCCAAGACAGAACAGTAAATGCTATATAGTTATTTGAGTAAAAGTACATGCAAAATGTTTTTAACATCAACAGGATTATAGCCATCAGAAAAGTGTACGTGCTGGTTCAAACTGAGGATTCATGTGGTCCACTGCCTTGACTCCAACAGTGAGCAAAAGTGGGTGGCTACTATGGGAAGAGTAAAAATAGGGTAAATATATGTGACCCTTTTCCCTCTTCCTCCGTTCTTCCTACATATCTCCTTGTGCTTTCCCATCCCCAGCCATTTTCAGGTAAAAGTGTTCCTGAGTCTGATTTGTCAGTTCTGTAATGACAGCTGCAGCTCTTTCTAAACATTTGTCCTGCTGCCTTGTGATCTTACTGGGTGCCTGGTAACTGTGGAGTCATGGCCTGAACCACTGATTGAGCATATGGAGAAAGGACCTGCTCAGCCCTGGGAGCAGAGGTGAAGGCAATTCAGCGTGTGACAGAAAGGGGTGGAGCCTGGCTGCACCTCTCTTAGACCTTAATTGAGGCCTGAGTGCCATCCTGGAAGGATGTTTGGTTGGATGTTTGACTCTTACAAGATTCACCTTCTTCCTCATTGTGAGGACTTGTGCATACGGTGAATGATTGATTCTTAGTTATATCCTTCGGGCTATTCAAGAGCACTTACACTTCCCGGTTACCTTTAAAATCAACCTTTAAGTCAAGTTGTTTCTGTGCTGTAGAGTTTTGACTCAATCGTTCATTATATGGGAGTTATTTTATACATCTGAACATCTTCATTGCCCTCTCTTAGAGACCTCTTTCATTTCATACTTTTTGCATTTGACCAAAGGCTCACAGAGCATGTGGTGTGAAAAGATTGTGAATATTTGTGACGTTTGGTTATCCTTTTCAACAACTACCAAGCACTGAGTTGATGATTTTTACAAAATTCTTTGTGTTAAACCCAGTTCCTGCTGCATTCCTTTCCCTGTAGGTGAATCTCTGGCTCTAAAAGAGCTATGGTATACTCTTTGTAGAGAGAGAGAGAGTTTTAAAATGTATTTGATATTATAGCATGCTTCTGCAGACTTCCCATGTCAAACAGTATGTGTGTTGAACATATCTTGAGTATGAAAATATCCTTGCAGAGATTCTTCCCAGTACTACCTGTAGTTGATAAAATAGTCAAATAATAGTTTGCAATGACATTCTTACAGAAAAAGATTAATGATATATTTAAGATATAGATTTACTGTTTGGTTTGAACACTACTGGCAGTTGTGTCTTGCTTTTTTTCTTGCAGCACAATTCCTTTATTTCAAACAAATACAATTCCCTGCACTTTTATCATCTATGCAATTACAGATTGTTCTACAAATCTGGGCATACTTTGTTCTTTACCAGCCTGATTTTGTTTCTGTTAAACCTAGTAGCAAAATATCTTGAAGCTGGAAAAAAAAAAAAAAAAAAAAAAAAATAGGGCAAGCCAGCTCAAATCAATTTACTGTCTAGAGGAACAGCTGCCCAGAGGGGCTGTAGATGCCGCGTCCCTGGAGGTATTCAAGGTCAGCTTGGATGGGGCCCTGGGCAGCCTGGGCTGGTATGAAATGTGGAGGTTGGTGGCCCTGCATGTGGCAGGGGGTTGGAGATTCATCATCCTTGAGGTCCCTTCCAACCCTGGCCATTCTGTGATTAAGAATCTGTGATTCTTAAACATGTAAATAATCTAATGCTTAGAAAATCTATGAAATCTTTACAGTTTGTTAGCCTCTGTTAAAATATGCCCATGAAAAAGTTCTCAAGAATTTAATAAAGATGAAACAATTGTAACTTCTGCGATAATCAAAGCACTGAAGTTTAATGGAAAGTGATGTGCTTTTAAATGAGCACATTAATGAAGCCCTCTAATTTTACAGTAGATACGCAGAAGCCTATGGCAGTATCAATGTTTATTAAGCTGCAACAATGCAAAGACTTCAAAATGTGTACTGAAGAAAGGAAAATAAGAATTATTTAAGCTCTAAGAATTTCTTACACAATTCAGCTCCTCTATTAGTTGTTGAAGTGTGGTTTTTCTGAAATTTGTGCAGGTGGTGTAGCCAGAAATGCATTCCAAAAACTAAGGATGCACAGTAATGCCATACAGCCTAAATTTGAAAAAAAAAATTCACTGTAAGTAAACTAATACTTTTTAATACTTATATACTTATAACCACATTTTTTGTTTCTTTGACAACTTTCTCTACACTTTCTTCAAGTCCACAGAAGTTGGCTTATACTTAATCCAGCACCCTGTAACATTTTGTGGGACTTCAAAAAAGAGAATAATGACAGGAAAAACAGACAGAAGCTGTTTGATGTTGGCTTATGTTACCACCTGTATTATATACTAAATACTACTACTGTGCATGTACCTGAGGTTGTTTCTCCAGCAGCCTTTCCTCTTCCAGAAACAGAAGCAAAACACAAAAATCCTGTTTGACAGGCAAGTATTTTGATGCAGCTGTGGAAATGATGAGATTAATTCTTTACTGATTGGAGTTGCAATTCTGGTCTCATGACTCAACAAAAGCAAGAAAAGGACAATGGACATTTTGAAAGACACCAGAACAATAGTAGATATTTATGTGTAATACCAGCAGGGAAGCCTTCAAAATTTGGAGATGGTCCCTAAAAGGGGGTCAGTGAGCAGTAGCTGAAGGCTATGGAGGAGTTATAACTTTGGAACATACTGAACCAAGCAGATGGAACCATAAGGAAAAAATGTTCTGAGGGGAAGGTTGGCAGTGGTTGATAGTGCAAGGGAAGTTGCTAGGTGGAGGAATGGCCCTTTTCCTGGAGATTTCAGCAGGGATGGGGGCAGGAACAGATCTATGTTACATCCTGAAAGGTGCAGCAGCACAGAAAGGGGAGCTTAGTGCCAGGCTGGTGGGCCAGGCACAATCCTGATTGAGTTTGAAGGCTGATAGTCTTTTTACCCTACTTTGTTGAGGGAAAATAATAAGGGGTTTAGCAAGCAAAGAATCTCATGCTGCCAGTTGGTCATTTGCATGCAAAGAGCTTGCTCCTGTCAGCATGGGTGACAGTTAACTGACTTTGGTCTGTCAGAGAGTTGTTTCGAAAACTGGTTACACTGCAGATAGGAAGTTCTTCTAATCTTCCATTGCATTTTGGAATCTTTTCTGTTTCCAAAATTGCCTTGTTTCAAAAATTACTAAGTGGTCACATACCAAACACTATACTCCCTTTTTCCCTTTTCATTTTTGCTTTTTTTTTTTAATTTCCTTTCTATGCAAAAATCACCACCAGAGACTCAGTGGCACTAATTGGATAGTTTAGTGACCTGAGAATAGAACCAGAAACTAGACTTTTGGTGGGTTTTGATCCTACTGGCAACCTAAACTTCTATCATATCGGCTGAGGTCAAAGTTAAAATGGTTTGTAGAGCCCCAGACATAACCATGGCTTATTTCTGATGCTTCAGCGTACGTAAGCATTAGTTCTTAATTTTACATTTGTTTTGCACATCTGTAACACGTGGTCAGTAATGCTCCATACTCTCTACAGGATTATTGAGTGCACTGTTTATTGGGTATGTTGCATGCTTCAGAATCAAAAGATTGCCTACCTGTTGCATAGAAGTGATATTCTGGGTTGGCTGGGAAGCCAACAAGGAGGTGTATACACTGCGCTACAAGTCCACAGACGATGCCCAGGAACTGCTGCTGAAAGCCATTGCGGTGGAAGACAGCATGATCCTTAATGTCATGGATAGTCATTCTCAGAAGGTGGCAGACGTGACCTCGGCAGTGGCTGACTACATCAACCCAGAGCACCTGAATGATTTCCACAACTGGTCAAGATATTGGATTATTGTCCAATAATCCAATATTGTCTAATTCTGATCTTGTGCTTTGCCTAAGATACTTACAGTTCTTCTCTAGTCAGTATCATTAAAAAACTGAAGCGTGGTATCAGAATCGGGCTCCAGGATTGCTTTCTATATAGTGATTCTTCATTTGATTTCCAAATTATTATTACTGGCATTTCCTTAAAGTTCAAAGAAATCAGAAATCAGTGTTTTATGCTTAAAATATCTCAGTAAGATGACCACAAAAATAAAATTTGCCGACTTCAGTTTAAGGCAAAGTTTCTGACAGTGGCTGCAGATGTAGCTGCTACAAAGAAATGCAAGATGGCATGTTTAGCACAACTCAAAGCAGCAGAGGAAAGAAATGGCACTTCCAGCCTGAGGAAAATAATTGGAATAAAAAAATGAATTGTAGCTTGAAAACAACTTCATTTCTCAGCTATAAGATACTGTTTATTTTACCAAGTCAAGCAACAGATTGTTTCTATAGCTATTTCCTTCTGAGATCATTGCAGTGAGGTTAAAGAAAAGTTCAATATGCTGTTTATTTTCCATAGTTAAAGTCTGTCTTGTAATGTTTGCTTTAAAAGCCTGCATGGAAACAGGGTAGTGTTCCTTGAAAGTCTGCAAAACTGACAGCAGTGCTGCCCTTAAATACCTGCAGAGGAAATGAGTCGTTTCTTGCTGTATCTTCAAGACTGATGGCTATAGTTCACAACCAATCAATCCCACCATAAGTCGGTGCTGTGAGACTCGCTGATGGGTGAATCAGTGGGACATCAGTAGAAATGCACTTCTGCCAGAAAGGCCGAAACTCTGGGCAGTGTGAGAATGTCATGAGAAGAATGCTTAAAGAAAAGGCGATATTCAGCCTCTTCAAAGGGCTCCTCAATAAGGCTGGATCCAGGTCCAGATGCAGAACAGCAACGTTTTTTCATCTGAGCCCTTTGCATCTTTAACAAATGAAGACAGCATATATACATCTGCAAAACTTATATATCATGTTCAGTGAGCCAGTTGCATTTTGAATTTCTGCTGAGGTTAAATCCTCTGTTACCTCTCTACAAGAGCAAAGCCCAGCCTCTGCTTCTCACTCCCTGCTGGTGCTGCCTGGCCATGTGCTCACAATAGGTGTAAATTAGTTTGCTCACATAGTTATATGACTGCTTTAATCAATCAATAAGCATTCTCTTGGTAGACAAAAATGAGATTGTGTTCTCTGTGTACTAGTCATAAAATTGGATACTATAGAAAACTGGTAGTGAGTTTAGTATATTAAACCATGTTTACACTACCTCCTATTATGATTTTTTTAGTTTTGTTGTCCTTGTCTTAAACAAATATTCATTTGTAAACTCAGTATTCATCTAGAGCTTTTTTATTAATTTCTTGTTGAGGAATTATGCCATACTGCTTAGAAATGCCATTTTATTGTGAACAGAATCAGTGATGCACTCTTGTTTTGGTAAGCTTACTAAGGGATGACAGGGAAAAAATAGGCTTTACATTTGAAAGTATGGTAGAAGCTGATAAAAGCTCTTCTCCTGAGATTAATTCCTCAGTATGTTTTGGTGATTATTTTTCCCCAGAAGTTTCTTATCCCTGTGCCCAGACAATTAATCAGATGCTCTCTAGGCTTGGTTAGCTTTCTTAGTGTGTTAAGGCTGGATCTGTGGTATGCAGCACATGTAGGTAGGGTGTAATTTTCTTGGCACCTCTATTCCCTTTGGAATTTTGGAAAGCTAACAAAGAAAAAATGCAGCAAAGGCTTCACTGTGGTGCTGATATTTGGTCAGTTTATGCAACAGGATTGATAAAAGCTAATTAAGATAGACTTTTTTTTTGTTCTATCTTGCTTGAGAAGTGCCCCACTTCTCCTTTTTTTCTATGTCTGTACTGATAGATGTAGATCACATCCATCTCTCATCATCCATGTTTGTCACAGCTATCTATAAATCAGTGAAAATGCACTAGTATTTTCTGTGTTTCCTGGGGCACTGCAGGGCTTGCTGATTGTCATGCCAGAAAGTGTACTGGGGAACCATACAAAAAGTGTGCCCTGTTCAGTGCATGAATGCTGTTCTGTAGCAGAGTGTAGCAGACCTGAAGTTGTAGCTTTTGGGGTTAAAATAAGGGCTTTAGGTAATCATGAAATAAAAGAACATTCCTGTCTCCCTGAAAGCACTTTAAAAGGGAATTTTCATTAGTTACTCCCAAATGGAAAGGCAACAGGATAATTTTTAAGTGAATCTGGCTAAAATCTTGGAAAAAAAGAGAGGTTATTTGAAGCAGTAATGTCTGAAGCAAAGCTACAATAGTCTTATTCTTTGGGTACTAAAACCCAAATCATATTTTCAGGTTTATTGAAAGATTTTGGAATTATAGGAGATTCTCTGCACACATATCTACTCTTTCTGCTTTTAATATGAAACACAAGTTAATCATTATTCTGCACTAATAACGCCTCTTAACCCTCAGCTTTCAAATTTTTGAAAGGGGTGATGAATTAAGCCTCATAGGGTAATGGGAGCGTGTGACAGCATCAGCTTTGATTCATTCATTTAAAAATAGCATTTTCAGGACTTCGATTTTAGACTCTGGAGATTCTGCAACCTTTCTTGAAAATAGGTTCATTTGCTACCCTGCTTGGAAATAAACCACGTGGGAGCTAGAGAAGTGTAATGAAATGTAAAAATATAAAATGCATTAAGAGAATGCTATGTACTTGCAGACAAATATATTTCTCAGAGGGTAATGGTCAATGTTGCAGTGTCTCAATGGAGATCAGTGATGAGTGGTGTCTCCCAGGAGTCAGTACTGGGCCCAGTGCTCTTTAACATGTATCTTCATCAGTGACATTGACAGTGGGATCACGCCCCAGTGCACCCATAATGGGGCACTGGGGTGTACTGAGGAGTGTACATTTTTATAATAAGGGCAGTGAAGCACTGGCACAGATTGCCCAGAGGTGGTGGATGTCCCATTGTTGAAGACATCTGAGGTCAGGCTGGATGGGGCTCTGAGCTGTGGATGTCCCTGTTCATTGCAGGGAAGTTGAACTAGGTGACATTTAGGTCCCTTCCAAATCAAACAATTCTGATTCTATGACAAAAGATAAACAGTATGGACCATGGTGTTTTGGAAGGAGACTTAGACTGTTGTTCAGTCATATCTACTAACACAGAAAACACTGTTGCTCGCAACCACTTAGGAAACTAGAAATGTTGACATATTTCAGGTTTTTCAGTCTTACTGCTGCAAATAGAAATACTGTCATCCACAAATTACTTCCATGTGCTGTGTCAGATACAGTGTCCAATTCAGCATCAAACCAGTGTGAAAATTTATGGAGCTGCTGTACAAGACTAAATATGGGGCTTTCTCACCACCTACATTCATAAGGTACCACCTACATTCATACACTAAAAGGAAGTGAGGGGCAGCACAGAAGACAAATACAATACAAAATATCAAAAAGTGCTTGCTGCGTCCAGCAGCTGAAAATTGCCAACTGTCTACTTTCCCAAAACTAATTTCTGAAAATTTCGATGTTCACATTTATCTTTTTTTTTTTTTGTGATACTGTTTTAAGCATGGATGAAGCGTAAGAATTAAAGAATTGTATCAGTTCCCCCTACTGATACCAACAATTCTGAAGGTATTAAAAAAAGCTTGCAGTTTCATTAGAGCATAACTCTTCTGTAGTAAGATACGTAGTAAGCAAGCTTGTAGCATACTGTAAGTATATAAGGGAGTGGGAAGAAATGACCTGGTTAAAAAAAAATAAGCTTTGCCTGTGTTTCCAAGACAATGCAGACCGGTGAAGTAGTAGCTGCTGTGCTTAGAAAGAATGTTAATCATGTTCAAGGGGAAAACTGCTCTAGCAAAATCAAGAGAGATATCAGTTGCCTTGTGAAATCACCTACGTAGAGAATAGTAAGCATAGTGAAACTCAGCACTTGCTGATGTGGATATGTTATTCCGAAGCAAGCCATTTACCATGTCTACACTCTTAATCACGTGTGAATTAGTTTGCTTTTAGTACAGAGGAAAGCATTTTGTATTTACCTGAACGAGGACTGTGTCCCCATGGAAACTGAGGTGTGCTTACCAGCATATAAAATTTGTTGTTTGAGTATATTCTGAAAAAATGTCTACAAAAACATTGTTCATCTTCTTACAGGTTTACAGTACCTTAAAATCCAAGTGAAAAATACAATTTCAAAAATCTTTTTGTTGTAGTTTAGTGTTCATCTCAAAATAGGGGTCTTGCTTAGATTACTTATTTAGTGTAATATTAGTAATATTCACAAATTCTAGTTAGCAAATTGACTTTCATAATGCATAAGAGAGTATTTAAGAAAAGCTGCACCGTTGCTAACACCAGTTCACTTGCTTCGTTAGTGAAAATACCACAAGCTGTAACTGTTACCACTTCTGCAGCAGTGCTGCTAGCAGCAGATTACCACTTAAAATCCCACTGGGAAGGTCTTGCTGATCTGGTTTTTAAGATGAACTCATGGTTTGGTGATTTTTGTTGGTTTGTTGCTGTTGTTTGTTTGTTTTTGACCTTCCTAGGGTTGTTTTATTTTTGCTGTTGTGTGTTTCTAGACAAAGATAAGCTTCTGATCTTTATTCTATTCCAAAGGTTTGTACCATAAAATAGGTGTATGTAGGATCCAATACTGAAAGTTTTAAGTAGAAGTGAAAAATTTCAAAAGGGGTTTGTTATAGAATTTAAGTTGTTTTGTGTTTCTAGGCTACTCTTCTTGTTTTCCAGAAGTTTTCTTCAACAGATATGATCTGAGCCAACATCCTTAACTTTCTTCAAATGAAGCTTTTTTATTGCTCTCCTGGATCAATTGTTGTGGGCTATTTTTATTACTTGGTTTATTATAACTGAAAGATAAGGATAGCTAATAGTGGTTCTACTGGCTTCCTATTGCTTTAAGGTTGTGTAACAGAATGCTGGCAATAGCAGTGATGCATGATTTGGAAGCTCAGAAGGAAAAAAGAGGGAATTCTTCTTGTGTCTGATCGAGTAAGATGCACAAATAAAACAGCATTTATTTATATAGTCTTTTCCTGGACAGTGTAGCTTGTGGTTACTGGTCTCTGAAAAATCAGTTTTCTTTTGCTGAAGTATGAATGAAGGGTTCCTATTGGGGGGGGAAATTAAATACAAGTCTGAATATCTTTCAGTTTTTGCTCAATGCAAAGCTTAGTGTGTTTTAAAAAACCTAGAAGTCTGCTTTCTGTTGGAAAGCTTTCAGCTGAATAACCTTCAGAAGCTCTTTCTGTTATTTATACTACTTTTTTTTTTTTTCCTCTGCTTTGACAACTGGATAAAACTTTGAGTTTTATCCAACAAAATCACAGAATCACAAAATGTCACAGAATCACAGAATGTTTTGGGCTGGAAGGGACCTTAAATCCACCCTGTTCCAAACCCCTGCTATGGACAGGAACACCTCCCACCAGAGCTGGTTGCTCAAAGTCACATCCAGCCTGATCTGGAGCATCTCCAGGGATGTGTTGTCCACAGTTTCTTGGGGGATATGGTTGGCTTTCCATCTGCTAAGTAGAGGCTTAGAGATATCAGGCTAGTGGAGCTCAACAGTGACTTACTAGAAAGTTGCCCTTGCTCCAACCTTTCATCTCCTGTTCTATTAGCATTCAACTTTGTCCTCTCGATAACAAATTATTAGTCTCCTCTAGGTGACAGAACCCGAATTGCATTTTACTTGTGAAAGGTTGTACTATCACAACAAGGTAATGTGGAAATGCTAATGGTCATATACAACACATTTCTATAGATAATCACAGAATGGCCAGGGTTGGAAGGGACCTCAAGGATCATCAAGCTCCAACCCCCCTGCCACACACAGGGCCACCAATCTCCACATTTAATGCAAGACCAGGCTGCCCAGGGCTCCATCCAATCTGGCCTTGAACACCTCCAGGGATGGAGCATCCACGACCTCTCTGGGCAGCTGTTCCAGCACCTCACTTCTCTCTCTTTAAAGAACTTCCCCTGACATCCAACCTAAATCTTCCCTCCCTCAACTTAAAACCATTTCCCCTCATTCTGCAGTTATCAGCTCTTTCAAAGAGTTGATTCCCCTCCCCTCTGTAGGCTCCCTTTAGGTGCTGAAAGGCTGCAATGAGGTCACCCCACAGCCTTCTTTTCTCCAGGCTGAACAAGCCCAGCTCCCTCAGCCTGTTTCTGTAGAGGAGGTGCTGCAGCCCCCTGATCATCCTTGTTGCTCCTCTGGACCCTCTCCAACAGCTCCCTGTCTTTCTTTTACTGGGGGCTCCAGACCTGGACGCAGTACTGCAGGTGGGGCCTCACAAGAGCAGAGTGGAGGGGGACAATCGCCTCCCTGTCCCTGCTGGCCACCCCTCTTTTAATGGAGCCAAGGATATCATTTGCTATCCAAGCTGCAAGAGCACACTGCTGGCTCATGTTAAGCTTTTCATCTATCAAGACCCCCAGGTCCTTCTCTGCAGGGCTGTTCTCAAGGACCGCTCCTTCCAATCTGTATAGATGCCTGGCATTCCCCCAGCCGAAGTGCAAAGCTCTGCACTTTGCCATGTTGAACCTCATCAGGTTCACCCTGCCCACCTTTCCAGCCTGTCGAGGTCCCTCTGAATGGCATCCCTTCCTTCCACTGTGTCAACCGCACCACTCAGCTTGGTGTCATCACCAAACTTGCTGAGGGTGTACTCAATTCTGTCATCAATGTCATTGATAAAGATGTTAAAGAGCACCGGTCCCAAGACAGACACCCAGAGGACACTGCTCATTACCACCCTCTGCCTGGACACAGAGCCATTGATGACCACCCTCTGTCTGTGGCCTTTCAACCCGTTTCTTATCCATTGAGTGGTCCACCCATCAAATCCACATCCCTTCAATGTGGAGATAAGGATGTGGTGGGGGACTATGTCAAAGGCCTTGAATAAAGATAAAGATAAGATCAGAATCCTGTGCGTATGGTCACATTTCAAAAGTATTCACACAGAAGATGCTATGAGTGTACTGGGTGCAGTCTTCCCTTTGGCAAACTAAGCCCACATTGCAATGATGAGTCCCCTTGGGCAAAACAGCCAGCTATTCCCACTTTCTTGTACCCAAAAAGTATTAGTATTTGCCCTTCTACTAAACTGTCACAACTATATCACCAGCCAAATTCATAACCACTTGTGGAAATGTAGGTTTCTGACTTAACTTCTAGTTTGATGACACGTACTGAGAAGGCTATTCTGTAGCAAAGAAATGGAGGCCAGCAGAGGGAATCACAAATCAGATCACAAATTCAGCAGTGATCAGATCACTATTCAGCAGCGCTCTACTCTTATGGAGAAGGTAAATATTATATGAGAGTGTGAGATGAGTGTCATTTCATGAGGTGTATTAAGGTATCTACTCTGTTCAGCATTAGGGAACTGAGTCCAGCAGCAGAAGCTATGTTTCAGGAGAGGCATGTGCTGGAGGAGAGCAGTATGATTGGAGATAAAAGATAAAATTTTGGGGGAATGATTGAAACAAACCCATTTCCTTCAGGAAGGAGTGTGGGGCATAACTGCAAGAAGGAGGCAAAAGTCTGTAAACTCTTGAAAGGCAGATGGTGAAAGAAAGAAAAACAGCATTCTCTCTGTATCTACAGTAGACAAGACAAAAACAAGGAAGTCCTCTGATTAAAGTAGGGGAGAGTTGGGTAGGTTTTTGGAAAGCTCTTCTAGCAGTAAGTGTGTCAAAAATAAATATGGAACACATGGAACCTTTCTCTAGTAGAGGAATTATAGAATAAATATGACCAAAAAAAATTTGAAGGAGTTGAATTGGCAGATCTCATTCTGTGTGTCAGCGGGTAGATAATCTCTTATGGGGCCTGTCTCTCTTCTTTTTGATGTGCTTTTCAACTTGTTATGCCAACTTTGAGTTCTTATCCCATCTTCCAAAGCATCTGCAATTGCTTTGCAAGTGTTGTAATCAAACTTTCTCTATTCTCATCCAAGTTACAGCATTAATATATGAATTCTAGATTCACCCAAAGGCTGATATGGTCCACTTGCAATTCCCCACCCCAGATCTGTTTAAAATCTCCCATAGACGGCTACAAGTGGAGAGGAATTTTTTCAGCATCTTGCATACCCATGGTTCCATAGGCATGTGCTGAGTGATGGCTCACCCTGACAATGCCCAGTGAAAATGTCCCTTTCTAACTCAAGAAGTTAGAAATTGTTTGCCTCTAGACCACTTGCCTCAGAAGAAGGATGTATGCCTGCATAACTAGTTGCCTTGCTTTAATGAGCCTTTGTTTTTGTTTCACGTTTGTTTGTGCATGACTTTGCAAGGGATTAAAGGTTGGCTGACTGTGCGCTGCTGAGATTCTCCTTTCACCTTTAAGACAGTGGTATATTTGTTCAATATGCAGCAGGGCAAATCCTGTTTTAGCAGCTTAGGTAAACAGCCCACATCTCTGCAAGGACACAGCACGTACTGTGTTTTACTGGAGAGGCCCAATCTAGTGATCTTTGTAAGCCCAGACCTTTGTAGAAAACACTGCACAGAGCAGTGTGAGGTGAGTCCATGACTGCACGTGTGTTGTAGCTGTACAGTAATCATATACACTTCTGGGGTAAAGTGACCAAAACTTGTGCTGCTTTCTGTTCTGCTGCAAATATTCAAAAGAGGTTGTGAGTCATTAAAAGTTTGGAGAGTGGAACTGACACTTTCAAGAGTGCAGTCTTGATTCAGAATTGAAAACAACGCACATGGAGGGGATGTTATTTCAGCTCTCCTCCTGACTGTGGGAGAAAGGACCTTGAGGTCTCTGGCCTGCCTTGCCCATTCCCCCAGGCAGGTAGCCCACCTGATAGAAGGCTTTCAAATACGTGTGGTTGAAATGTGTCTGCCCAGCTTTGTGTGAGCAATATGCAGCCACTGCTTCCTGGAAGCTGGCCAGCACAACCTCATGCTAGGAAAAGCAGAAATGCCTACCTTTGAACTTGTGTCTTCTGTTTCCTGGTAGTTTTATGATTGTAATTATTTTTGTGGCCAGGTTGACATCAGGATATGGGTCATTAAAACAAATATATTTCAGTTGATTAAAATCATCAACAAAATGTTAGCACAAGGAGTAGGTTAAGTGTGAAGCCCAGGGAACACTCTGTGCAGCCTTGAGAGAGGAAATGTAGATGACCTAACTATTCCCATAGTGACTACACAAAACTGTTTGTGCTGTTTGTTTACTGTATACAAAGCAAGTGGTGGTAGGTAGCACAGGTCAACTGGCATTGAAGTAGGTCCAATGTTATGTACTATTCCAGATTTTTGCCATGTTCAGGACACTTTAGAAGTAGCTCATGGGAGACTGGCTAAAAACATAGAAATGTAGGTCTGTATCCGTCTTGCTAGTTAGCTGTAGCCTTGTGTAACCTTCAATAAACCAAAAGACCTGCTAGTGCATTGGGGAGTTGTCTCCAGTAAACACAGTAAGACGTATTTCTGTTCAGTCTGTGTTTGAGACAGAAACTTTACAACAATGTCCAGGTAAAGCTGCAGGATAATCTATGATAGCTGCACAACAAGCAAGCTTGATTTATTTTGAGGGAGCCTCTGTTTGCATTTTTCCTTGCGTTTGTGTAAATCTCTCTGTATTACTCATGTTAACAACACTTCTTTCTATAATATGTGGGTGCTTTGATTAACAGTCTGTATACCTAGCTGCTTCTCCCTTTCCCCACCAGAGCACAACCACCAAAGGACAGACCAGACAGATGTTTTCCTGCAAGGTGCACGAGGTGTCCTTAGGACCAGTTGGTTCTAGTTCTAAGGCTGCCAAAGGGAGAAAATTCCAAGTGCTGTGGAAAACTTCTCCTCCTGGCTTGGTGATGATACTGCGTATCCCTGCTGCCTGGCATACCCCTCTGCCTTTCCTTCAGAGCTATGCCCATGGCCATTCCTTGGCTTTCCTACATCTCAAGATGCAGGAACTGAGGAGGGATCTGCTAACAGATCTACCTATGCTGCCTACATGGGTTGGTTGCCTGCTGTGTCACTGCACAGTAGATCCCACTTGTAGTAAAGAGACTGTCTGCTGCCAGATGCCTAAGGAGTTATGCAGCATTTGGGTTTGGGAGGATTTCACTGATTTTCACTGATGTTTTGGAAAGTTGAGATGACCACAGATAAGCATGTCTACAGAAAGCTGTAGGACAGGAAATCTGTGTGCAGGCATGCCTGAAATACCTCTGAGGGGAAACAGTGACTGGACTTAGCCTGGATCCAATGAAATGATGCAAGACTAAGCTAAATCTCCTTGCAATAGCATGATGACTGTCTAAAGGGAGACTGAGCCAGGTTCAGCTAGAAGTTAGTTAGCATGAGTGCTCAAGATGACCTTCAGTATAATCAGCTGTTGTGCAAGTTTCACATGAAACACTTCTATGGCTGACTGATCTTGTTCAGGAACGACCTGTCAATGTGTAATCCAAGACTGGATTGTACCTTGAATGCTCCAGAGGAGGTCACCGAGGCTGAAGTTGGTTAAAAATTTACTTTTAGAAAAGGCCTAACACATTATATACACCACATGTACAAGCCAGGTAAGGCACAAAAAAAAAACACACGGGGCTTTCAGTCCCAGGAAATATACCAGTATTTGTAGGTTTTGTTGTTGATTTCATAAGCAGAAGTGAAAAGCTGCAAAATATAAGGTGATATTCTTTTTACTACATAAGTACAAATCTACAGCCATCTGAGGGTTATAGAGGAAGTTTTTTAATTTGCAAATTGAACGTCTAGCATACTGCTTTTTATCTGTTATGCAAATTATCGGAGAGCCGATAAATGTTAACACCAACTTCTGAAAGGCATCCTCCAACCATCAGGAGTTCAGTTTGTGCCACATCCCTGCTAATCCCAAACTGGCTTCTCTACAGACTGACTTCTCAAGGTGGAAGAGGCCCTGCTGGAAGTATGTTTCTTATGAAAACAGGAGTGAAGTGTTACAAAGCCCACTCTGGCTGCATTCCTTGACACTGAACATTAAGTCTGAGGCTGGCAGTTGGACTCCTTAAATGGGACTATTTCATGGCATTTGTGCATATACTTTCTGCAGAGACACATGAAAATCTCATTGAAAATCCTGCATTTACTTTCAAAGGGTGAAAGGGATGCAGCTGTAGATCTGAAATCAGTATCAAAATTACTACTGACTTGAATCATATTTGGAGCTTTGCCTCCTTAGGAATTGTCTGTCACTTAAGAGCTTGATAATGGGAGGAAGGTCAACACTGAGAACTGGGCACTTCTGGTCTTAGGGGCAGCTGAGATCTCGCTCTCCAGTTGGTAACTCAGGGCCTTTTCCTGTTTGTAATGGGTAAACAGAAAGAGGTATGTGCAGGAGTTTTAGCTTTTGGTGGTCTTTGTGTCCCCAGAGAAAGAGCAAATACTTAGAGATAAAGCAAATTAAATGTTTATGGATTGATTTTAGTGGCCTAAATGAAGCTAGAATTATAAATATACGGCCTTTATTAATTATATTCATAATATAGTGAAGGCTTTTTCTCACAGCAATCACTTATTATAGGGATATAAATGAGTCTGTTGTTCTCAGAAGGCAAATATTTTCAGTGTCTGATGCTTTCTTTTAGAATTGTGCACTGAAATTTCTCAAAGGGTTGCTCTGCTGATAAGCCATGCTGTGTTTGGGACCAAATGGTTTCAAACTAAAAGAGGGTGGATTTAAACAGGATATAAAGAAAAAGTATTTTGCAATAAAGGGTGGTGAGGCACTGGAACAAGTTGCTCAGAGATATGTTGGATATGTTGTCCCTGAAGACTTTTGAGGCCAGGCTAGACCAGGCTCTGAGCACTTGATTGATGTCCCTGTTCATTGCAGGGGAGTTGGATGAGATGACCTCTAGGAGTACCATCCAAATCAAATTCCATAATTCTAAGTGTCACAGATGTCAGGAGACTCATTGTCCTGCTGTTTCCTTTCCTACAGTGAGGCTATTTGCAATTTTCAGAGAAATTCAGGCTTGGAGAGATCATATTTTTGTAGGGAACCTTTTCATTCTAGGTTGCATTTTCCTAAGCAGAAATAAAAGCAACTTGAATTAGAAATAATTTAATGTTTAAAGATTGCATTTTGTTCTCAATGATTGGGTAATCATTGAGTCTCAATGATTTGCCCTGGTAAGGTCTCTGTTTTGCTGTTGATTATTTATTTTATCGTGGATTGCAGTGTGAATGTTTTTGCAATATTATCTTGTAACAAGAATGGATGCTTTAAGCTTAACATATTGAAAACCAAAACAAATCAACATTTGTGACTTTGATATACAAGGTTCATCAATTCATCTGACAGTAAACAAATGATTCATGCAGAAATGCAACATGTTGCTTCAAACATTTGGCCAACATTTAGCACTGTTGTGCATATAGGTGCCCCTAAATGAAAAGTGTACCCGCTGTGCTGTTTCTCGAGTCCCAGAGCTAACACCAAAGGTATTGTTTTAAACCTCTTAGTTGATCATTAACCTGTATCCTGGTGGAAAAGAAGGTACTTTACAACTTGTGCTATTAAATATTTTTCCATATTTACTTTCTGGTGGTTTTTTTTTGTTTTTGTTTTTGTTTTCATTTTTCATTCACAGGTATTGTCACTTGGAGACAAATATACGTCTTTTAACAATTAAAAAAAATCACCAAAAATAAAATTGAACCTTCAGCAGATGAGGAAGTAAACTTAAGAGTACTTCCTCTTGATAACTTTTGCTGTCATATTCTGTGGAGCTAATCAAACTGCTTAAAGGGCTGGGGGACTTTTGGGGTTTACATTTTTGTGTAAGTGTAAGTCACGGCTTACCATCTTATTACAAAAATCCATCTTTGGACCACATGGGACAAACAGAAATTGCTCATTTTCCTCCTTCTCTGCACCTCCACCTTTGGCCCAAGAGCTGGGAGAATCTGTTTTCTCCAAGAGAAAAACTAAATGTGTGTTTCCTAACAAATAGGCACAGCTGGGATACTTTCCTAGAAGGACTCCAGCTCTTACATTCATTCTTCTTTTCTGTAATGAAAAGCTGAAAAGTTCCAGGGGAACATCAGTGTTTTATCATTAGTTCAACAGTGTATACCATGGCATCAAACGTACCTTCAGCAAGTTTGTTGATGACACCAAGTGGTGCAGACACTACATTAAGAAGGAATGGATGCCATCTGGAGGGACCTGGACAGGCTTGAGAAGTGGACTCATGAGAACCTAATGAGGTACAGTAAGGCCAAGTGCAAGAAGTTAGATAGGAGTACAGACTGGGAGAACTCCACTGAGCAGCCCTGTGGAGAAGGACTTGGGGTCTCAGTAGATGAAAAGCTGGACGTGAACCAGCAGGTCAGTGTACCCTGGGCTGCATGAACGTGGGATGGCCAGAAGGGAGAGGGAAGCGACCCTCCATCAGCCCTGTTCTTGGGGTCCTCATGTGGAGTACTGTGTCCAGGCCTGATCAAGAAGGATGTGGAGATTTTGGAGCAGGTCTAGAGGAGGGCCACAGCAATGCTCTGAGAGCTGGAGCACCTTAAAGAGGGATGACTTAGGTTAAATGTTGGGAGGAAGTTCTTTACTCTGAGAGTGGTAAGGCCCTGGTACAGGGTGCCCAGAGATCTGTCTGTGCCCCATCTCTGGAGGGATTTGGACAGGGCAGCTTGATTTAATGTGTTTGTGTGGCAAACCTGTCCATGGCAAGGAAGTTGAAACTAGATGATTTTTAATATCCCATCAAGCCCGAGCAACTTATGATTCTAAGATGGTGGTAGTACTGCTTTACTGTTTTCAGAAGCAACAAATCTGAGCCTCAGCAGAGATACTTGTTTTGCAGGAGTTCTGCACCCTGTAACTGCACGAGGTCTTATGATGCATTCTGTGACTTTTTTCTTCTCTAAATCCATTAAAAACCTGGTATTTTTTGGTCCCATGTTCTCTACTCTGACACACACACCTTGATTTTAGCTTTAATATCAAACCCTATGACTTTCTGTTCAGCAGTCTGAAAAGTGTAGCTTGTCAGTACATGAAACTCTGATCTAAAGTCTTATCTGTTTAGCAAGTGACTTTTAAAATGAAAACCAGGATCTCAGCATGAGAGCTTGTTTCCAGTTTTACAGTTACGGTTCTATTTCTATTTTCTTGAGCTGTCCCAAGGTAAAATCTCTGTCTTTGCTTAGGGTTAGCTGTAAGGAGTTCTGTTATCTCATTAAGTGTGGTGTTATTTGGCACAGTATAGAAAAAAATGCTAAATGGTCTATGCTGTTGAGCATAGATAATTGATGTTCCCCTGAAACTTTTCAGCTTTTCATTATATGTATGCTGAATACATGTGTAGATCATTCAGAATGAACAGTTCAAAAATCTGGAATCAGAGTCCTCTTCAGTGTAATACTTCCAGAACAGTGGAATTATCCTGCAGTGCAGTGTCTGCATACCTGTTAAGTCTAAGACGAACGTTAAATATAGTAAACTGAGATTATTTCTAATTGCATATCTGGGGTTCGTATCTTTGTCACTTTCATCTGAGTTTCTCTGTTGCGAGCTCAAATTGTAGTCAGTGCTAATCTGGAAAGCTGAGTTGTTTCTATTCGGAACAATGGATTTTTGTGTGGCCATGGGAATAAAGAGATCAGAATGTGACTTAGTTAAAACATGCTTTTCTCATTTTCTTCTCTTTGCATCAAGATTAAAACAAAAAAGCCCCCTAAAGGCCATTCTCTGCTGCCTTCTCCACCTCCTCTGTGGCCATGCAGGGTGAAGTCTGGAAGAACCAACAGAGCAGAAGGTCTCTTTTCCATGCTTTACAACTAGCTGTGGCAGTACTTCTGCCTGTCCTGAAGGTACACCAGTCTTATTCAGAGCTGTTTGCAGTAACTAAAGGGGCACATGACCTAATTTGTAGCCTGTGGAAATGTTCTGATTTTGTGTAGACAAAGGTTGTTTCACCATGGTGCCTTCCTTGTGCTCTCACAGCTTTGGGACCCTGTGGTCCTGGCTTTGGGACTCAGTGGTCCTTATGGGTCCCTTCCAACATGGAGTATTCTGATTCTACGATTTTTCTCCTCAAGGGAAACTGCTGTAGAAAAGCTTGCTCTGGCTTTTACTATGGTGTAGATTTTCTGTTCAGGGTTGAGTCTTAGCTCAGCTATTAAAGTAAAATGAAATAACAACTGTTTCTTTTTGAAAACCAATTTATCTTCTAGCAAATCAGTGAATTACTCCTTGTTCCATGTTGTACAAGAAATAACACGCTCTTATCTTTTGATGAAATGAAAGTTATGTGAGAGTAATTTGTTGCTCCACACAAGCTCTCAGCTCTCTGTGCCACAGGATTCTGGTTCTGTTGTCGTTTTACACTTTCCATTACTGTTCTTATTGACACTAGTTAATCAACAGGTGCAATCTACCACCTTATTGTGTTTGAATAATTAATACATAGGGGCAGAGGTTGGTTTTCTTTGGACTTTGTTAGCAAAAAGCCTTTGAAGTCCCATCTCACTCATGGCAACTGCAGCAAAGGGTGGACTCAGCTGAAAGAACTGATCAGCTGAATGCTATGGTAGCTGACTTCATGTTTGAATGTAGATTGTTATGTGATTTGTTAGTCCTTAGGTTGCTCTGTAACAAAAGCTGATGTCTTTGCCAAGCATTGTGTTGCATGTTGTTGTGCACACCCTGTCCTTCCTATCCATGGACAGCAGGCCAAAGGAGGCAATCCTGCCCCTCACCTCCATGTGCAAGTAAACCCTCACCCTGGGGTACTGTGTCCAGGTGTGGACTCCTCTATAGGAGAGATGTGGACCTGCTGAAACGTGTCCAGAGGAGGGCCACAAAAATGATCAGAGGGATGAAACACCATCCCTATGAGGACAGGCTGAGAGAGCTGGTGCTTTCCAGCCTGGAAAGGAGAAGGCTCCAAGAAGACCTAAGAGCGACCTTTCAATATCTAATGGGTGACAGACTTTTCAACAGGATCTGTTGTGATAGAACAAACAGAAATGATTTCAAACTAAAACAGGGTAGATTTGGACAGGATATAAGAAAAAAGCTTTTTATGATAAGGGTGATGAGGCACTGGAACAGATTACCTGGAGGCCCCATTGGAGTACTGCGTCCAGGTCTGGAGCCCCCAGTACAAGAAAGACAGGGAGCTGTTGGAGAGGGTTCAGAGGAGCAACAAAAATGATCAGGGGACTGGAGCATCTCCCCTACGGAGACAGGCTGAGGGAGCTGGGCTTGTTCAGCCTGGAGAAAAGAAGGCTGCGGGGTGACCTCATTGCAGCCTTTCAGTACCTCAAGGGAGCCTACAAACAGGAGGGGAGTCAACTCTTTGAAAGGGTAGATAACAGCAGGACAAGGGGAAATGGGAATGGGAAGTTCTTTACAGAGAGAGTGGTGAGGTGCTGGAACAGCTGCCCAGAATGGCTGTGGATGCCCCGTCCATCCCTGGAGGTGTTCAAGGCCAGGTTGGATGGGGTCCTGGGCAGCCTGGGGAGGTATGAAGTGTGGAGGTTGGCGGCCCTGCATGTGGCAGGGGGGTTGGAGCTTGATGATCCTTGAGGTCCCTTCCAACCCTGGCTATTCTGTGATTGTGTGTGTGATTCTGTGGTGGAAGCCTTGTTCTTGGAGACATTCAAGGCCAGGCTCATCAGGTTCTGAACACCTGATCTAGCTGTGGATGTCTCTGTTCACTGCAGGAAGATTTGGGCTAGATGACTTTTAAGTGTACCTTCTAACTCAAATGATTCTATGATTCTATGTTGAGGAAACTTCTGGACTTTCATGGAAAGCCTTCACAATGACTTTGCATCAGGAAATAAAATTGACAGCTCTCTTTGTCCTGGAGAGCCCCTTGCTGACTTAGGCCTATTAGAAGGGGAAGAAAAAATTCAGAGAGGGATTACAGCTGCTTTCCCCACATTCTTAGCTGTTCTATCAGTTCTTGCCTGTGCCAGCAGTTGTTTAGTCATTGCTGCAGTGTCTTTTCCATTGTCCTTAGGGCTCAACTCTCCCTGGCACAGAGTGTGCTGGGTGTGCCTATTGCCTGCATAGGCTCTGAGAGTCAAAAGTCCATTCTCAGCACAAGGAACACTTGCCACCTGACGCTTGGCCAGGAATTGCAGTGTGCCCTGTCTGCATGCACAGCTTGCCACTGCCTGCAGGGCTGCCATCAGGGGGAGGAGAAGGCACTTGGCCCCTACTCTGTCTCCTAAAGAAGAAATTTGTGCAATGAGAACAGCTCTATTGGTTAACTCCAGCTGCCCAAGACCAGCAGGAGCCAACTCTAGTGCTCTGCTCTGCTGTGCAAGCAGAGTTCAGGTGAACCTTGGGCCATAACTTTTCTGCTTTATAACAAAGCTGTTCATAAATAGCAAACTGTTGTTTATAGCTTCCTTAGTTATTTTTCTTGCTGAAGATAAGCAAGAGTTGTTACCTGAATGTGTCATCTTGGTTTTCTGTAGAAAAAGGATGCAAGTTGAGCAAGACAAAGCATATATTGTACTGATACACTAAGTTACAGCCTGACTTTCTTTCTAACCTTTTTAGTTAAAATTGTTCAAGTCCAGCACTGGCAGGAACCCCATTTGTTTTTTTTTTTTTTTTTAAATCTGATTCACTGAACTACATTGGAATTTGTTTTCATAACCATAATAACTGAATTTACTTGTTAGAGCTACAACGACCTTGAACTTCATTTTTAAAAGAGTAACAAAAGTCAACAAGACATCAGCTCTTGATAATCACTGTAAGTCATTAAAAAAAAAAAAAAAAAAAAAAAGGTTAAGTAAGCAAGGTACATAAAAACAGCTAAAAATCACTGAAGGACGCCTGTTACCATTTATATTACTACTGGGAGCTAAACGAAGTTAATACAGCCTTTCAGTCTTTTTAAAAATGAAGCTTTGTGAGGTTTGGTTTTGTTTTGTTTTTTTACTTTTTAACTAGGGATGACAAAGATAATCAAAATGAAAAAAAAAGTCAGTTTTAGTTCAATATAAGGAGAACATCATTGTGCAGTATATTGAACAGCATGCACTGGGGCAAAGGAACAGGAAATTAAGAAAAATGTGTCCACATAGAAATTAAGAAAAATGTGAAAACATGATCAGAATTGTTTTCTTTAGAGCTTGTTTTAATATGCATGCCCATTCCTTGCTTCCTTTCCATCCTCCAGATCTAACTGGTTAGCTACCGTACATGCTGGTTGCCTGTGGCTTTGTTCTTGCTATTGGTTGCATTTCTAATTGTCAAAGGTACCTACAACACTGCCAAGGGAACATTTTGGTCTCCTTTTTTTCTTTTTTTCTTTTTTTTTTTTTTTTGAACAAACCTTCATCTTGAGCAACTCTTAAGTAATTAACTCTGAATGTGCGTTCCACAGCATGTTTAGTGAGTTACTTCTATCAGGGAGCAGAGCAATCATAAAAAACTTGTAACCAAACTTACTTAAATTGTTAGTGATAAATAAATTTTGACTAGTAAGCCAGTAGCTAAAACAAGCTTATCAGAAAGCAAAAATGAATCTCTCTGTATATTACTATGTTTAAGCACATCCAAGAAGCACGCAGCAGAGAAGTGTGGTGCAGATCTCTGCTGTGTACAAGGACCACATAGCAACATGCTGATTCACATGTACATATGCTGTGCACTCCCTCTTCTGGATAGTTTTGTTGTTTTGTGCTGGTGGAACCTCCCCCCTTCGGGGCTTAGTCTTAAGAATTCTTCAGAGCTGAAATTGCTGCTGCATATGTGCTGTTACTTCTCTGTGCCTGTTGGAAATGGGTCTCGGAGGTCTTATAGCCCAGTTACAATCACATAGGTCCTCACCACCTGTCTGGAGGGCTTGTGTCTCTTGACAATGTGTCCTGACAAGTTCCTCACCCGGCTGTAGTAGGTGCTGTCAGAACGAGTGTTCTGACACGACTTCTGACTGTGAAAACATGATTTTCATTTTCAGGAAAGCAATCTTGCAGTTATGGCATCTAATAAAGGGAGGAGTGTGACCCTTTCCTACCTCCACCATGCCGATCTGGGTGCGTTGTCCGTTCTCTTTTTTCTTCCTTTTTATTTCCTTTTTTTTTTTTTTTTTAATTCCAGTATTTCACTTTCTGTAAAACAAAGCTTGCATTTCTGGTTATCTTGTGATGAAAACATACACAAATTTGAGGTGAACTGATCTATGGCATTATTATGAGCCATAAACATACTTGGTTAGACTGTCAGGTGGAAAAATGAAAACCCACATGAGAAATGTTTATCCATCACTTTCATGTCTTTTGATCTTGACTATTCCCTTTGATGAGGGAGGGGCTGTACAGTATTCTACATGCAGTCTTTGTGCTGCTCCCCCACTAAGCAAAAGACTCTAACTCCTCATGGCTTTCACCTGGAGCACTCTGATAAAGATTGCTTAATTAATTCTTTAGAGGTGGAGAATATCCAAACCACTTTCTTCTGCATTCAGGTATTTCATACCCTCTGCCCCAGCACTTTTACCTTCTGAGCTCTGAGTCCTCTTGAAATTGTCAGTCTGAAGAAAATGTGGTGTCTTCTGTTCCTTGCTTCCCAGATCCCTTATGGGGTGTGAATATGTTAAGGCTCTTATATCTTACGTACTCCTCAAAGTAACAGAAATTATTAAGAACTATCTATTTTTAATTATAATTAAGGCATAAAAGCCCTATTTGGGCCCTGGAATTTCTTTGCTAATCATTGTGCTGCTGATAGAAGAGAATGCATCAATTTGAAGCCAGTGAGATTTGCAGGAATAAAGTAAAGCTTTGCTTTAGGTTTTCAGAAGCTCAGACTATGCCTATGCTTCCAGTATATATGGCAGAATGATCTTACTACACACACACCAAAAAAAAAAAAAAAAAAAAAAAAAAAAGAGAAATTACACATCCAGTCTTTTGTATTTTGTATTTTTGTATTTTGACAGCTCTGTCTGGTTGAATGCATGTTGTGTGTTCTTCCTTTTGATGCATAAACAACTCTAGGTTAGAAATGAAAGCGATGGGGGTCTAAAATCCCATTTGCCTCTTTTATCACTGTGTTTAGACAATGCAGTGTGCCCTGCCTAAAAGGGAATTTCTGTGAATTATCAGTTGCTGTTGGCAAACTCAGTCTCCCATTGTTCTGATGTGAAATTCAAAATATTGGTCTATAAGGTCTTGAAAACATGCTGAATAGAATGAGCAGTGCATCTATCTTATGAACTTGCTTTTAACTGGGGCATGGAGGCATGCTCCTGTAGTTTGTATCTGACCTAGCTGAGTCCATCTGATTTCAGTTTTCAATTGTTTGGGAAGGGTTACACTGATGAAATCAAACTGTTACTTACAAAAATTACTTGGATATTTCCAAAATACTTGGATATTTCCAACACCTGATCTGGATTTAGTGTGTGCAGGGGTAACAAAATAGAAGAATAACCACAGCTCCTGTTAGTTTCATGTAGTATGTATGCTACAAATCACACATCCTGTGATCACAGGTGCACAATTAACAGTGGACTCCTTTCTCCCTATTTTTTCACCTGAAATCCTATATTTTTTAAAATCTTCTACCCTCTCCTATCCATCCACACTCCCTTACCCCAAAGGTTCTTGACTTCCTCTGATCAGCTCTGCCTATGGAGTCTGTTCCATTTTCTGCTGAGACAAACCAGTAATTAGGTAAGAAACTGCAGGAAAGAATATAAAACCTTTCTGAAAGGTCTTGGAGATTGCTACTGTTGGAAATATCCAAGTAATTTTGTCAGGACGGTATCTCTGATAAAAGCAGAACTTATTCGCGATTGCAATGGCGGGCATCCCGCAAGTAGGAGCAAGGAGGATGTCAGGCCTTCCCAATGTTTCTTCAGGCTCTTCCTGGGCAGGCCATGGCTTGTTCTCTGATTTGCTCTCGTGCAGGATATTCTTGCAGTGTGTATGACAAAATATACATATATACACCTATATACAGAGTGTGCGTTCCTGGGAAGGTTCGTCTAGAGGATAAGTGATGTAAACTTATCAGAGACCTTCCCCAAGTTAAGTAGAAGGACTCCCAAAAAGAAGTATGATAGCGGAGATCATAAAACAAAAATAATATTATACAATTCTAATGCAGAAACAACATTTGATTCCCACAATTCCCCCCTTTTTCTTTTTTTATACATTGTTGATTTCTGCAATTCTTTTTTAAGGTTCACTTTTATAGACATCTCCCTCGTCTTCACTTTCTTTATCTCCCATCTCCTCTAATACCATCATTTTATCCAAATGTAATGGCTCCATTAGTGTTTACTTCAATAGTGCTCTCTCTGTCAATCACTCTGCTAGTTCCCTCACAAAGGGGATAACACAGCAACCAGTGGCCATCAAGGCTCCTGCTGCTACTATCAAAGAAGTAAATGTGGATACAGTCACCCCTTTCCATTCACCAAACCAGGACTCCGACCATCCAGTGACAGAAGTATCTATTCCTGAAGGGTGAAGACGTTTATCTTCTGGTACCTCTGGGTGCCTCTTATCTGTGCTACATCAAGAACTATTACCCGTAGATGATTTTCGTAATAGTTGTAGCAGCTACTGGCAAGAGAAGTTTACTCTTTTTTTTGGACCAATTAAATACAGGCTAGGAGAACAAGTAGGAATATATAAATTCTTGTACATGCCAGGTTCTCCAAAATGATTATTTGGGCATGACAGGTTAGAATAGTTGAATGTAGAGATCAAATTCAGTAGAGACAATTGGAGCTACTTGTCAAGCAAGAGCAATGGACTGCAAATTTTAAGTCTGGCTTTAACACAAACTGGGAAAAGCAATGTCGTACTCCCAGAAGTTACGTAAATCCTAAATTGGGTATACACAGGATTGCAAGCATCAGGGATGCCTGGCAGAATCTAAAATGCAGCCCAATGAAAGTTAGGTTAAAGATGGGAGCCAGCCCAACCACAGTAAAGCAATGCCCTTTGAGGATACAAGATTGTAGGAGGATAAAAGAAATAAGAACAACTTTTTGGATTTTGGATTACTAATTGGATAGAAATCCAAACACAACACCCAATCTTGCAAATGAAAAATTGGATGGCAAGAGCTATAGTTTGGTACAAGATCTGAGGGCAATTAATAGAAAAGTTGAATATATACAACTCATGGTGTATATCTTTATTAACCAAGTTAAGGAATAAGCAGGTGGGGTTTACCGTTCTGGACTTGAAGTACACCTTTTTCAGCCTGGTTTTGCCAAAGAAAGTCTAAAATTATTTGCCTTTGAATAGGAAAACTCAAATATGGAGAAAAGAAAAAAAAAAAATTAAAAGTAATAATAATATTAATTCAGTTAACCTGCACAGTGTTACCCAGGGTTGTGAGAACAGCCCAGTGATTTTTGAGAACTGGTCAACTCGTGAGCCTGAGATTTGGGTTCACTATCTCACAGTGGAACTTTACTGCAGTACGTGGATGCTACAGTAACAAAGGACTGTGTACAATGGACTGTGAGCTTGCTGAATTTCTTGATTTAAATGGCTATCAAGTTTCTCAACAGAAAGCACAACTGATCAAAGAGAAGGAAGCAACTTGCTGAATGCTCAGAACACCAACGCAGAGCTGCCTCCAAGCCAGCAGTGTGCGACTGCATGGAGACTGTCTGTACAAGTTGGTCAGAGCTACAGGAGGAACCGTGGGACGATGCTGAGGAGTCCTGGATTCATCGATGGAAGCAGTTTTGTGAAGACAAGGAAAGTGTAAGGCAGGACATGCAGTAACTGCTACTGACAAGGAGTCCTTCTACTTAACTTGGGGAAGATCTTTGATAAGTTTACATCACTTATCGTATAGACGAACCTTCCCGGGAACGCACACTCTGTATATAGGTGTATATATATATATTTTGTCATACACGCTGCAAGAATATCCTGCACGAGAGCAAACCAGAGAACAAGCCATGGCCTGCCCGAGGAAGCGCCTGAAGAGACATTGGAAGGCCTGACATCATCCCCCAGTGCTCTTTGTTTAACGATGATGACTTTAAAGAAAATCACCATATCAATAGGACAAGGAGAGCACCGAGAAGACATCTTGGAAACAACAGGATGATTACTGACTGGCACCAGATAACAAATAAATTAACAAGTAAATAGCAAATGTAAACCTTCTGATAAGATTGTGAACCTGGAGTACCCAGCCATTGGGGAATCAGGGGAGAGGGAAGGCAAGGGGGAGAAAACAGGGTATAAAGGCTGTCATGTTGTGTCCATAGGCGCGCTCCTACTTGCGGGACGCCCGCCATTGCAATCGCGAATAAATTCTGCTTTTATCAGAGATACCGTCCTGACAAAATTACTTGGATATTTCCAACAGTAGGGAGATTAAAGGTTTCTGTCTGGGCTCTTCAAACAAAACAAGCAAAATATTCACTTCTATCTTTTGACACACACTGAAGTTACATTTCTGTAATTGTCCTAAGGACTGAAGCTTGCTTTCTCTAAAAATACTAGTTGTGCCCCTTGTGTCAGCAGCACAAATAACTATATGGGTTCATTGCCAGCCAGATGAGTGAGTTGATCTAACTCCAAAACAACTTGTATACATTTTATCCTCTTAATTATCAAATGGATCTACTGACGACCCAGATCAGAGGTCAGGAATTGGGAAAAGTGAGCACATGCTTTTCTGTAGCACAGAATTTAAGTTCATTTAATCCATTTTTTAAAATACGCCTCTTCTCAGTCCTAAGGTTCCCTTTTTAAAAGAAAAGGAGGACCATAGGAAATTGTCTGCTTGCAAGCACAGATTGCTTCAGACATGTTTATCCCTTACATGGAGGAGAACTTGTGCTGAAAAGTTAGCAAGTTTGGGCTGTCAAGTCAATGATAAAGTGAGTCTTTTATCTTTCCATATTGTTATTTTCCATCTTGCATCTTGAGCAGTGAGGCTACATCTACTTTTGTTCAATGAAAATTGAGATTCTGTGTTGTTCCAAACTCTGGGAGCAGAAAAGAGGGAAATTTTCAGTAGCTGGAATGTATAATAACACAGAGGTTTGTAACACTGTAGTGTGTGAGGAAGAGGATATGATGACACAGGAGCAGAAGAAAGAGAGACTTGGTTTGACTGCAAACAAAAGCAGCAGGCTGGGTAAATAGTGTACCTAGCACTTCTCAGCAGCCTTGTCAGAGCGGCAAAAGGCTGCCTCTTTTAATCTTTTGTAATTGCACTGCAGGTGTGAAACACCAGGGGATGTACTTGGTTCTTTTTACCTTTCTCAATACTTGTCTTGAGAAATTCCGCCACAACTTTCTGATGTTTTGTGAGCCAGAGGCTGAGCAATAATGGCTTAGAGAATGGCTTTGAACCCCCACTCACTGGCGTGACATCGGTGGGGAGGAATGCCGGATGGAGGTCTGAAAAGGTCTCAGAATAGCTATCACTTCTCTCTTTGCCATTGACTCTCTGATGACCTAAAGCTAATCTCCACCCATCTATGAAGTAATTTGCCTCTGAGCTATTTGCTTGGATGTCATTTAAAGTAAGTGATGCCTCAGTAGTCTATTTCTCTCCTTTTTGTGACCAACATCAAGTTAGGATATTTTCTGATAACTCAAAAAGACTATATTAGCACGGTGTTAAAAGTATATGCTGACAGTAAAGCATTTTAACAGAAATGGAAGGAGTTTACCTAAATCAGAACTGCACAAGGATCACAGAACTCATTTTCTCTTGGGGTTACTATGTACAGTGTTAACAGATGTGTGTGTTTTCTGCCTATTAGTCCAATTTTTCATGTTTTAGGCTATCATTTTTTAAGATGCAATGTACACATGCCTGGATAAGTGTTTTCAGTGGGTCCAGGCATCTTCTAGGTACCTAGTAGGCATATTTAGAAGATCTTTTAATAATAATGCTTATCACTTAGTTTTAGGAGAGCTTAAAACAGTTCACCCTCTTTTGTCTTGTGTTAGCACTGTGTTCCTGGTGTTGGTTATGTGTCATGCACTGTGCAATTAGAACATAATATGTCATTGTATAAAAAGTCAATGACCTAGAGCACTACAAAGCATTACTATACTCCTTAAAATTAATCTGCAGGCTCCAAAGACTATTCCTACAACACTAACTGTCCTCTCTATTGCCTGTCTATGCTCTGAAACAGGGCCTCTCTTTTGTCTTTGAGCTAGAAAACGATCTCCCATCATTTTGAGGTACAGTGTGATTATCATTAGTATAAGTCATGGATGAAAATGAAAGCAGAAGTAAATCTGTAACTCTTAAAGCTGTGCAAAAGCCGAGCTTTTATTTTCCCTAAATATAATCTGAAAGAAAATAAATGTTTATATTGGCTTTGAAATGTTTCAGTCCAGTCCCGAACCACTGATGTTCTAAAAATGAAATGGACATTTGCCAACACCTCACTGAAGAAAGGCCATTCCTGAAGAATGTGGTAATAACACCAGCCAGTTTACTTGCATATTCTCAAATAATAAATAAAAAGAGCCAGAAATCTGGTTGAACCAGAGAGCACTTAGTAGTCGTGAATGTAAGGAATGCAAGGTTCCAGATGCCAGCTTTCCAACTTGCAAGTTTGCACGTTCCTATTCCATCATTTCTAAAATACTAAGTGAGAGCTAGATCAGCATAAACTAGTGTGAGAACCCTGCTTTGTTTTCTGGCTCAAAGCCTGCTTCCTGACATATTTCTTGTGATAAGACTCCGATTGATATATTGAGGAGGTAAGTGATGGGTGCTACTGTGTGACAATCGACATCACTCTGTGGACATTTGAAAGCACCTCCCTTCAAAGCTGCTTGCCTCCGGAAAAGAGTGCTCAGGAGTGTTTACTGGCGGAAGATCTGGCCTGTTACTAAATAGCTCCAGTTTGGTATGGGAAAACTGGGGAATGATACCATCGTTTCCTGTGAAAAACAGGATGCAGATGGACATCCCTGCTCCCTCTTATCTGTTAGCAAGGTCGGGAAGATGGGAACAAAGGAGTTTCTGCTGAGATCCCAGAGCCAGGAGCTGCTGCTCCAAGGAGAGCTGACTCAGCTACTTTGGACTTATAAATAAGTTTGTACTGTCATTGAAAAGACATCATTGTCAACGGAACAACAACACCCAATGGCCCACCACTACTGAAGATCAATGACTGAAATGCGATCCACACTGGACCCATGGTGGTGACTATCTCCCTCTTGCTTCATACAAAGACTCCTTGCTTCTATTTCCTATCTTTTCTATCACCCTTCTTCCCTTCCCCATCTCCCTGAACAACTAGGATTTGTAATAAACTGATCAGACCAACATTTGAACCGTTGTTTCTTAATCTCACGTTGGGTATACATGTATCAAAGAACCTCCTCTCCCTCCTATAAATCAGAGCAAGACACCTAGTTTCTCTAATATCCTTAATGTTAGCTCTTGATGATATTTTCCACAAATTTTATTTCAGTTGTGTTTGAATAGTGAAGAAGAGAGATTTCATTACTTGTTGAATAAGCAAAGCCTTGAAATCTGTTTTGTTTTGTTTTTTACTCAGTTACCTATGGATAGTGTTGCCTTATCCCCATACACTTCGCTCTTGGATCCTATAAATTCAGCTAAGACAAAAAAAGGTCTTGATGTGATATACAAAAGCCCCTGCTGGAGGCAGAGACATCTAGTTTTAGACGTATATTCTCTATATAACTTTGTTGTCTTTTCCTCTTGCATTCATTGCCTTTGTTCTTCTCTTTCTGACCTGACCTAGTATTTTTCTTCTTTCCTTCTGTTCTGAAGGCTGCTGGACAGCAAATGCGCTCTTGAGTAGTAGAAGTGTCTGACTTTCATGTGCTACAGACCACAGCAACTTTTCCTGTAAGTCTACATGTTACATCTAACAATCAGCCATGAACCTTTGTTCTGCTTTAACAGATTTGGTTAAATAGAGGCCCAAGAAATGTTGACTGATGTACTGAGAGCTCATTGGAAAGGAATAGAGTTAAAAAGCATTGGAGAAGTGCTCTTTAAAACTATTTTTCTCTTAGTGTGGCTGGAAGGAAATTGATGATGTCTATTTCCTACAGTATGTAGTGACCAGTGATGTGCTGAAGAAGGCATGGAGGACTTTGAATTGGGTTTTGAATTGGATGCCTCCCTGCTGTATGCTGAAGGAAGTGTCAAAACAAGGAACAAGTGAAAATGCAGACCTAAGAAGTGTGCAGCTTTTGCTCACCCACAGAATGCCATATTGTTGCCAGACATACTTCAGCCCAAATAAAACTCCTTAACATCAATATAGTATTAAGAAGCAGGCATTACTTTTTATTACAACACTGGATACATGGGGGATATTTCCACCAAAGTCAATGAAAAAAAGGTACGTTGTTTATGTACATTTGTGTAAACCATGTCTGTGCGTTTGGAGAGAGGTCTACAGTTGTCTTGTCATCATGACCCCACCTCTCCCAGTCACACATGCTTGCTTAGCTAAGGATAGGGCTAATCTCCCTTCTAGCAGGCTAGATGGATATGGTAGTTTTCAAAATGCTCCTAAAAGACAAGATTAGCCATTCTGACAACAGTATCACTTCTGTTGTATAATATAAAAATGTAAAATGCAGTTTATGTGGAAAAGTCCTTGATGTTTAATAACTAAATATCTGCTTTCACAAAGTTATCTTTTTCCCTCTGACGTTAATAACGGAAATCTTTGAATTCAGGTCAGTATTATGAGCCTCAGTAGCTTCAATCTGATTGGAAAAATTCCATCCAGGTTTCCCTCTGAAGCTTTAGGCACAGGCAGAGCATTTCATCACATAAAACAGCAGCTGACTAAGCAGCGTGTTTGCTGTGTTCTCACTTGTTTCTTTACACGATTGTTGCTGGGCTATCAAGGGAGGACGTGTCTGTGTAGAGTATGATCTGGCTCTTGGTGGGAATAAAACTGGCCCTTGCAAGAGGCACAGTATGAAAAAAAATTAACCAAAGTATGAGAAACACTTGCAAGCCGATAACTTAGGCTCAGGCAAGGGCCTCACTGACCAGTATTTTATTTCATGATTGCAATGGTGGGTGTTCTGCAAGCATAAGCACATACTGCAAGGAAAACTGGATCTTGTATTTCCTAGTTCCTGACACTGAGCTCCTCCCCTGGTTCTCACTAGTGCTCAGGTTCACGTTCTTTCAATTCACATACCATTCACACATCTCTTTGTCAGGTAAGCAGGTAGTTAACGAAAGTCTGTCTCTGTCTCTCCAAGTAAGCAGAATCCACAAAATATTTGCCACTCCAGCATCTCCTGCTGTATATCTGCTGGATAAGTTTTTCTGGTGCAGTTCTGAGTGAATATGCATGTCTTAAAGACATTACGTTTTGCTGCTCGCTCCCCTGTCAATCTCTCCAAGGGAGGAGAGTTCATAAGTGCGGCCAGACTCTCCCAGAAGCTCTGAATAGAACATTCTTTCACAGCCTAGTGCTATCCCTATTCTTTAGTCACAGACAAAAAGTTATCTTGTATCATGAGTTCTGAAGTATGTCCCTTTGCTACAAGATTTTATTACTTATGCAAAAACAGCATTTCATTCTGTTAGTTATGCAAAAACAAGATTTTGTCTCCCACAGAAAGTAAAGAATGATGAGCGTGATGTGGAAAGTAAGCATTAGCATTGCCAAACAGTCCAATTTAATGTGGCATGGGAAAACTTCCCACCATTAAAGAAATGTTCCTTGTATTACTTTAGCAGATCTCCTGCATCCTGATATTGTGAGAGTATGTTTTTTGTCTATATTTTTATCCTACTACACTAAATCACAGCTTTTTTTCTTTCTTTTTTTTTTTTTTTCCTTTAAGTAATTAAATCTGTTATTTATGCTTGATGAGTGTGAACAGGGGTGGAAAGAGAAAGGGTTCCAGTTGGGTAAAGGGCCTAAAGCACAAAGAACTCCAGCAGGAATGGATGCAAATCTGTTAAGTGTGGCTCCAAGCCTCGCAGTGATCCAGTCATGTATTGAACAAGAGCTCTGCTACTGAAAAGTAAGCTAGCTCTTCGGTGAGGCTGAATTTGCACGTGTAAATTGTGTGCACATTTTTTGCATACTCTCACATGGTTCTTCTAGTAAAAGAGAGGGATCATCTGTGGGTGTAGGAGTTTTCTTCGAATCTCTGTTGTTTTTGTTCCTACAAATCAAGGAATAGCTCCAGATGTTGTTTGATTAGGTATTCACACGGTTGTTTTCTAACCTAATGTTTAACATGCTTTTAGGGTGATCCAGCAATATACAAATATTTTAGGTTAATCCACCAAATACTAATTTAAAGGTCAAAAGGCACCGTCTTCTGAGATTTTGTCCTGCAGTTTTTCATGGAAAAAGGAATTGCTCTTTGGAACACAGAAGAGGATTCAGTATCCATTTGGCTCTCCATCCATTTAAAGAAACTAGTTGGAGGATCAGGCTCAGAGTGACGTGGTCAGAAGTTGGTTCTCTACTTAGAGATTCCACCTACCCGGTGGAGCTCTGCAGGTGTCTGTACTTGGGCCATCTTTATCCTAGTGGCCTTTCAGTATCTAATGGGGGGCTATAAGAAGGGGACAGATTCTTCAGCAGAGTCTGTTGTGACAGGACAAGGAGAAATGGTTTCAGACTAAAGGATGGGAGATTGAGGTTGGATAGAAGGAAGAAGTCTTTCATGGTGAGGGTGGTCAAGAACTTGAACGGGTTGCCCAGAGTGGATGCCCTGTCTTTGGAGACTTTCAAGACCAGATTGGACCAGGCTCTGAGTACCTGATCAAGCTGTGAATGTCCCTGCTCATTGCAGAGGAGTTGGACTGGATGACACTTAATGGTTCCTTTGAACTCCGAGGATTCTTTGATTCTATAATTTCAAGATCGATGCTGAGAAGAAAGCAGGTTTTCAAGTGAGATCAAACTAGCAGAATCAGGTGACATCCTGAGAGCAGGTCTGCCATTCAGAGTGACTTAAATAGGTGGAGGGGTGGGAAGAAATGGAGCTTAGGGAATTGAAGCCCTGCCCCTGGGAAGGCCACTGCTGTGGCCCTGACTGGGCCTACGTGGCTGAGGGGCAGACCTCCAGGAAAGTCCCTTGCCAGGGATATGAGTGGAAGTGAGCCCACTGTGCCCTGACAGCAGCATCCTGGGCAACATGAACAGGGCAAGGGCCAGGAAATTAAAATACAGATTATCCGCTTCTGCTTAGCACTTTTTAGATCACATCCAAGTACTGTGTCCAGTTTTGGGATCCTGTTAAAATGAAGCCTAAATACTGAAGTGATTTCAGTGAAAGACTCAGGGCTGGTGCACTTGCTGAATGAGGAGAGGCTTAGGAAATGGACATTTTTCAGCCTGTTGAAGCTACAGCTTTTGGAGGACGTCACAGCAACCTCAGTGTACTTATGCAGACATTACTGAGAAGATGGAGAAGATGGAGCTCTTTCCTGTAATGAAGGGTGAGAAGGATGTAAGTTAAAATATAAGAACTTCAGACTGGATATGAGAAGTAACTTTTTCACCATTAGGACTGTGAGAATCAAGTGTTGTTTCTGCATTAGAATTGTATAATATTATTTTTATTTTATGATCTCCGCTATCATAGTTCCCAGGAACACACTCTGTATATATATGTATATTTTGTCATACACACTGCAAGAATATCCTGCACGAGAGCAAACCAAAGAACAAGTCATGGCATGCCCGAGGAAGCGCCTGAAGAGACATTGGAAGGCCTGACATCATCCCCCAGTGCTCTTTGTTTAACGATGATGACTTTAAGGAAAATCACCATATCAATAGGACAAGGAGAGCACCGAGACATCTTGGAAACAACAGGATGATTACTGACTGGCACCAGATAACAAATAAATTAACAAGTAAATAGCAAATGTAAACCTTCTGATAAGATTGTGAACCTGGAGTAACCAGCCATTGGGGAAACAGGGGAGGGGGAAGGCAAGGGGGAGAAAACAGGGTATAAAGGCTGTCATGTTGTGTCCATAGGTGCGCTCCTACAAAATTACTTGGATTATTTCCAACAGGACAATCAAACCTGGGAGATTGTGCAGTCTCCACTGTTCGACATTTCCAGGACTTCACCATATGTACCAGCCTGGTCTGATTTCAGAGCTGATCCTGCTTTGAATAGAGGCTTGAAACCAGAGGTACTCTGAGATCCTTTCCAATCTGAAATATCCTATGACAGCTGGAAGTCATCTGGTCAAAGCAAGGCCAGCTTAGAGAAGGCTCAGGCAGTTTTTGAATATCTTCAAGTATGGAGACTCTGCAACCTTTCCAGGTAACTTGTGCCATTGTTAGACTACTCTCAACAGATTTGAAAGGCGGGCCTCGGAGTATCTAATGAGGTTCAACACAGCAAAGTGCAAGGTTTTGCACTTGGGCTGGAGGAATCCCAGGCATCCATACAGACTGGAAGGAGCGGTCCTTGAGAGCAGCCTGGCAGAGAAGGACCTGGGGGTGCTGATGGATGAAAAACTGAATGTGAGCCAGCAGTATGCTCTTGCAGCTCGGAAAGCAAATGATATCCTGGGCTCCATCAGAAGACGGGTGGCCAGCAGGCACAAGGAGGTGATTGTGCCTCTCTGTTCTGCTCTTGTAAGGCCCCACCTGCAGTACTGTGTCCAGGTCTGGAGCCCCCAGTACAAGAAAGACAGGGAGCTGTTGGAGAGGGTTCAGAGGAGCAACAAAAATGATCAGGGGACTGGAGCATCTCCCCTACGGAGACAGGCTGAGGGAGCTGGGCTTGTTCAGCCTGGAGAAAAGAAGGCTGTGGGGTGACCTCATTGCAGCCTTTCAGTACCTCAAGGGAGCCTACAAACAGGAGGGGAGTCAACTTTTTGAAAGGGTGGATAACAGCAGGACAAGGGGAAATGGTTTTAAGTTGAGGGAGGGAAGATTTAGGTTGGATGTCAGGGGGAAGTTCTTTAAAGAGAGAGAAGTGAGATGCTGGAACAGCTGCCCAGAAAGGCTGTGGATGCCCCGTCCATCCCTGGAGGTGTTCAAGGCCAGATTGGATGGGGCACTGGGCAGCCTGGTCTTGCATTAAATGTGGAGATTGGTGGCCCTGTGTGTGGCAGGGGGGTTGGAGCTTGATGATCCTTGAGGTCCCTTCCAACCCAAGCTGTTCTATCATTCTGTTATTCAAGCATGTCAAGACTCTGGAAAAATTGGGATTTGATGCATTCTTCATGTCTCTAAACAAAAGTTTTTCAATATAGAGAAAGTGAAGTTACTTTATTTAGATAAAGTAGGTAGAATCAACATAGAGGGCATGGTATGAAACTTCGAGATACTCTTAGGGACTCAAATAAGAGACATTTGCATGTTGTTGAGGTTTTTGTTGCTGACAAGACAAATTGTCTTTCTTTTATGTATTTAGATGAATTATCATAGTATACTGATTTTATTTTCTCTGTGTTTATTTTCTACCATCTCTGTGGTTAGATGAAGTGGATGGATCTGTGCTAGATCTTCAGCTCAAGAGGGAGGACAGAGGTGAGTACAGTCATTGTAAGGAAATATTCTCTTCAGCTAGTGCAAATGAAGTCCCAGTAGATGAACATCATGTTTGGAATTGATATACTTTTGTTGAGTATGGGGAAAGACTGGGGGGACTTGTATTACCTCAAGTGGTGCTGCAGTAGTCCAGGTCAATAGGTCTGAATGCCGAGGCTGTTGGATTGGCACTTCAAGGAAGATTTTATGTTGGAAGCAGTATGTAGATCTGAAAGATGGTATTGTCCACTCTGCATTGCTCTAAAAAATGTCTTTTCTGCAGTAAGGCTAACGTACTGCAGTTTAAGAACTCACTATGTAATATCTAGGGGAAAAACAGATCTGTGGAAATGCAGTATGGGGATCATTTCCATAATCTTCATTAATCCTTTCCTTTGAAGTAAAAATATTTCAAATGGTAGTAAATGTCCATCCTTAAAGCATTTTGCTGCTAGCAGCCAGCCTGTGGTGTCTTGAAAGTCATTGCTGCATATGAATAGATGTGAGTTAATAACTTAAAGCAGGGCTTGATAGTTCCATAGGGATAGCAAACAAGAAAGCAAAGCAATGGCTTTGCATGAGAGCCTGTTACAACCCTGTAAGTGTTTTTCTATAAATAGCATGCTGTTTCTCTCAGTCACCTTTGAGAGCAATGTTAAATCCAGAAGTATTGGTAGATAAAATCCTGACTTATAAGAAGTATAAATGCTGCAGTTTTTTTTCTAAAGAGATGCTAGAAGGGGCATAATTAGTAATTAGGATTGCTTAAGGGTGGTCACTGATCTGGAGATATGAGAGGTAATGCTTTGTGATGGATAGTTTGCATGTTTTGAATGACACTATGAGAATGCTAGCAGTGCGCTTTGGCAGCTCGAAAGGCAAATGGGATCCTGGGCTCCATCAGGAGAGGGGTGGTCAGCAGGGACAGGGAGGTGATTGTCCCTCTCTACTCGGCTCTTGTGAGGCCCCATCTGGAGTACTGTGTCCAGGTGTGGAGCCCTCAGTACAAGAAAGACATTGAGATTTTGGAAAGGGTCCAGAGGAGGACGACTAAGATGATCAGGGGGCTGGAGCACCTCCCCTATGAGGACAGGCTGAGGGAGTTGGGCTTGTTCAGCCTGGAGAAAAGAAGGCTGCAGGGTGACCTCATTGCAGCCTATCAATACCTGAAGGGAACCTACACCCAGGAAGGGATTAAACTCTTCAAAAGGGCTGACAGTAGCAGGACTAGGGGAAATGGATCCAAGTTGAAGGAGGGAAGATTTAGGTTGGATGTTAGAGGGAAGTTCTTTACAAGGAGAGTGGTTAGGCCCTGGAACGGGCTGCCCAGGAAGGTTGTGGATGCCCCATCCTTGGACGTGTTCAAGGCCAGGTTGGATGGGGTCCTGGGCAACCTGATCTAAATGTGTATGTTTGGTGGCCCTGCTAGGCAGGGAGGTTGGAACTACATGATCCTTGAGGTCCCTTCCAACCCGGGTGATTCTGTGATTCTGTGATTCTGTGAATCCAGCATGGGAGAGGAAGCACAGCAGGACTGTGAGCCTTTCCGCTGCAAGCTGACTGTGTTCACGATTTAGCCACAGTGCTGTCGCACCTGCAAGGACAAACAAGCAAGGTGTGAAGGTAGAGTCAATATTCCCTAGAACACTAATTACTGCAATTTGGGAAAAATAGAAAAAGGTTTGGTGAGACACGCTGTCCTTGAGGTTTTGATAAGACAGAGCTGCAGATTGCCTTTAGATCATTAAGTGTTAGCCATCAAGAGGTGCTCCAGAGTTGAACAATTTTAGTCCAGGTTTGACAGTCTGGGCCTCTAAACACTACCTGGCAAATGCAAAAAGCTGTGGGAATACAAAAAAAAAAAAACAAAAAAAACCTGTTCAGAGCAGCAGTTGTGGAGCAAGATAAACAGCATGATAACCAAGGACACCCCTGGAAGAAGAGGGAATGGCTCATGGCTCTGACTGGATAAGTGCCTCCATGAACGGTTAAGAAATGTTTGTAGAATAGTCTGTTGGCATGGAAAGGTGGGTGGGAAAGTTGAAAGGGCGGATGGAAAGCTAAAAAAAATGAAAAAAATTTTTAAAAAAGAAAACTTGTGAATGTATGTAAGCGATGTGAGAACTTGTAGTAAACAATTTGGATCATTCACATCTGAGTCTATGCATTAGACCCTGCAAAAAGCTTTATCTGAGGTGCATGAAATAGTAGGGAAATAAGTGGATGTGTATATCTCATGTATCTACAGTTTCACAGTACTATATGAGGTTTATGTGCACTACTGCTTGTAAGCTGGAAGTGAAGGCTGGAAGAGAAAGGAGACAGTATAGGAATCCCTTGCTAAGATAGCTAACATGAGGAAGACTCAAGTGGAAGACTTGTGTTTGTGTGAGTATCTAGACATTTGCCCTGGAAAAGGTGAAAAACAGACAAATGTACAAACAAAAAAAACTGCTCTCAGTGGTTGAGACTGAATGGAAATTCAGACTTTTTTTTAGTAATAAGCTGTGGAAGAAGCAGAAAATGGGGAATTTTCCTTCACCCTCTCATTACAGATCAGAATTGATCCACTTGTCTGTATCCTTAACTCATGTATGTTCAGGCTTTCTGCAGAGGTCCTTCAATAAGATGCGAGTGCTAACTAGGTCTGAAAATACCTTCCCTTTGTATTCTTTTTAACTTTACAAAGAACTACAGCATTTTGCCCATTATAGCCTAAAAATGTTAATTTGAGTTTTAACACATTCAATTTGAACAGTCTTCAGGGCTAAGATAGGAGAAATGGAGAAAAATGAGTGAAATGAAAGGCCACCCTTCCTTTGGCCACTTAATATTAATGAGATTTAGGACTCACTTTTGCAAGAACACTTAAGCAGTAATCTGAATTACCTAAAAACATGAATGTAATGTGGATTAGTCAAACAGCATTAATCCTCTGGGTGATTAGTCATACTCAGAATTAAAGAGGCTTTAATTTGATATTCATTTCCAAAGCTAAAGTTACCAGACTTCTAGTCTTTAGAGATGTTTATTTACTCTGCTTTAAAAGTTAACTTCTTGAATGTCCTTGTTTACAGAAGCTCTTGATAAATAGATCCACTTTAATAAGAGTCACTTCTGTCCTAACTTGATTGACTCACTAGCAGCAGCTATTCCCAGCTTCTGTGCTGTGTTACCTGCTTCACCAGGTGTAGAGCCATTGACTGCTTCCTTTTAGGGCGAAAGGACTGGGGATTTTTACAGGCAAGTTTTCCCCACTTGCTAAGAGAAAGAATGTTACACACTGGTGCTCAAAAGTGTTGTCTTTCTAGTCCTTGTTTCTTGGATCCTGAGTTTTCTGAGACTGGATAATTACCGATAGTCCTTCTGAAGAAATTTATAAACTCAGATTATTTCTCCCAAGTCTCTTGGCAATGTCAACAATATAACCTGTTTCATAACTTCCTACCAACGTGATCTATTTAATACTTTTGTATTTGGCTTTGGGAAGGCTATGCCTTATCGCTGCTCTCTTCAAGCTGCTTCCAGGATGTACTCAAGGGAATGCTGGAGAGTGAACCTCAACACTTGTGGATTCTCAGAGAGGTCTGGATAATCATCAGAAGGTCTGGATGTTTATTTGAGCCTTGTTTAAACAGTTTGAGTCCCTTGGGTCTGCAATTTTGGGTCAGCAACCTTTTACATATGACTCTTGGTATCTCTGTTTTCTGATGAGGCCGGACACAGTCACGTGTCTCTTTGAGGCGGTATTTTTCTCCTGTTTTTACTACTGTTAGGGGGTTATCAGGTCACCAGTTTTTAGATTCTGGTTCAGGAATGGCCTTAGACATGTTCCTGGCCTTGAGTATAAAGCAAAACAACAAAGACTGGAGAACGTGCTTTACAGAAATGAGGTAGACATAGGAAAAAATATCAGACAGAAAAGTTGTGACAGCTGGTGTGCACGTGACTGATTTGAGACAGCAAACATCTGCGGATCATAAGCCCTTGGTTAGTTTGTGGGAAAAGACAAGTTGCACGAAAAGGTAAAAGTGCAAATGAAAATGAGAGTGCATTTCTCTTTGAGTCTTGGTTTACATTCAGCTTTACCAAGAAAGGGGGAATAGAAATATTGTATAAAAAGCCATCAGGAAGTAATAAAAATACAAATATGTGCACTGTAAGGGCTGTATATCTTACTCACTTACTTTCCTCTCACATAAGCTAGTTTTCTTAATCAAGCCTCAAAATGCATGCTCATGGGTACTGAAAATATGTGTTTTCTGTAATTTCTAGCATTAGGGGGCCTACCAGTTCAGGATGTAACTTATGTAGCACTAGGACTGAACTGCTAAACAGCAGGGACGGGAAGCATGTCTGATCATCCTCCAAATTTTGCAGATTTTGGGAATGCCTTGAGCAAGGACTTTGGCATCTGAATTCCCTGTGCAGCCTGGCTGAGGCTTTTTGGCAGAAAGATGTAGGTGCAATGAGACAGTCATCTCAGTGCAACAGAGAACAACGCTTTTGGTAGAGGAACCAGTTTTCTTTGTAAATCTAATTGGCTTTGAAAAACAAGCTAATGGCTGAAGTATCTGCAGAGCAGCTTTCATGTAAACTCATCTTCTATGAGATAAAGAAAATAACTTTTTAAAGAATATATATTATTTTAATCTTTGTCCTTGAAATTAACAAATTAACTTTCTCTGTGATTTGTGACTGCCTCTGGCTGTGTTTTTACTGTCGTAACAGCCTCTGGCAGATTGCGCGTCTCTCACATTCACTGCAAAGTAAACAGGAATTCTTTCCAAGGGTAGCTGGCCAAGCTCCAGTGGAAGAATGCAAGTTATTCATGAGTTCTGGTAGGCTCATTTATGCTTAATATGGTTTGTTTTTATTATGGACTTTGTGAAGAGAAGTAATGAAAAATTTTAAATCCCCTTGGATTATTTTCTTCAAACGTGGAAAATAACCCTCTCACGCCCTCCCTAGCACACAGCCACACTGCTGTTTGTCCTGGCTGCATTCACCTCTTTTCTACCTTTAGTCACAAGAAGCTGAGCTGGCAGAAGGATACCAAGATGTGGCTAGGACGTGTCATTCTCATTCTGAGAACCCAGCTGGTGTCGCAGACAAGCACAGCAATCCATCACAGCTCTGGTGTGATGGATTGCCAACACCATCCACCATTTGCCCAGAAGATTCCCCTTTCCAAGCATGGGCAGCAGCAACTGGAATTTCTTTGTCTTGCACAACATTCATAGAAAAGGAAGAAAAGTCCTTGAGGTATTCAAGCAGACTCAATGTTATAAGAGCAGACCAGGGCCAGGTGAACTGTGCTCGGATCCTGTGTCCTTTGTGGCACCAGCAGGTCTCCTGTACCCATGCAGCACATCTCAATCATTGTGCCTTTCCTGCTTTTGTCTGGTTTGCTCTCCAGGGCTTCTGAGGCTTTGTGGTTCTTTCCATTCTGACAAACTGAGCTGCCCTTTAGTGCTTTCCTGGGACTTGTGGGAATATGTATTCTGTTTTAATATTGCTATTTAAGAAATAATGTTGTTATTAAATTCATGTTTTGAGTGGATATTCTCTCTTTTTAAGTGCTATTAAATTTTAAGTGAATATGGACATAATGTCTTATAATAGCTTTTAGTGTGAAATTCTAATCTGCTTCGCCATAAAAAAACAGACTTAAGCTTAGCAAAACTCATTTTAATTATTATTAAATTAGGGTTTAAGTTAAATTATTAATTATAATATCTGGGTTTATGTATTTGGGGTGCAGAAAACATGGATTTCTCCAAGGTCCCACCAAAAGAGCTATATTGAGTCAAGACAGAACCCTTAACACTGGACTTTTAAGAGGAAGACATTATGTAGCAAATTGCATGAGTTGAATTGTGGGCATCTAAATGAGTGTGCAATTGGTCAGGACCTCCTGGTAAGTCTCATGTGATATTTTATGACTAACATCAATAGCAGCTGAGCAAAAAAAGTGTTTTTCTTCAGCTGCCCTTTGGTTAGAGTTGAACAGACAGGTTAACTCAGTCCAATTTGTTCCATTCACCTCTCTTTCCTTTTTGTTTTCCCTTTGACTATTCAAGTGCCCATCTTTTGTTTCCACTAATACTCAAATAGGAGGTTTTAATTTCACATGAAAGAACACACTGATGTGTGATGCCAGGGATTTACACCAGAATTTCTGGCATACTCAACTCTGTGTTTTGGCTGCCTGTATGTATTTGGAAATGAGGGTATTAAAAAGGAAGGGAGCATTATTCATTCCAATGCTTAGCATAATGCAGCATTTCTAAATGTTCAAAGCACTGTCCAGACATCATCTTAATAATCTCATAATCTTTCCAGGAATATAAACAGAGTTTATCTCCTTCTAATGCTGAAGCAAATTTCTCAAGGGCAGGAATGGGAAAGGCTCCACTTCTCTTATTTCACAGAATCACAGAATCGCAGGGTTTGGAAGGGATGTCAAGAGATCGAGTCCAAACCCCCTGCTAAAGTAAGTACCCTACAGTAGGTCGCACAGGTTCGGTGTCCAGACGGGACTTGAGTATTTCCATAGAAGGAGACCCCATAATCAATCTGGGCAACCTGTTCCAGTGCTCTGTCACCCTTACCATAAAGTTCTTTCACATGTTAGTATGGAACTTCCTACGTACAGGTTTTAGGCCATTACTCCTTGTCATATTTGTTACACACTACCAAGAAGAGCGTGGTCTCATCCATCCTCAACAGAAAACTGAGCATTGTCACTTCATGCTTTTAGTGCTCATGAATAAGGCTTATATTCATGAGATGTATGGCACAGTCCAGCTGAGCTGTAAAACCTCAGCATATTCTGACCAGTAGCTCATCAAAAGCATTCAGAAAGAAGAAGACTGCATGGAAATACAGATCAAAATAGATAACTACATTTAGGCTGCATAAAATAGTTTTGTAATTCTTGCTATATGATGTGCTATAAGATCAAGGATGTTCTCCAAGCATCTACACACAACACCACACTGACCCAATGAGATACATCAATACAATCTTACATTAACCCAGTTAAACAAAATTCTTTTACTCCCCCAGCTCTTTTCTGGTGAAAGGGAACAAGAATATTTAAAAAAAAAAACCCAAAAACCAAAAAACAGTAGATGAACATATGGCTCCACAGCCTTCCTTCTCATGCCACTGATGTAAATACACCCTTTCACCTTTCATATGGACAGCAGGGTGCACGACATGTTTTTTGACAGATTTCTTAATCAGAAAGTAAGTGTAAATAAAATAGACAAATGTTTCCATTTCACTGAATGACTGGAGTGTGACCAAGTATGTAAAATGCTTGTGGTATAATGCTGGAAGAAAGAGAGGAGGTGTACTCTTCCTATTGTTCTAAATAGAGGGCAATGTTTCTTTGCTTTTCAAAGCAAAAAAATCAGAGAAATCAACATTGTGGCACTGCTGCATTATTTTTTATATACAACTGCAAATGCTTTATCCCACAAAGCTGACAGGATTCCTTCTACAATGAAATTGTGAGAAGCCTGCATTTTTTATTTACAACTCAAAGTAGCTCAGCTAGTAGAAATTGCTTTGTCAGCCTACACACTTGATACAGAATCAGCTGTTAAATTCTGAAGAGCCTTTATGCTTCAGTTTTCAGGTAAGTTTGGACTGAGAGCCTTGAAGCAGTTGGCTGGAAAAATCATTAAACCTTCCAGATGGACTCTGCTTTGTCTTTGGACTGGTTGACCCACCTCATGACTGTGTCCCCAGGCAGTTCTGCCTGCCAGTCCTGGTATGTGTGAAGCCTCAGCAGGTGACTCACCTCGGGTGACTTGAGTGCTCTCCCCAGTCTGTGATATTTTCTGAACTCTTCTTTTTCTTTTTCCCTCTTGATTCACTTGTCTTTTTTTGCCCAAGGATCTTTGCTGTTTTGCTCTCCTGCTAGACATGAACTGTAGTCAAATATGGGACAGGTGTAATCCTTACTGCTGCTTGGATAAATCCTGCTGGGAAAATTTCTGCTCCTGTAAGCTTTGTCAATCATCTTTCTGCTAAAAAAGGCAGTGGAGAAACTTCAGCTTTCTTTGCTCAAATAAAAAGAGTCCAGTGAGCCTCTCAAAGTTCTGGAGGACACAGCCCCAGTTTTATCCCTGTGTCCTGAACTTTAGTGAGCCCTTCCCCCTTTCCCTATTGCTGAGGTACTTGGGGTTCATGTTCTTCTCAATTTGCCTATCAGTCACCCCGCCCTCTCCCCTTCATTTCCTTTGTTTATATACACTTTGTAATCTGGGTTTAAAGTCTGTTGTTTTGCTCAACTAGATCTTTATATCCTGTAAATTCTATCACTTTTTGTTCTGCCCTGCAAGCAATATTTACAGGCAGCTGCTAAACTAGCATTTCCTGCTATATACCTGCAAGAGAAGTTTGTTTAACCAGATCCTTGTAAATAAAACTCTTCTCTGCTTTTTCTTTTTCTTGTTTTGCAGGGACCCCCTGTCCTTCCTTTGTTCTTCCTGAATTTTATTTTGTATCTTCTCCATGTTTTTCCTTCAATCCCGTCTCCTTTTTCTTTAAGAAATCTAAACATTAATCTTAACTCTGCAGAAGTGATAGAAAAGGTCACAGAATTGCCCCTTATAACTGCTTCGCTGCCCCATTCTCTGCTTCTCTTTCTCACCATCTTGGCTTTCTTTTCAAAGCAGTATAAATTCCTTGTTCTGGGCATTTTCATCCACTTGTAAAATTGATTAATTTTTTTTTATAAGCATTACTCTGAACTTTCAAGCAATAAATGAGAACAGAAAAAAACGGCAAAGCCTCAGCTCAGGTTTTTGTGGTTCATATGCTTTCCTTTGGCAGCTGTCTTGTACGATTAGGTGAAACCTCAGCTCCAGAAGGAGTAGATGGCTTTGGGCAGGAGGGAGATGTAAGGCAATGAGCAGCTTTGTAACTGTCTATAGGTATGTGTTAGTCACTTCAGTGAGGAAGCAGCCAGCCCCTCCACTCGCTTGTGCCCTTCATTTCAGCCATGGTGTGAACGCCATTCCCACTTGCATGAATTTTAAAATGCAAGATTGGTGAAGTTATCCTTTTCTCTATCCTATCAGATGGATGCTGCAACAGGATCCTGTTATGCAGATGGCACTCTGCTGTTGTAGAAAATTTTCAGTCACAGCAAGAGTTGAAGATTTTTGAGGAATGGCTTCTCCCAGGTATTCTGGGAGGGCCTTGCATCCAGCAAGTGGCCGTTCTGTACAGCTGTTGCCTTGACACTTAATCATTTTGATAATCCTTTCAGAAATAAACAACCACCACAAAAACCATTTCCCCTTTTAATAAATAGCTTTGAATTGCTAGAAAGCTCTTTTCTTTTTTTCCTTTTCTGTTTGATGTATAGGAAGCGGTATTTCTTCTAAACAGTATCATAATCTATGAGTATAATACAGCAATTCCATGTTTGAAAAGAGACCTAGTGTACTGGACAGACCTGGGTAATGTTAGCACAAGCAACTGCCTAAAACTAGGTCAGGTGTGTCCATGTGTGCCACAGTTGTACCTCTATTTGAAGCACAGATATGCCAGCAGAGTGGGGGACTTTGGCTTAGCTGGTCTGCAGAGTGTGTAAAATCTGGTCATTTTGGGGTGCCAACTAATATCCAATGCAAATTACAAAAAAAATAACCTGTCTTTAAAATGACATTTTAGTGTCTGTTTGTACAGCAGAACAAATACGGTTTTCCTCAGTACATACTGCCTGTTGTTATAGATTAGGTTTCTTCAACTATATATAATACAATATGCTGCTGTTTGGTATGTTTCCCAAAGACTTGCTAAAGGAGTGTAAATTGTACCATAGAATTTCCTGGGTATTCAAAGACAAATTTCCATTGCAAATTCTTCAATGACAAGAACTGTTTGGCTTGTTCTTATTATTTAGAACAAGCTAGTTTAAAACAAAAACAACAATAACCCTTGCATGAACAGCATAAACAAACAGCCTTGTTTAGTTTCCCTGCATGAGTTTACGCAAAAGATAGCCACAAAAGAAGACAGTGGGGTTTGTTTTTCAGAAGTTTTTGCACAGTTGTTAAATATTTAATTGCCTGTTTCCCTGGGTATGCCATGAAGGCATGTTCCCAGAGAGAGTTCAGTTCCTGTTTGGGCTTCATTTCACTGATATTTATGTACACAAGCAGACTGACATGGAAAACAATAGATCTTCATGCATCACACTAATACACAGGCATAGTAGCTGCCGATGTACTGTTTTCTGCATGGCAGGAAACAGTTGCTGAGCTCACTTTGCAATTAGCTAGGAAAAAACAAGGAATGGTATATTCTTCTGCTTCAAATTTCATCCCTTTGTGGGGGTCAGGAAGACATTTCTTACTTGTTTAATTGGTTAAGTTCATCTCTGAATGTGGGGATTGTTGGGGAAAAGAGATGAGACTTTCCTTGTTTTAGTGCTGGCTCCTAAAAGAAACAGATTCTAATAGGATTGGAGGCTGACCTATTTCCCTGTTTTGACAGCAGCATTCCCTCCTGTTAATACTTTTTCATATTGATGCAGGCTGGTTTAGCAGTAGGGATCAAAATATTTGTGTAAGGACCTATTATATTAGAAGGAATTTATGTGTGCTAAGTTCTAAAACTTTCCAGTTTAGCTTTCCCTTGGTATGGTAACAGTCTTGTTTTCCTGAATGATCCTGCTTTGCGAAGGCGCTGAAGTCACAATACAAGCAATGGAAAATTTCCAAACTGGGGAAGAACAGCTGGGGGTTGGACAGTTGGCACCATGATGAAGAAGAAGATGAAATAAAGGAGAAGAAATAGGTGGTCGTAGACCATCATAGTCCCCAGCTGCACGTTCCCAGAGGGACACTAGCATATATTGATGATTTCTTAGAAAACAATGAATGAATATGTATGCCAGTGTATTTCGTATGTCTGTCTTAACTGTTTAAATGTAGAACCTGAACTCTAAGTCACCCAGTACATATTGTGAGATTAAAGGAATGCTGGCTTCCAAACACCACATTGGAGTTGCAGTTTTCTTCCAGGATTTTTCTAATAACAATATGAGGAAGACTGGAGTGACAGCAGCCAGAGTTCCCTCTGCCTTCCTCTCAGTGGTTTAAGTGCAGCTTTCTATAAGATAGTGTTCTTCTTTTTAATGCAGAAATTAAATTCTAGATTTTGATGACTGACTGTCGTTCTATCTTTGAGCCCATAAAGGCAGAAGTTTCTCAAATGAAGTGAAATGGTCAGCTTCTGTTAGGTCTGATATGCTTGTCTCCCCTCTTCAAACTGCACAAGTTTCTTTCAAATCTATGTAGACTAGTTTTGCAGAGCTCTAACGCCTTTGTAGAATTTCCACAGACTTGCCCATGCTAAGGAGCTTGGGGAATGGGAACATACTGCCTTCCCGGAGAGCTTCCCCCATCACACACCTCTGCACAGACGGAAGATAACCACTAGATGTGAAAAATAATAAATTAAAATACAAGCTTGGGTAAGACCAAAAGTTTACCTACAAGTGGAAAACCTCTTGTAGCCCCATATGTTACTTTTCCTGAGCTCCTCAGAGATGGGCCCAGTGTCTGAGTTACTTTCCTGCAAGCAGGTGAAAGGCGCTGTCTCTCCCTCATAGCAGAGTTTAGTCCTCTGTTTCTTACATATTGATTAGATCATACATATTGATCTAATCAATATGTAAGAAACAGAGGACTAAACTCTGCTATAAGTTCAAGAAGAAAGAAGTTTGTAGAAAGAAAAAAGCTTGCAGAATTTTTTCAGATGTGCACAGGGCAGAAAAGGATGGAAATTTTTTATTCCCACTTTGATCAGTTCAGCTGGTGAGCAACAGGTGCTTGGTGTGTGAGAACAGCTTTACTGCCTACTCTGCCTAGCTGCTGCACCACTGTGAGCGTGAATTTGAGAAATGCAGTAGAAAATAAACGTTGAGGACTTTGAAGGAGCAACTAGTTTAGTTAAATGTGTGAAGGCAGTGAGAGGAGGTCCCTCCCGAAAGGAAGGCAGGCAAGTTGTTAAAAGAATGCTTCCATTGTTGTGTTAAATTTGTCTCAGGAATCTGTGCCTGGGGACCAGCAGCACTGTGGAGAGGTTGCTTGCACTGGTTCTGCCCTATCAGCTGACAGTTTGGCATCTATGTTAATGTTCATAGCATGTTGTCTATGTGAGGTTTTTCAACATTAACCCTTCCACCTTTGTGGCTTGGGAGGTAGATGCAGACCCACTCTAAGCGGGGAGAGCTAGAGGCTGTCATATGTAATTGAAAGATCTGCTTTCTGCTGTGGTATTCTCTTTGGGGATTTCTGATTAGGATGAATGTTTCCTGTACAAACCAGGGTTGCTGCATTTTTTCTGGACAGCTGCTGTGAGTGTGCACCATGACCATTCATCTGGGACTTCCAGGAAAAGTGGCCAAATGGAGAAAGATGGCGGAAACATCTTGGTGCTCAAGAAGGCCAGTTCTATTCACAGCCTCCCCTCCTTTTTTTCCTCTCTCCTTCCATTCCTTCTCTACATTCTATCCTTCATTCTTCTTCACTAAACATAGGACTGGTTGGTTCATTCCTCTAGAGTGGATGTACTGTAGCATCAGTGTGTTTCAGCTTGATCTGCTGTATCAGTGAGCCAGCTTTATAATTGGGATCTACTGGGACATTAAATAGAGCTCTGGAGTAATTAAAAGTGATATATATATATATTTTTTTTAAGTAGTAAAATTGTGTCACTGACTTGTGAGCCCATCTTCCTATAAAACAAAACTAAAATATTCAAATATCCTCCAGCCTTAGGCAAAGTAGCTCTGACTGCAGACTGAGCTTTCAAGAACAAAGAAGCACAGGAACTGGGAAGAGGAAATCTCCCTGTTAAATTCCCTGGTGTTTGCCTACAGTGTTTTTTGTCTTGTTTCAATGACCTGGCACAAATGGGGAGAAAAAAATTTGCTAGGCACGTTGATGACCATGGAAAGCAGAGCTGTGCCTTTCGTGTATACAGGGCTCATGATGTAAATATGCATGAGAAATTTATCTTGCTTTGGAATTAAAAAGATTTAGTGAACTTTTAGGAATACTCTGAGTTCTTTCTCTTCCCTATTACTGGTGTCGCTGCTTTGAAAATAGCAGTGCAGGTAATGTCTTCATTTGCTGCTGGTGATGATTATCACAATCATTTGAATTCCACTGAGTTTCTCTCCCGTTTGTATAAGTGAGAACTATCTACTAGTTTACAGTATTTCTAGATGTTTTGTATTTTTCAGCATGTAGTGCATTTTAGAACTGTAAAAAACAAATGCTGACCTTAGCAACTGGAGTAGCATAGACATGCTTCCTCAGGGATAGCTGTGGGAAACATTCTACCTGCAAACAAGAACGGATGGTAAAACATTTTTGAGGAGCACATCCATGAGCAAAGCTGCTCTGCTCTAGGAATAACATTTTCTGAGAGTGCAATTTGAAAAGCTGCGTGACCCCTTGCAAATTGAGAGAACTTGCTCATGTTCAACTCCCCTTCTACATCTGCAGTACTGCGTCCAGGCCTAAGGCCCCCAGTACAAGAAAGATGCAGAGCTAGTGGAATGAGTCCAGAGGAAGGCTCTAAGATGATCAGAGGCCTGGAGCACCTCTCTTATGAGGAAAGGTTGAGGGAACTGGGCTTGCTTAGCTTGGAGAAGAAAAGGCTCCAGGGAGACCTCATTGTGGCCTTCCAGTACTTGAAGGGAGTGTATGAAGAGGAGGGGAATGGCTGTTTGCGAGGGTGGATGGTGATAGGATAAGGGAGAATGGTCTGAGACAGGGGAGCTTTAGGTTAGATATTAGGAGGAAGTTTTTCACTCAGAGGGTGGTGAGGCACTGGAACAGGTTGCCCAGGGAGGTCGTGGATGCCCCATCCCTGGAGGCAGTCAAGGCCAGGCTGAATGTGGCTCTGGGCAGCCTTGTCTGGTGGTTAGCGTCCCTGCACATAGCAGGGGGTTGGAACTGGATGATCATTGAGGTCCTTTTCAACCCAGGTCATTCTATGATTCTATGGTTGACAAGAGCATCCAGAAGTATTTCCTGACTGTTAAGTTGCATATTTGTGTAAGAGTTGTGGGCTGAGCAGCAGGGAATTGGATGTTCGAGGTTCTGTTTTAACAGTGAACTGTAGATTGTGCCACTGGTAAGCTCTTTGATTTTTGTTCATTTTTTTGCTTTTGTCACATCTTTTTTTGACACATCTTCATGAGTAAACTGTTTTGAGATCTCTAAATAAAACAAGTTATATAATAGATAAAAGTTCTTGAAAAAGAGTATGAAATGCAATTTAATGTAAATGCATCGTTTGAAAGTAGTGAAACTGTTAGAAAATCAAATAAACAAATCTGTCTTCTCTTACATTTAAGGAAGTGAGTCACGATAATTATTTGTGTTATTGTTTAACCAGGTTCAAAAGGTAATTAAAATGTCTCTACTGTCAATGAACAGTTATGATGCATGTAACAATAATGTATGTGAGTTGGACTTCTTAACAGAAATGAGCATAAATATGGATAAAAACACACAGTGGCCCAAACAAAAGCATTTTGTAGTGTATTCGGGTATCATCAGAGCATCTTTGGGCCTACAGCTGTTTGCAAAAAAAAAAATTCTGGATTCCCCTTAACTTTATATTTAGAGAAACACCTGATGAAATGAAATGAGAAAGTGAACTATGCTATGTAAAAGGTAAAGGATTATCATAGTTAAAGAAAAAAAGTTGAAGTTACCCTCAGGGTGTTTCTAGAGAAAGTTATGAGTTTGGGATTTGGCAAAAATACAGGGAAGAGGGAGGGAAAAGGGAACAGGAGAGGAATGATGTATTGGCACAAGCTACCTTTTTCTGCTCTTTTGGTTACTGGAATATTCATCTAAGCATGAGGGAATCATTTTCATTGATTCATAGAATAATTTAGACTGAAAGGGAATTTTGGAGGCCATCTAGGGCTAACCTGCTGCTTGAAGCGTCTCCAATTCCACCTGCATCCCATTACTCAAGGCCTTATCCAGCCTAGGGCTGATTATCTCCACTAATGGGGCTTTCACACACTCTAAACCTGCAGCATTTTGTTTGCGTGTAACTAGAATTTCCCATCTTTCAGCTTGTGTCCATTGCCTCTTTCTGTTTTACTTTACACTTCCAGGTCTGGCTCAATGCCCTCACATTCCTCCTGCACATTCCTTTGAGGTGTCTGCAAACAATTCCCATTAGACTCCTCATCTCAGGGATGAACAAACTCAATAGTTTCGACCTCTTATGTACCACAGGGACTGTACAGGGGAATAGGACATCTGGAAACTAATTCTTGAAATGCTTCAGTGGCATTTTCATTGAGGTAGAAGACTGTGAGTTTGGTTTATGAGATAGCATGAAAATGCTAATTAAAATTTCAAGTTGTTTTTATGATCCTCAGCAAAGTGACAAGGAACCTGGGGCATGAAAGAGCTAAAAATCTTGCTGAAGGTCCAGGGATGAGAACAGTATGCAGTATGCAGAAATCAAGAATTGCAGACATTGGCCTTTAGCCTGTCCTGGGAACTGCTTTGCAAAATAAACTTTTATTTTAACAAAAAAGGCAACTTGTTTCAAAAGCGCTGGATCAGTTTTTAAGCCTTATCAGTTTTTGTCCTTATCAAAAAGATGTTTATGTCACTTGAGAACATTGAGAAGATAATACCACTATTATGAAATCTTCCTTAAGCAACCTGAGTTGAACAAGTACATGACACGCAGAGGCTGACTGCCTAGGTAGCAGCTGGGACAGTGAATTGTTAATTTGGGCATGGCCTTTGATAGGAGCACGGTGATGCTCCCACTTGGACAAAGCAGCAGTGGATCCACCCTTAATCAGTGTGTGCCATGAAAAGAACTGCTATGTTGTATAATAAGCTTTTGAAACAAGATGAGCAATGCAAAAATTCAGAAGCTTTATAGATTTAACAGCCTCTGTGTGTATTAAAGTGGGTTGACTGACAAAGCAGAGGAACAAAAGGTAGCTCTGAATGGAATTACTGAAGTTTGAACAATGGGGTTGCATACCATTGGGTTTAGTGCACAGTGGATGGGTATGAGTCACACTTTTCGAATTTATTTAGATTTGTGTTGCATAAGGGAGATATCTGGATAATAAAGAGGACAGTTGTATGGTTGTAATTATTCATACTTAATATCTAATCCTAGAAATATGCTTAAGTCCTATGTCAGGACATTGCTCATGCCAGGATGTTTAATTGCAGGTAATTCCTGGCATATTTTTATCTACAGAAAAGTCTTTGAGAATAAACACGTATGTTTTCTTTCGTAAGGGGGATTCTGTTTTGCTCTGAGCTTGTTTTGTTTAACCAGATAAATGTGTACTGAGAAATGTTCGTGCTTCTTGCATTAAAGTTGTAAATGCCTGAAATATTCTAACTGGCAGGACCTAGCAAAGGAGAGATGATGGGAATAACAATAACTGTTTGGTATTTTCTTCTTTCTTTCTTTAAATGTCACAGTGTCTGTGCAAAGAAAACTCTCCTATCTGAACAAGGTATCCTGATACTGATACATTAGTGAACAGAGGATTCCTCCTTCTGGTCTCTCAGGTACACTGGCCAAAAACTATGCTTTAGAAATTCTTCCTCTGCTGAAATTCTTGGAGTCTAGAGTTTTGATTTGTTTGCATGCCTTAACTACCAGTCCTAGTCCAAGTTTTCAGATTCAAATATATGTTACAAATTGGAACATGAACTTTTAAAAAATTATGCCAGAGATTATCTCTAGAGCTTAAGAAGTCCTCTGAATGCCCAGTCCCATTCATATCAAAGTGGGACCAGCTGGTTGGCTCCCTAGTAACTTTACCAATGTAAAAGTTTTAGTATCAGCTGGGGTTTAATTTTTCTTCAGAGTGTCTGGTGTGATGCTATATTTTGATTCTAGGACAAAAACAATGCTGATAACATTGGTATGTTGACTTCTTTTACAATTTTTCTTACATGCTTCCTTTCATTTTGACACTTTTTATGAGTTTAGATGATAAAAACTACACTCGAGTTCTCACAGTATCAGTACAATGGTACTTGTACTTGCATGGTTCTAATGGAAAGCTTCTAGCATGCCAAAGCTTGGGTTTGTGTTTTTCTTTTTTCATTGGATCACACTATCAATTTATGAACATCTTGTTTCAGATTAATACATTCAGTATCCCCAAGTACACACGACTGTATTTTGAAATGTAATTTCATTTCTGCTATGATATCTCAAACTATACAATTCTTTTCAGAGGTACTGTGAACCTCTTAATTGCTATAAATTTACTACATCTTTGCTCCATCTATGTCATCACCTTCTATTTCTAACTGAGGAAAAATATTCATTTACTTTCGGAGGATCTGTCTACATCACCATAAACCTACCTCAATTCCACCCTTGTGCAGTAGAAAGAGATGCTGAGCCTTCTAAAAAGAAGTACCTAGCCATTTCAGGAAAAAAGAGCAAATAAACATCAATGCGTTTCATGCAGCATTTCTGCACTAACTAATGGCTGAAGATTAACATAAAGAATTCTGTTTGTTCTTCTGCTTACCTCCACTGCACTTGTTAGTTTGCTTACAAGTTTGGGAATGTGCTTGGGAGTTTGTTGTCCTGTGTAGTTTTTTTGAGACTGTTGTCCTGGGGACCACTGGTGGACCACAGGTTAAGAAGCAGTGATGGAACAGATAATCTGTATTTCTTCTACCAGTATTTGAGTGTTTATTTTTATGGATTTTTATTTTTAAACTTAATTTTAAACCTTTCATTTTCATTTTATTTGCAAGATCAACTCGATCTCAGCTAAGCAATTTGTCATGTACCATACATCTGGCCTCTGAGATACTTACTATTCCTGTTTCTTTTCTCTTATGCTTCCATCTAATATTTAGTCTTTTGTCACTAAGAAACCCTAAACTTTGTATGTGCTAAAGCTCTTGACTTTTCCAGTTTCTGATTTCAATACATGGTATGTGTATGAAAGCAGATATTGAGAAAGCTAATTGCACAGGCAGCTTTGTCTATGGCCACTCATTATTTCCTTATTAACAGTTTCCCTGTTCATTTGTTTGGTATTTATGTAAGAAGATGTGCATGAGAGTGGATGTATAAAACCCACAAGAGAGCTCATGAATCAAAAAACGACACAGCATCAACATGTCTTAATCTCTAAAATGTCACAAGGCAGCACTGGAAACTGAAGCCCTTTCTCAGAGAGATGTGCTCAGTCAAGGCAATACACATACAAACAGATTCCTCATTGGCTTGCTCTTTCTTAGAGACCTTTAATGTCTTTCAAGCTGATTCTGTAGAGGCATCCACACAGTTGAGATATTTCAGATCAGCCAGTCACTGAGTGCTTTCCAAAGACCATGCCTCAACATAAACTGTGTACAACAGTGTTGGTTTTGATGCAAAATGTGTGCATCTGGGGTTAAGATTAATTTATGGATTCATTTTCTGCTTGCTGGCAAAGCAGTCACATGAGAGTCTTTGCTTCCCTAGAGCAAGTAAGGATTTGTGAGTTTATGAACATAGATTCAGTGCAACATCTGTTAAGAACTTGATCCTTTGCAATTTTTTTACTGATGGCACAGAATGTAGAAAAACTAATTAGAGAAGTTTATGTAAAAAGTGTTGGCTGTGCGTTGCTTTTCAAATGGATATCATGTTTTCACATTCTCTTTAAAGTGAAAATATTTTCATATCACTCTCAAGGTTTGCAGGTACGCATATTTGGAGGTCAATGAATAAATGCTTAGCTGGTTTATAGGAAAGAATATTTTGTGCTGATAATCACTTTGGCTAAATGAACACAAGACATAAATCCAAAATTACTTCCTTAAAGAGGTGAGTAACTTTCTTGCAGTTATTCTTATTGTAACATCCAACACTGTGGAAGTGTTTGTGACTTTCAGTAATACAAGAGATGTTCTGTCAATTGAGCGTGTATTATAGTTCCAGTGCAAGTTCACAGAATCATAAAATCATGGAATTCTTCAGGTTGGAAAAGACCTTAAAGATCATCAAGTCCAACTGCAACCTGACCACACCACCCTAACTCTAACTCTCCGCTAAATCATGGCCTAAGCACCACATCCAAATGGTTGTTAAACATATCCATCCATGGTGACTCAAACACTTCCCTGGGCAGCCCATTCCAGTGCTTAACAACCCTTTTTATAAAGAATTTTTTTCCTGATATCCAACCTAAACTTACCTTGGCACAACTTAAGGCCATTTCCCCTCGTCCTGTCACCTGCTACCAGTGAGAAGAACTCTCACTGCACTCACCTTTCAGATATTGGAAGAGAGCAGTAAGGTCTCCCCTCAGCCTCCCTTTCCTCAGACTGAACAGCCCCAGTTCCTTCAGTCTCTCCTCATAGGCCATATTCTCCAAGCCCTTCCCCAGCCTTGTTGCCCTTCTTGGGACCTGCTCCAGCACCTCCTTTCTATACTGAGGTGCCCAAAACTGAACACAGCACTCAAGGTGTGGCCTCACCAGTGCTGAATACAGGAGCAGGATTACTTCTCTAGTCCTGCTCACCACTCCATTCCTGATACAAGCCAGGATGCCATTGGCCTTCTTGGCCACCTGGGCACACTGCTGGCTCAAATTCAGCCCACTGCCCATCAGTACACCAAGGTCCCATTCCACCAGGCAGCTTTCCAGCCACTCCTCCCCAAGCCTGTAGGGTTGCCTGGGGTTGCTGTGACCAAAATGCAGGACTCCAACACTTGGCCCTGTTGAAATGTTTAGATCCTTGTGGCTACTGATTGTAAGCATGTTTGGCCTGACTAAAGTTAGAAATGGCAGCCTCTGCTAGGGAAATACAAGAAAATGAGCAGAAATAAACATTCTCTGTTGTTTTCTGCTGCAGGTGCCTTGAAGATAACCTGGAAAGATGGAGGACTGTGACTTGAAGAGGGAGCAGTTGCATTTATGTCCCATGATTTATCAATTTTAACTATTCAAGAAATGAGTGAGAGATACAGATATTAAAATTGTTTGTAAAAACTGTGACTGCTTTTTTCATTTTCTCTTAGCTGGATAAGGGAGGGTGTTTTTGTAGGACTGTTTTTTTTCAGAGCAACACAGATGTTCTTGGGGTAGGTGGTCTTTATAATTTTGTCTTTTCTGTTTATGAAAGTTTTGATTCTTATGCAATCATCTAACTCTGAAATCCAAGACTGGTTCTAAAATACAATGAGATTTGGTAACTGTGTGTGCTCGGACAGTTTCCAAGTGTGTTAAATAGGACCAGGCAATGGTGAAATTGAATCATGGGGAACAGTGGGTTGGTCTCGTAATAATGGGTCATAGGCAGGAGATTGTCCCTGTGATTGTGATGGTTGAAATGCCAATAGATGGCACCGAAGAATCTGCAGCATCATTTCTAGAGTCTGTAGCATAATAATGCCTGGTGTGCTACACATAGCATATATTTCATAGCCCCTTACAGTCCACTTATTAAGATTCATATTTAGGAATTCGATTTGTAGACCGGTGCATAAAAAAGATTATTTTTTAAAATTTCATGTGCTTAATCTTTAGCACTACAAAGTTCTTTAGCCCTGTACATTTTCCTAGATGCTGGGAAAAACATTAAGTATAATAAATATTAATACCCATTAAAGTTTACACTTAGAACCATGTCCTGCTGCTTCCTATATATAGTCTATTTGTAGTCCTTCTTAGTGAAATTACAGTTGCTTCAGTGTCAAAGCAAAAAATTAAGCACAAGTGTATAAAATCCATTTTTTGCTCTTCATGAAGTTCTTCTGCTAATACCAACTCAAAACGTAGGCAAAAAAGTGGGATAAATTGAAACAATTCAAAGTTGAAGTTAGCAGCTTTTAATTTCACAAGCTACCTTCTCAAATTCCTCAGAGCTGTTGGTGTTAACTTTTAACTAAACCTGAAGAAAACTGGAGGATTATTAATGGTTTGGGGGTTTGCCAGCGTGCTTTCAATATTTAAAAATAGTAAAAGGGTGACCCAGAAAGCTGCTGGACTGTTTGCTTGCTGTCATGCCTGGTAGAAGTCATAGGAAAGTAACTTATGACTCCATCAACAAAGAATTAGAGGCTAAAAATATAGTCGGTGCCTGTCAGTAGGGTTTCACAGAAGGTAGGTTTTGTTGAAAAAACACTGCATCTCTTTTTGGCTGAATGGTGGGAATTGTTGACTTGATGTTATTTGGCACTGTGATTGAGAAAACGTGCACTTACTGGAATGAAGAGGTTGAGTATTAGATGAACTGACATCAGGCTTACAGACAGTGTTTGATGATTATCAAGGCAGTGACCAAGGAGTTTTCTGGCATAGTCTCTCAGGATCACTTTCTGTGATTTCTTTCCTATATTTACTGAAGGACCTGGGGCTGTTCAGTCTCCCAGAAAAGGAGGCTGACGGGAGCTTATTGCTCTTTTCCAATACCTGAGGGGTGCTTACTGTGAGAGCAGGGCTGGTTTCCTCTAACTGGTAACAGGTGACAGGATGGGGGGAAATGGCCTCAAGTTGCACCAGGGTAAGTTTAGATTGGATATCAGGAAACACTTTACAGAAAGTGTTGTTAAGCACTGGAACAGGCTCCCCAGCGAGCTGGTTGAATTACCATCCCTGAATGTGTTTAACAACCATCTGGATGTGGTGCTCAGGGACATGATTTAGCGGAGAGTTTTTAGAGTTAGGGCAGTATCGTTAGGTTTTGGTTGGACTTGGTGGTCTTTAAAGTCTTTTGCAACTTGAGCAATTCTATGATTCTATGATTCTGCTACTGTTTTCAAAAGTCAGATGCATCTCTACAATCAGTATCCCAGGCAGAGACCTGCATAGGGTCTCAAATTCTGCTGAGATCTTGGAGGAGGACAACTTAGAATGAAAAAGTCCTGTGTGTAGTTGGCTATATTTGACTACCTGGGTTTGGTGGAAGAGCTGAGTAGCCAACCACTGGTGTTTGTTGGGGTCTGTGCTAATGTCTGTTGTAAGGTGAACAGGAGTGTGCCAGTGTAGTGTCTTCCATAAGCATCGAATTTATATTTTACCATTCAGTGTTGCTGATATTGCTTCTACATTTTGTAATGTTTCTTTTAAATTTCTATAAACAGGGCTGGTCAAATTCATAACTGGATTGTTCAAGGGCTGCTCTGAAAGTAATGTCCCCCTATGTTATTACGTTGACTCATGATGTTAGAAGCAGATTTTGGTGGGATGGCAGCAGAGGCTGAACGTTCCCATCAAAATCCCATTACATGTTGCTGCCATGTGAGAGATGGCAGCAGAGGGGCACTGAAGAATGGTGCCTGACATGGAAGAGTGTGTGGAGCAACGGCATGTCACTGAACTCCTCCATGTGTAAAAAATGGCACGTTGATATTTATTGACACTTGCTGAACATTTATGGAGGCCAAACAGTGGATGTGAGCACAGTGAGGGGTGAGTGTTGTGTTTCAGAAGTGGCAATGTGAAAGACAAGCCATGTTCCAAATAGCCATGCACATTTTTACAAGTGTGACATGTGGGCTCTTATTCATTGCTGGCAAAAATAGACAGGTAGTGGTGGTGATTGTGTTGAAAAATAGTGTTTTGTAGCACAGAATTTGCTGTATGAGAGTTTTATTGTGCTCTTTTTATCTGTTGTATTTTCTGTAAAAATAAATAGGAGGAATTACTTCTGGAGCAACCAACATATTTTAGAGAGTTCATGGAGAGGCAAAAGAAAGGAAGTTTGGGCAGAAAGAAGTTCTATCTTATGGTATGTTCTATTGCTTCCATCAGGATTATGTAAAGGAAATAGCAATGTTATTAATTATTAATCTTTGAAAGAAAAATGGAAATTCTTTAAAATAACCTGAAAGTAGCAAAATAAAGCATAATGTCTGCTTTACCACTGGAGAAACACAAGTATAAGTGTATTTTTTCAAAACCACGAATGAATCTATTTCGGGTGCAGGAGTTTTCTGGCTAGCAGTTCTGTTTTACATTAATTTGCATCCTCCTCCATGCTTTTTTTGTTTTTATTTTTTATTTTATAATAATTTTTAATTAAAGGAGAATAACACGAATAAGAACCTACACAGTAGGATAGTAATAGGTATTTTCAAAAGCACGTCTTTCAGCTCCAAGACACAAACATCAGATTAAGCATCCTTAGGAAAGTGTAACTAGATTCCAGCAGCAGAGATGTCTGGGACAGGGAAGCTCTGTTCTCATGCCGTTGGTGTCCTGTGAGTGATTTTGTACGTAGGAAGCAGCATCAGGTGCAGCACTTCCCGGGGCTGACCTCCATCACCGGTACGCCCCGTGCCAGCAGCCATGACTGAGGACCAATCTGTTGTGAAGGCCTCCACCTGGTGGCTGATCGTTCTTAGCGTGCCTCTTCCTGTACTGGTACGGACTTCAGTAGCCTATTATTAAAAGCCTTCAGAAGCCAAGCTGCATGCTTTATGATTGCCTTCTAACTTAACAAAGTTAACTCTTTGAGACTCTGGAAAAAAGACAGAAATGTTAAAGAGGGTCAGCTTCTGGGCTCTGCTGTGACTCAGCCCCAAGATTCGCCTGAGTAACAAAATACGGGGCCTCATGGAATGAGATAAGATTTTCTGAAGTTCCCCACCATTCTGAGCACCAAAGCCAAACTTTCAGTTGGTGCTGCAGTGCAGAAGCCGATTAGTTTCACATCCACTGATTGCCCTAAAACAGCAGAGTGTAAGTGTGGTCCCATGAGAGCTGCAAGCCATTATCTCTAGGATGACGAGCAAGAAGAAAAGACCCAGCTTGAGTTTGAGCTGGTAGTTAGGCAGGCTGTGTGTAAGCACATTTGGGACCCAGTGAGAAGCAATACACAAGCTGTTTATAAAGTTACCGAGGAAGTCACTTTTGGAGCGGATCCTGAGTGAGAAATTACACATAAATGAAGAGTCCTTCTATGCAGAAACTGGCACTAGCAGGGCTAACCCTATTTCACGTTAATCCCATTCTAGTGTGTCTCTGGCAGCTGCTGGTGGGTGCTGCCACTTGGATTCACGCTGCCATGAGTTATTTCCAGACGGTGTATGTGGAGCTGTGCGTGGAGAATGCTGCATCCAGAGAGAATCATAGAATCATAGAATCATAGAATCACCAAGGTTGGAAAAGACCTAAAAGATCATCCAGTCCAACCGTTCACCTATTCCCAATAGCTCCCACTAAACCATGTCCCTCAACACAACATCCAGTCTTTCCTTGAACACCCCCAGGGTCGGTGACTCCACCACCTCCCTGGGCAGTCCATTCCACTGCCTGACCACCCTTTCTGAAAAGTAGTACTTCCTGATGACCAGCATGAATCTCCCCTGTCGTAGCTTGAAACCATTTCCTCTGGTCCTATCACTAATGACACGAGAGAAGAGGCCGACCCCCAGCTCACTACAACCTCCCTTCAGGAAGTTATAGAGAGCAATGAGGTCTCCCCTGAGCCTCCGCTTCTCCAGGCTGAACATTCCCAGCTCCTTCAGCCTCTCCTCACATGGCCTGTGTTCCAGACTCCTCACCAGCTTTGTTGCCCTAACAACAGCCTGCTGTTGGTGTCCTGGTCTGCTGTCACATGCTTGTTCTTTGGAGATCAGGAAGGAGTACAGATAGGGCTGAATGGCAAGCCGTGCTGCTGTAGAGTTGGTAGATCATCCACTTTGTAAGAAAATAAAAATACCGTACACCATGAAGGAACCTCCTTTTGATCTTCTCTGAGTACATAGTGAATGTGAATGGGATTTAGACGCCATGTTTACAGCACTTGGATTTTTATTTGCCACAAAATGCTCATGGTTGATGCTGTAAAAAACAAAAGTTTTAGATAGACCTAAGCTTTTATCTCCATTTATGGAATTCCATATGGAATAACTTATTTGTACTGATTGGTTGTTGTTCAAGATCTCCCTGTGTTGGGAAATTTTTTGTTCTGATAGATTTTGCTCAATTATCTTCAATCCAAAAAGAGACAGAGCATGTGTAATTAACTCCAACTTTATGCTGCTCAGGGAGGATAAGTTAATATTAATTAGCCTATGGGGCCTGTGTAGTAAGTCCAAAGTTTATTTCACATCAGCCTTTTCTCTGGTACCAAATGATGTGCTACAACTTTGGTGCCTGTTGCACACCTGAGAACAGAAAAAAATCCCTCCATAGCTCTTTAATGGACAAGACAGGGCTGTTTTTAAGCACTGGATTGCCAAAGCACTCAGTGTGCAACTGACTGGAAACTTGGCTGAACTTCTTGATGAAAAATGTGACTGTGATATTTCTAGAGTTTGGCATTTGGAGTCTCTAGACACAATAAGCATGTCTCTCTGTGACTCAGATGTGTGTCTTGGTTCTATAGGAGCTTAAAATGGAGAGTGTAATATGTGAGATCAAGACAAGTTGTAAGTGTAACTAGGTAGGGCTTGAGACACCTTTACAAAACACATACAACTCTGATTCGGAGCAGTGTTTTCAGCAAAATGATGGCCACCTCAGGTGATAGAGGGAGCATCCTGCGAGCATAACTGAATCTTTGCATCCTGTCCCACACAGATTGGCCTGATCCTCTGGAGCAGCTTACATTCATAAAGCCTTCATAACGTCTTTGAATACGTGCTGAAGAGAGCTTTGCTCATAAACAAAGCAAAGCAAAAGGACCAGTTTCGGTCCTTGGGAATCTTCTCACATGCTTTGGTCACACAGGTATTTTGCTCTCTAAAAGACTGGACCTTAACTAATTTTAGCTACATCAGAGCAATCAGATTCTCTTTTGCTGTTTATATGTATGTGTGACCTTCACTATTTTGCTTGCTTTTGTTTCGGTTACAACAAATTTTTAAATCTTCACCTATTTTTAGTGTTCCTTTTAAAAAATCTTCAGTAATAAAAACAGCACATGAAAAAGCGAAGTGTCTTCGAAGAACTAACAGCTGAACTTCAAGCAGAAGTGGTGTAGTCATACTGAAGACAGACTAAGGAACACTAGTAGCGGGGTGAATTTGTGCCTGTCTTTAGTCAGGATCCTTCCCTGAGTCATCAGCAGGAGCTCCTTCCTGAAAAGCACACAGGCAACCAAAGACAATTCCTAGATATTTCTCCCATCTTGTATTTATTGTGGCTTTGAAGAGTAGATTTAGAAACACTTTACCAAGAACAAAAGATACTAAAATAAAAATTTTAACTGCAAGAAAGAGTAACTTGAAGGACTGAAAGAACCCCCCAAAAAGGCAGAGGAGCTCTGATCACAAAACAAATCACAATCTCTGTCACTGCCATCAGTGTTATTAAGCAGGAATAAATTTTGTCACAGCATTCAAGAAATATAACTGGAAAATCCACTGCATGGAATTCAGTGTGTGAATATTTTACAGTGTGAAGATCTTAATTCTTACAACAGTCCAAGAAGACTGGGCAAACAGAATATGTGTTTTAAAGACAGCTGAAATGTGTCATAAGCTGCAATTAAACGACTGCCCCTAGATTAAAAAAAACCCCGCAACTAAGAAAAACAAACAAACAAAAAACAACAAAGGAATAAGTGAAAGTTTATTTGCAAAAGCAAGTTTTCTTAAGAGAGTAAAATGTTTTCTGTAACTGATAAATTCCATTTAATTTAGACAAAATTTTTCTGACAAACAACTAAAAAATGTTTTCCCTCAATTTCTGCTAGTTTTCAAGTCCTGGAGAGAAGTGAGGCTATGTTTTACTGACAGGATTCTAAAAACCATGGAAATGATTGCATTCATCAGTGGGTACACATGGAGGCTGGACTAAGCTGCACAGGGCTGTTAACAAAATTATTATGTATGGCAATATATATGACATTCTCACCAGAAAACCTTCATGGGGCTGTGAAGAAGTGTAGCTGATTGTTGTTGGGTAGATTAAACAGTCTCATACTGAGCCTCAGTTTATTCTGGGCTATGGTCAAGCTGCCTGTATAAAAAGCAAATGATCCAAAGGTTGCTGAGAATAGAAGGGAAGAGATCTGTCAGTTCAGGGAGCTTCAGTTCAGTCAGAACTTAAGTGAATTGCTGTTTATATTTAGTGGCTTATTTCTGGCTCCTTTCTGCACAACAGTCTGCTTTTTGCTACTAGATTCTTCAACTCAGGAACCTGAGGGCAGTGGTTAACTCTTACTTGAGCAAATAGTGAGAATGGAGCATACCTGTAGAAATTTGTCTTGCTAAATACAACCATGATGCTTTTCTTATGGGAACTCAGAACATTTCCTTGTGTTTGACAATGACAAGCCAGCACCTGTCATTGCAGAACAATTAATTCTCCCAGCCCAGCTGATATTAGTGATTGAGGATGTAAAGTTATAAAGAGCGAGTGAGGTTCTTCAGAAGGAGATTGTCATCATATTACGCAGAGCAATGAGAACATGCAGTGATCTCTTCTGGACCAGAGACAAACCACACGCTATAACCAAAGCATCACATGATGTTCCACCAAGTATGGGGAGAGTGAGCTTGCTTGTCTCATGTGCCACTGTGTTATGGCCTTACACCAAATTTCTCTCTTGCAAGTTCTTCTTCATAGGAGAAGTTTGGCCTGTGATCTGGCACTGACAAGTTTCACTTTAGCCTGAGGGCCTGAAACCTGACAGCATTGCTGTGCTCTGATTGCAGCTGGGGATCCTGTCACATAGCAGCTCCACAGCTGTTTGCTGTGCTGCACTTGACAGCATTTCGGTGCTGCAAGGGGCCTCAATTCATGCCCATGAAGTTGCCAATGGTGTCAGTGTGCTTTCTGTAAGGTAACTCTCAAAGGCTGCAGCATCCACCTAGAAGCCTGGCTGCAGCTGTAGGTATTAGTGCATGTGATTCCACTGCCTCAGGCTCAGCTTGAAACCTTCTCAAATCTTGTCAATGTAAGTGAGTTTATAACTTCTCAGGTAACTTCTGTTAGTTGGGAGGTGTTGCATGGACAGAGCTTTCTAAGGACTCTGGGGCTGTAGCTGGATTCTCACCAGACTCAGGGCCCTGCAAAGCATGTGGAGGGGCAAGGAGGTGGAGGAAGAGCAATGATGGTCAGTCCTGGCAGCCCACAGATTGTGTCTTCTGGCCCTGTGCCTGAGACAAGAGCCCGAGTACTTTGCCAGCCAAGCAGCCCTCATTCAGTGGGAGGTGGATAAGATCCACTGCTTTTGGCTTTACGTAGGACATACTACCTTGTTCATCCCTGAATCCTTGCCATAGGCTCTTCAGGGGACTGCCAGACCCACAGCAGGACAGACTCCTGCATCCTTAGCTCTGAAGTGGCAAAAAAGAAAGAAAAAACAAAACAACAAACCTAATCTTTCTAATGCCAATGGGCTTTACATCTTTACATATCTAGTCACTGAAAACACTACCTGAAACCATGCTTTCTTTTCTCTCCCTACTTTCAAAGAGTTTTATTTTGTGGAAAAAAAAACAAAACAAAACAAAACAAAACAAAACACCACCAACAAAAAAATACAAGCACAAAAAGCAGTTTCATATGGGTGATAAAGTTTTGTTTTGTTTTTAGCAGAGTAGTACACTGTTAAGTGACTACTAAATAATAAAGTCTGATCTTTAATGCATTATTGATTATGAATGTTAAACCAGATTCCCATATATTTTTTTTTGAATCTGTTATCCATAATGAATATTTATTTCAACTAATTAAAGCAGATTTGATTGGTTAGCTAGAAGAAATAGATGGGTTTTACTTCCACTGCAGTGTGTTCAACTTTTGCTGGTACAGTTGCTCTAAAAGATTCTTGCAGATTGAGATAGCTTGGACAGTTGTGTGAATACATTGTGGCACCCCAGTAAGAGTGCTGCCTGGTATCTGCAGTGCCTGAACAACAGAGAGCGAAGTGCTGCTGTCAGAACTTACCCCAGAATCACTTCCATAGGGCCTTAAGGATCATCTAGTTCCAACCCCTTTCCATATACAGGTTTACCACTCACCGGATCAGGCTGTCCAGGGCCTCATTCACCTGGCTTTGAATGCCTGCAGGGATTGGGACATCCACATCTTCTCTGGGCAACATCTTCCTGTGCCTAACCACACTCTAAGTAAAAAATGTCTTCCTAACATCTAACCTAAATTTCCCCTCTTTTAGTTTAAAGCCATTCCCTCTTGTCCTATTTATTAGACCACATAAAAAGTCTGTCCACCTCCTGCTTGCACGCTCCCTTCAAGGACTGGAAGGCTGCAATTTGGTCTATCCAGAGCCTTCTCTCCTCCAAGCTAAAAAAGTCCAACTTCCTCCAGCTTACTCCTTACTTTGTAGGAGAGGTACTCCAGTCTTCTGATCATCATCTAGCCCAACCATGCCATCACAGGCATGCCCATTAAACCATGTCCCTAAGTGCCATATCTACCCTTTGTTTGAAAACCTCCAGGAATGGTTGGTTACTCCACGACTTCTCTGGGCAGCCTGTTCCAATGCCTGACCACTCTTTCTGAGACTGAATTTCCCCAAATCTCCAGCCTGAATCTCCCTGGCACAACTTGAGGCCATTACCTCCTTTCTTATCGCTGGTTACTTGGGAGAACAGACCAACCCCCTCAACAGACCAACCTCACTACAACCTCCTTTCAGGTCATGTAGAGAGCGATGAGGTCTCCCTTGAGCCTCTTCTTCTCCAAGCTGAACAATCCCATCTCCCTCAGCTATTCCGCAGCAAGGCTTGTTCTCTAGGCTCCTCAGCAGCTTAGTTGCCCTTCTCTGGACATGTTCCAGGGCCTTGATATCTTTCTTTGTAGCGACGGGCCCAAAACTAAACACAGCACTCAAGGTGTGGTTTCACCAGTACAGAGGTACAGTCACTTCCCCAGTCCTGCGGATGACACTAGATCTGATAAAAGCCATGATGACAATGGCCTCCTGGGCCACCAGGGCAGACTGCTGGCTCTTGTTCAGCCAGCTGTCAACTAACATCCCTAGATTCTTTTCCAGCCACTCTTCCCCAAGCCTGTAGCAATGCATGCAGTTGTTGTGACCAAAGTGTAGGATCCGGTACTTGGTCTTGTTGAAGCTCATCCCTTTGGCCTCAGCCCAGCAATCCAATCTGTCCAGATCCCTCCATAGGGCCTTCCTACCATCAGGCAGATTAACACTTTCTCCCAGCTTGGTGTCATCTGCAAATTTACTGAAGGGACACTCAATACTCTCATCTTGATCCTTAATAGAGATATTAAACAGGGTCAGCCCCCCTACTGACTCCTTAGGAACACCCTCATGAGTCAGTTTTTTACCCAGAGAAAAGTGCACCTGTCCAGACCATGGGCTTCTAGCTTCTCCAACATGACGTGCTGAGACAGTGCCAAAGTCTTTCTGAAGTCTAAGTGAACTGCATCTGCACATATGCGCTAGGGAAACCTGTGGCTTGTGATCTCCAGCTTTTATAGCCAGAGAGCATGATCTAGCTTATTCTGTTCAATCAGACGTTTATCTTGTTTTCTGCAGTGCCTGAACAAGCAAAACTCTGTGTGGCAGGACCCAGATGTCATCAGAGAGACTGGAAGACCTGCCCAGTGCTCTGCACAGAACGCCTTTTCGTGTCTTCTCTAGAAACTATAGACTAGGGCAGTGAGTGCTCTTGGAAACACCAGAGAGGTTTTGGTTGAACAACAACAAAATCAAGCTCAAAGCAGACCATTTTTAATGGAAAATTTTGGACTGGACCATTAGTGTAACAAAACCAGGAGACCTGAAAACAGGATTGAGCTGCCAAGTAATTTAATGATAAATACTGAATTAGCCCAGCTAGTTTTGCATTTTATGAGGGGAAGTCTTTTTTAACCCCTTCTCTTCGAAAGTTTTATTATTACACGAGCTCGGGCCCACTCTTATTTAACTCATCTTTAACCCTCTGACCACAAGCACAAAGGTTCTGTGAATTACACTCTGAATGTTCAGAGTATCTCCGTTACACCAACCAAGTGTGACTGTGGGGAATGTAGACCTGTTGGCAGTAAATCTAGCTCTCTGGACACTCAGAGCATCTGGGAACTCAGACTTAGTTACTATTGGAGAGATGCCAACTCACAGCCTGGCAGGATTTTAAACGATTTGTCAATATTTATGGGTTTAAATGTGAAAACAGAAACTGCAGTAAAAAAATGATGAACTTATTAACTGAGTGAACTTGGTTTCTTCAAGTGCCAGAAAAACACATTTCACATGCCTTAGTGCTTGACTTGGTGAAAAAATTTAAAGTGGGATATTTAATAATGTGAGAAATACTTAAATCAGCCAAATCTATATAAAAAAAAATAATAAGTTGAGATCAAAACTTTGAGCTAATTCTTGTAACACTGTCATGGGGAGGAAGACGAGTAATGGGAGAAACATCATGTAGCTTTCATCGTAGACTGTATAGACAGATGCAGGGAGCTTGGACTTGCATTTGTTTCTAAACAAAATGAATACTTGACTGGCTTAAATGGAGCAAAGCATATAACTCTGGAGAACTAAACACTTATTTTTATCTGCAGTTCCTAAGGTTAGCCTTCATTCCATACATCTGAAAATCAATTAGAAATGCTCCCTTAAACAATAAGACAGTTTGGGAATTCATGCCATTTGCTAAGAACTTTGTTATTTCTATTTCCTCATTTATGACTGAGGAAGATGAGATCTCTTTCAAAACATATTTGTTAGAATACACCCATCAGCAGCTCTGTGCATTGAGAAGCCTTTCTGCTGTGATATGTGAATAGGATGCTGTACCATAATTAGCTTCTCCCAACAAATTAGGAGCAGAAGATTTCATTCCAAGGCGTGAAATGCAGTATTTAAACTAATGGAATGCAAATCTGCAAACTGCATCCCGTAGGATAGCTTCTGGAGTGAGAGGAATTGCATGCTTGTTGATGTCACCTCTAATGATTCTGTCAGTGACTCCAAAACCAGCTTCAGTCTGCAGACTGAAGTGGCAGTGCAGCTGCCCTTTGTAGCAGAGGATGATGATACTTCTTTTGGCTGTAAGTCAGGAAATATTCCTGCTTGCCATCAAGATAAGAGACTGCACAGCGATATTGCTATACTAATTCTGTTACAAGTGTATTAAATATCTGATCTAAAATCTGAATATCTGATCCACAAATTGCTTACAATATTAAGATAATTGGGAATAGTGCTACATACTGAAAGCTGCTATTTGCATGATATAGGCTAAAACGTAATGGAAGTTTTGTAGATTCTCAGAGTTCCAACGTCTATTGTAAATAACTTAAAAATATTAAATCAGGCACTCCCAATCCACATTCCAAAGGCTGTGTGCAGCCCAGCCCTGCCCATCCTGCAGTCCACAGTGCCACACCATCATGGCAGTGGCTCTTCCCGTTGTGCCCCAGGTGTGCACCCAAACATCAGTGAGCAGTCAGCGCTGTGTCAGCTAAAACCAGGGCATGGACAGGGGGCGGTGCAGTGCTATCTCCAGTCGTGGCAAATAACTGTATGCATTTTGATTTGTTGGCTAAACACAGTCCTGTGAACAGCAAAAAAATTCCAGCCTCACTTTCCATTGTGATAAAGGAATTTGAGAACAGGTTTCAAGAATGCTGAAAAAGTCCTGGTTTTGGTATATCTGTGACTCCATTTTCAGTAACTGCATTACCTGCATATTTTCGTGTACAGAGTTGCAATCACATTTTCAGATAAAAAATTGGATTGTGTCTTTTTCCTAATCTTTTGTAAGACCTATCTTACCAGAGAAAAATATCACTCAAATATCCTTCACTTCTCAATCACACTCTTTTCATGTCAATGCTTTTTGGCAGTAAGAACATTTGTGAACAACTGTTTTAAGGAATAAAGCATAGGAAGAGTAGAATTTCATCACAAATCTCTGACAAATACCTTGAGACCTCTCTGAGAATTACAGGGACTCCCACTGAACCAGGCTGATGGATTAGGTTCACAAAAACTGGGTCAGATATCCACTACTTTTCTGCTTTCGTTAGCCTCTTTTTATATGTTTTAATCAAAATGTATATTAAAAATAACGTTTGTTACTTATATACTTTAACTGTTATACATTTTAAATGTGGCTCAAGACACTTCAGTCAGTGTGGCAAGAGAAAAGGCTGGACACTCCTGAGACAACATAAATCTGCTAACAAATGCTAGATTTTATTTGCTCTGGGACAATTTTGGAAAAGCACACTCTAAACAAATCTTCCTCCTCCTCCACAGAAAAGTGAAAAGTACACTTTCTGAATTTTCTTATTATCAGAATCTCTTTGTAAAATATTTGAATATAGACATTTTATCCCTGTGTGTTTGTGGGAAATTCTGCTTATAATTAAAAATTATTTGAACCTTAACTATGTAAAAAAATTTATATATATATATACACATATATGCATATAAAATAATTTCTAAAAATAAGATTATTATTTGTATTGCATTTTCAAAACATTCTACTCTGGTTAGCCAGCAGAGGGAGATAGCGTTCTTGCTTTCTAGCCTCAACCTGTTACTGTTATTTTCATAGTACAGCTCGGTTGCCTAATCGTGTTCAAACTCTCTTGAAAATCTTGACTTGAAATTATTGAAAATAGCATAATTTTCAGCTATACAAATTTTAGAATATCTTTATAATTATGGTATAGGAGTTCTGCCTTTGTGAGGCCCCATCTGCAGTACTGCATCCATGTCTGGAGTCCCCAGTACAAGAAAGACAGGGAGCTGTTGGAGAGGGTCCAGAGGAGAGCCACAAAGATGATCAGGAGGCTGCAGCACCTTCTCTATGAAGACAGGCTGAGGGAGCTGGGCTTGTTCAGCCTGCAGAAGAGAAGGCTGCGGGGTGACCTCATTGCAGCCTTTCAGTACCTCAAGGGAGCCTACAAACAGGAGGGGAATCAACTCTTTGAAAGGGTAGATTACAGCAGAACAAGGGGAAATGGTTTTAAGTTGAGGAAAGGGAAGATTTAGGTTGGATGTCAGGGGGAAGTTCTTTACAGGGAGAGTGGTGAGGTACTGGAACAGCTGCCCAGAGAGGCTGTGGATGCCCCATCCATCCCTGGAGGTGTTCAAGGCCAGGTTGGATGGGGCCCTGGGCAGCCTGGAGTGGTATGAAGTGTGGAAGTTGGTGACCTTGCATGTAGCAGGGGGGGTTGGAGCTTGATGATCCTTGAGGTCCCTTCCAACCCAAGCCATTCTATGATTCTATGATTGTATGACTGTGTGAAAATCCCTGCTCAGCAGTCATATTATTCAAGTGGTAACAACAGTAGATGTGTTGTAACATCTACTCTGTCTGGTTATGTCTGGTTAATCCTCTATTCAAATAAATTGGTGGAAGGTTTATAAGATTTAATGCACATTATTGCGCATTTCTTGGAGAAATCAAATAGCTGACTTGTGAGGCGGTTCTCCTCATCGAGTGCTGTATAGTGTACCTGTGATGTGATCTGCTGCTCTCAGAACAGCAGTGAAACAATCTTTCAGTGCTTTATGCAACCCTAGCTCTTCCGCTCTTTGAAAACTTTCAAAAAGGACGTTCAGACAACAATACTGAAGTCCTTTCTAAAATCCTAACTAAAAAATCCAAATTAAAACTCTGAACTCTTACTCCCTTTCTTAGGAGCAAACTGAGCTGCCGTTCAGTATATTGATCTGATCTCCATGGTCTGGGAAAAGAGCTGCAGGTACTTGGGCTAGATGTGGCTGCCTATGGTCAGTGTAGATGTTTATTTAAAATGGTGTGATGAAGCCCATGCTGCCTCATGCACCATTTTTAATGTGCAGACACAAGTAAATTTGCATGAATACATGGCTATAGATAATATATAGAGAGATATAGATAGATAGATAGATAGATAGATAGATAATTCAGAATAGCAAAGAATTAGCATGTACTTCTTCAGTGCAGAAATTTAAATTCAGGAAAAGGATTTGTTGAGGAGCTGCTTTCATTCCTCATTTGTAAGATGGGAATTAAAGAGCTGAGAATTACAGATTTTTTAAGGACACACTGGTGATACATGCACTGTATGTTGTGCTCAGAAACATGTAGGCTTTAATGCAAAAAGTACAATTGATAAGGAGATTGACTGCCCTGCCCATTAGGAACAGGCCCCATACTTTTGTTTATTCTGTTTCTCCATTCGTTGTCTACTCTTTTTTTTTTTTTGTCTTCTTTTTTTTTCCCACTTGAATGAGGAAATTGCACAGTGTGTTGTAGCTTGGTCCTACTCTTGATACGTTATTGATAAAAGCTTTTATCAATATTGTATCAACAAAACTTTCAGCCCAACATTTACTTCTATGTCCTAATCACAAGATGGCCTGTTTTATAAAGCAAATGTTTTATAATCAAAACCAAAACAATTTTATCTTGTGGATGAAAGATGGTTGAGTTCTGCAGCAGGGTGAAATGGTCTCTTGGCTGAGGCAGATATTTTATTAAACAAAATGTTCCAGTTGCTATTGCTATTTGCTCCTTGTATCGATATCTTTTGCTCTACGTCATGATATTCTGAAAGGTGTTGAGCTGTGAACCAAACATTTAAACTGCTGTAAAAGAGAAAGGAAGTTGAAAATGGCAAGAAATTATCTCCATTCAATTTTTTGCTTCATTACAAGATAGAACATGGGGTACTTTAAAAATCTCTGGTTTTTAAATTGGAAGCTGTCCATCATCTAGAAATGCTTGCAGAACATGTAGGATTGCTAGCACTTACCTGTCTGCTTCAATACTGCTGTAAAGCATTAATTATCCAAGACATAAATAGTTCCAACATTTCTGGATGCAGACTGAGTTTTAAAAGAAAGCAGTAACCATAAGGTAATGGATGATGAGAATTCAATCATAGATGCGAACAGTTCTGAATCCAGCTTCTGTCTGTGCCGATACCTGAAGGGCAGGAGTAAGGAATAAATACAGCCTTTAGCTTGATTTCACATTCAAACAAATCTTTTGGAAAAGTGCAGATCTGAAACCTGCAGTTCTTCAAACTCTGTATTATTCACTACTCCATTCAAAAGCATCTGTCTCTACATGCAGGTGGTCATACTAGAATCCCAAGATTTGATTTCTTAACAAAAGCAGGTGATTTCTAGACATGGATTTTGGAGAAAACCTACAATACATGACCCTTCTGAAGATCCAGAAGCCAGAAGTCAAACAAAACTTACACTTTTTATATTGTCATAAGTTTTATATTGTTGGCAAAGCAATCTTAAAGGAATATGTAAATCTACTGTGATAAAACAGTAATGTGGCAGGACAAAATGACTTGGTTGCAGAGAGGAAAGACAAAAGCAGTGCTGAGCATGCCCTCTCAGTTTGAGACCAGTTGCCTGGCTTGCAAAGCAGTGGTCACTGATTGGCAGAGGTCAGTGTTTACTTATCACTTGGAGTCTGAACCCTCATCATGTAATGCCATTCACATCACAAAATCTCCCCTGGGAGGCAGTGCTAGACTTCTTATGGTCTTTGTGCGCAAATGTGAAGATTTTGCCATGTATGACCACAGACATGATCTTTAGCATTAAAAGCAGCTCTAGGGAGCAGCTACCTGGTTTCTTGCATACCTGCTAATTCCTTTAGTAGCATTCCTTTTTCTGGGATGGCATTTTAACTCCATCCCTTCCCAAGGCATCCTGAGTTCTGCCTGCATACTCTTTCAAAGTGCAGAGCTGGACACAATTTTAGAGCAGTGAATATCATTGACAAATACAGCATTATACCTGTGATTAGAGTAAATATACATAAAATACAAAGCCAGGGTTAAAGACTGGCTAAGGAAACTGCCTGTGAACTGGACAGCTCTTACTATACAATATGTATACTTCTCACAGAGAGTGCCAACACCATATACCCAAAACAAACCGCAAAGATTCTCTCCTCCTCAGCAATTAATGAAGTCCAAACAAAGCAAAAAGAAAAGGGGGGAGAGGCATGTGTGGAGTGATATGACTTGGAGGAGGAGGGGAAAAAAGGTTTTGATGTGTATGGACATCCAGAGGAAATCTTGTTAAACACTTGTGATAAAAGAACATGGAGTATCTAGGATACATGCAGAGCTTGCTGTCCTGAGAGATGTCGTGAGAATGAGCTTGGGTGAGTGCAGGCTTCTGAGAGTTGACCTTAGGATCCCAGCATCTGTCCTGGTGTAAGCAGCTTGCTCTGTAATTAGAGTAGCATCAGTGTTAAAAATGCTGGTATTCTGATATTCTTCAGATAAAAACTTCTGTTTTTGAAATGCATGCTTGTTTACTCTGCACTGGACTGAAACCAGCAACTGCCTCTGTGCAACCATTATTAGATAGTGGCATTTGTTAGCCGTATGTTGTAAAATGGAGCAGATTGAAACAAAGGCCCAAAAGGTGAGAAGTGCTTTATTTCCTTCCCAGTCTTCTGAACTTGTACATTTTTCCACAGTGAACAAATTTTAGGCTTTTTATACTTGAGACAGGCTAGAGAGAAAGGAATCAAATTGCTGAGCACTTTGTTCCACCTCACCTTATGTACACTTACTCTGGACAGTTATTTATCTGCTTACCATGTGCAAGCACTTTGCTCACAAAGTGACAGTGTGTCAGTGTAGGAGGAAGGAACTGGAAAATTGGGTTCAGATCTTCTGCACTGCTACATTCTTCTGCACTACCAAACTGTGTAAACAAAATATCTAATTCCAGCCTCACATCAGGCATGAAAATACTGTTGAAGTTAGGTACGCTGGAAATGATCAAAGCTAAGAACCAAACACCACAGACGTCCGTGACAGCAGAGCGCACAAGGGGACATGCAGAGCCAGGCTGCTGGCCCTGAGGCATACCATGGGGCACAGAGTCTGTCTGTCTGTCTGTCACCCCCCACCTAGGGCCCGCACCCAGCCCTTGTGCCCAAGCACTCTGGTCACAGTGCACTGCCATGATGCAGCCTAAACCTGGGCCATCAGGCAGAGGAGGACACAGTGATTTTCTTCTGCAGGTGGTTGTTTGGCGAGCTCTGGAAATCATGTCATTGGAGAAAGAAAGAAAGAGAATAATTTCTCTCACTGCAGGGCTCTCTTCCTGCAAATTTTAAAAGCCTGCTGTGAATAATGGTGTCAGAGCTTCCAAACCTCAAGAATACTTTATAGCGGAAAGTGTTAGGCAACTAAAATAAATATCATTTCCACCATTACAAAAGTGAGGTTTATTGTTCTTTGTGCTGTACTTTAAAACTCATGCTAAATGGCATATTTTTAGGGAGACAGCACTACGTGTCAAAGGGTTACTTTTTCATAGAGATGCTGTATCAGTTTGTCCTAGGCTGTTTACATCAAAATGAGAAATAATTTAAGACAGAAGAACACAAAAGCCTTCTTAATCAGGAAAAATGAACAGAAATTCATCTTCAAGAAGGACCGAGTGAAATCTTTACATGTGAGTGCTGCCGGTCCTTGGAATGTTCAAAATACATATTCCCACTTTATGGCTCAGATGCATTTCTCCTCACAAAATTTGTGAATATTCTCACAAACCTAGCCTGAGTTTTTTTGTTAGCAGAGCGTAGATGAGGCGAGCTTTCCATGGTTTGGAGTTTTATTGTGAATGCTTTGCACAGCTCCGGTTCTGTGCTTTCTTCTCATGACATCAGTGAGGAGAAAGAATGTAAACATCTGTTTTTTATAATTCAATTCCAGGCTTATAACTTAATTAGGATAAGCAATGTTTCAATATGATTAATTTTCCAGTCACAATATGATGGTCTGAGTGCGCAGTTTTAGCAGCAGTTTATGGAATAGAGTAGAGGGGAGCTAATGAGATAAATCCCACTGCACTGCCTAACATTCCCCACCACACCAAACACGGTAGGAAGCCTCCTGCCTTGTTCCATGAAGGCCAGAGATGTGATGTTTCTCCTGCTCTTTGTGCTGCCCATAACCTGCCTGGCTAGGGTGGCCACAGGGAGATGGGTTGCAGCACCTGTTCACATGGTGCTGGGCTGCCACTGAGGAGCAGGTTTTCAGGAGAAGGTTATGTGCCTACTGGGATGAGGCCACATCTTCAAACAACTAAGCAGCTCTGAAAAAACTGGCCTTAAGTCTCCTTGCTGCTGGCCAGATGCAGAGTGGGGTTAAGCACTGTGCTACTTGCTCGCTTTCTGTCGTGTCCAGCCCAGTGGGTGCCTGAAGCACCTGTGTCCTGGGGTCTGTGCTGCCCTATTCACTCATTACTTCAACGCAGCTTCCATACACCAGGGGAAGGTGCAGTCTGGACCAGGAGGTCCAGGTGCCGGGCAGCATCAGTGGAAACGTGACGGCAGCAAGAGATGACGGCATGTGGAGAAGAGCTTGCAGCCTCACATGGAGGCATCCATACATCGTCTATGTGCTCTTCTGCCCTAGGGCCTAGGGCCTAGGGCCACGGCTGAGGCAACTCGGCCACCCATGTCCCTCCCACAGGTGTAGGCACAGACCAGGCCTGGAAGGCAGTGCGCTGCCCCGGCCGCCCTGCTCCTGCCGGAGCTCACAGAATCACAGAATGGCCAGGGTGAGAAGGGACCTCAAGGATGATGAATCTCCAACCCCCCTGCCACATGCAGGGCCACCAACCTCCACATTTCATACTGGTCCAGGTTGCCCAAGGCCCCATCCAACCTGGCCTTGAACACCTCCAGGGATGGACGGGGCATCCACAGCCTCTCTGGGCAGCTAGCACCTCACCACGGCACCTCCGGCCTACTGACGGCGGCCCCGCTAGGGGCGGTGAGATGAGAATCGGGGCCGCGGCGGGCAGGGAGGCGGGGCCGGGTGCCGCCGCAGCCGGGGCTCCCGAGGCGGCCGCCCCGCTCCGATGTCGCGCCCCGCGGCGTAGCGGCGGCCCGGCCTTCTCCCTCGGGGCGGTGCTGCCCCAGCCCTGCCCGATAAAAGAAAGGCGGAGCGGGGCTGCCGCGGCGCTCAGACAAAAGCCGCGGCGCTTTCTGCGTTCCCCGCTGAGCGGAGCCCCTCCCGCGGATCATGGCTCCCGGCGCGGTGCGGGGCGCCGTGCTGCTGCTGCTCGCCCTGAGCTCGCGCGCCGCGCCGGAGCCCGGTGCCGAGGCGGTCCCGGAGGGAGCCTCCACGCTGGCCTTCGTGTTCGACGTGACCGGCTCCATGTACGACGACTTGGTGCAAGTCATCGAGGGGGCGTCAAAGATTCTGGAGACGTCGCTGAAGCGACCCAAGAGGCCGCTTTACAACTTCGCCCTGGTGCCTTTCCACGACCCAGGTAGGGGTCGGGCTCCGGCTCCGCCAGGCAGGAGGGTCCGCGGGCGGTTCCGAGGTACGCGCCCGGAGCGGAATGCTTGCCGAGCAGCCCCGGTGCCGGCTGGAGCGGCCGAGGGTACCGAGCCCTCGCGGCAAGCATCTGCGCCGGTGGGGCTCCCGAGTGCCTTTCTATGGAAGCACGTCCGTGAACTGAAACACCGCGGCGGCCGTTGTCTCCCGGTGCTCACGGCTCTTTTTCACGCGCGGCAGCTCGCACCGAAGCGGCCCGGCAGCAGGCGGGAGCTGTAGGGCTGGTTGTGGCGCTGCCCCGTCCCACCCGCTGCCGTTCCCGTTCCTGCCTGGGCCGCCGAGCCGTCCCGTGCCGAACGCACAGTGATACGCGAAGGAAGGCGGAGCGGCGTGCCCGGCCTGGTGCTGCGCTCGGCAAACGCCTTTTTTTCTTTCCTTGAGAAAGTGAATCAAAGAAAAGGGGATGAGAAGGCCCCTGAAAGTAACCTTTCTAGTTCTAGTTTCCGTGCTGTTTCTCAGAATATGACATTCCAGACAGAAGTTCCTGAGCGTTCTGTGCATGAATGTCGTCAGATGAGAAGCGATGCCCTCATTTCCTGCGCTGTGGGCATTTCTGCTTGATAGGTATTTGTTTGCTATTGTTAGATACATTTTGAACTAACTGTGTGAAGACTGAAGAAAACTTGTCTTTGAAGACTTTGTTTTGTTATCCATACGTTTGTGTAGGTTCTCCTTCTGTCTTTTAAATGTTGTATCAAAAAAGGTCCATTTATGTATCTTAACATTTGATGTCGTCTTTGTTTTCCAGTTGTAACTTTTTTTTTTTTTTTTTTTTTTTTTTTTTTTTTACCATGGATGCCCTACTGAAAGGGACGTACTCCTTGTGTTAAAGCTGTTTGAAAGGGGTGTATTTAAACTTCTGTCTTACTTTCTGAAAATTGTTTCTGTATATCTTTCTTAGCAGGAAGGCTGGCCTAGCAGCTTGAATTTAATGCTTGTGGCAGTTCAGAGTGTTGGTAGTCTGGTATCTTAGATCCACTGATGACCAAATCTAGGTTCTTCAGTAGAAATTGTAGGATGTACTGTTGTGACCACTGCTTCAACATCTTTTATGGACTTACAGGGGAGTAACTTTTCTCAAAAATCTCAATCAGAAATCCAGCTGTATCTTACTGGAGTGTGATGTTACACAAACGCTGTGTATTGGTGCTGTGTAGTGATGTGCGAATGCGCTGTGGTGGTCTTTGGAAACAGATTTAAATGTAGTGTCATGATGCTGCAGTGATGTATGGCTTGAATGGTGGTGTTTTGATAAAGCAATAATTGACAAGTTTTTGTTTTTGTTTTTTGTTGACCTGAAGTTTTTGGCACAGAGCAAAACAGTGGCCCATCTGCAATGGGTTTCACCCTTGAGCAAACTGGGGATATGCTGAAAGCTCCCTTTTGGAAAAGCCTTATGATTTTTGATTCTCTTTTGTGTGCCAGCATGCACACCAATGGTAACAGATAACAAGAATTTTTCTTTTGTGGTTTTCCAATGCCCAAACAAAATCACAGAAGTTTAGTAGGTAGTGAAAAGGGCTGTTCTGAAAAGAAATTTCTTCCATTTAATGGGAAAAAATGAAAAAGTATCTCCCAAAGTAAGGACAGCTGGCACAAGGAAATTTTGTGTTAGAACTAAAATTAAAATTTCTGATACAGAAAATATTGCAGTTAGTCCAAGTAGGTGATAAAGGAAGACAAAAGTATGGAAATAGAGGAGCAGAGCACAGGCTTTCTCTTATGTGCACACTTCTGCCATGGAACAGATACATGTGAGTGGTGATGAGCAAGCTCCTCTGACCATAGCCTCTAGCTCTGCTCAGCTGTAATACTGCTTCTTCTCCTCAACTTGCATGGCTGAGACCCTGTGCCAGCTGGCATTTTAGTGCATTTCTAGGTGGGCAGCATCACCACCACTGCAGCACTGAACATTGATACCCAGAGTTTCTCCAGCACCGTGGGAGAGGGGCTTGTGACAGGGTGTGGCAGCAGCAGGTGGGTTTGAGAGTTCCTGGGGCATTTATTCCCTTCTCACCTTGGGAGCTGAGGGCCTGGTGGGCTTGCTGTGGCTCTGCTTGTCTGTGGGCAGCAGCTCTGCCTCGAGATGCTTGCTGGGTCTCCTTGCCTTCTTCAACAGGTGAAACTGTTGGAAAGCTGTCTAGTACCTGAACTAGCACTATTAATGGGTTGGCAAGGAGGAATAAACTGCTTGCTGATGAGGTTCCTGCAGGCAATTGTTTTGCGAATGTTTGCTGGGTGCTTGATAAAATTTTTATAGGACACAGAGAGATGTTGCCTCTGTTCTCTTTGATAAGAGTAAGTTCAGGGCAAAGAAAGTGATTCTCTCTGCTATATTCAAGCTCTTTCTACTTTGGCAGTTAAATGGGTTTCGTATTCACAGAATTGCAAGTGAAGAAGTGGACTGGCTAACAGGTCAATGTACAATTGTTCAGTGCTGTCTTGGATGTCTGAAGACCAGTGATAACCGGAACTGGGCAAAATCATAGAATCATGGAATATCCTGACTTGGAAAGGATCTGCTAGAGTCACTGAGTTCCACTAATTGTTTAAGAGTTACTGTTACTGCTTATTTTACCACTGACAGTTTCAGTGGGAAAAATTTTTCCCCTAAGGCTCTAATCCCATCTCTTTGTTATTGTTACTGCTTCCAGGTTTTATGGTTGCTCTTATCAGCAGATGGACAATTTTCAATATCATACAGTCAGGAACAACTCCGAGTCATTGAGGATAATATCTAAAGCACCTACCAGTATTTTTTCCATCTCTGAGATCCTATGATAACTGTAGTGGGCATGTGTGTTTTGAGACCTACTGTTGTCACTGATAGAATCATTGTGGTGTTGCTAAAATCAATTAGCAGTGGAGATTTTCTTCATCTTTTGGAAGAATTTATTGCTAAAAGTGTGGTCATGTGGTTTACATGTAGATGAAACAGAAGACACTGCTGCCTGTGCCAGAAGCTCCCAAATCTGAGTATACTGTAATGTGGTGACAACACCCAAAAACTTACTAGAACATCACTTGAAATAATTGTTTGGTCTCAACTCTGTGTCCAGCCTTACAGGTACGCACAGTGGTAGCTATTCCTCCCAAATCTTGAATCCTTTCTCGCAAGGGCAATAAATTTTATCCCTGTTTTTTGCTGGAAGATGCAATGGAGATTTCATTATCTTCTGCTTTGCATTATGAATTATTTTTCATGTTGCATCTGAAATAGCTGCATGCTGAACTCGCATAGAAGTGACTTGTTCTGTTTTACTTTGCTGTTTCCAGCTCCAGGCGGTGCCAATAAGTGAAAAGTTCTGTAGCTCATTAGTAACACATCCCAGTGTTATTTTGTACCAAAAATTATCCCAGACATAGAGGCCTGCTGTTTGGAAGTGTGTGCCTGTTCTCTGTAGCTTCTGGAATTCACATAGAACATACTTTCTCTAGAAGCAAGATGTCCTGTGTTGTGTTCTTTCTCAGAAAGACATAGCTATAAAGTGCCATTATTATTCAACAACAATTTTTCAACAATTATTCAACATTCAAGGTGTGCAACAACATAACATGTCATTGTACAGACTTTAAATACATAGAATAACATGAAGCTCTGCACAGCAAGACCTGCCCCTGTCCCTGTTGATAGCTGCTGCCCCATTATTTCTATTTACTGGTTGATCTTGAAGTACTGTGCAGACCTGAAACAGGCTGGAAAGCAGTCGAGACTGTGAGGTAGAAAACTAGCTAGGAGTGGCTGGTGCAGCATTTCAGACCGGGTGGTGCGAGCCCTGTGAAGGGCGCCTGGAAGGAGCAGGTGCTGCAGCCTGTGGCATCTGGGGGAGTGCTGCTGAAGTGGGCAGTGGTGGATGCCCAGCTGGAGGTTGCTGCAAGCAAGGCAGAGACCATCAGTGAGAGCTGATATACAGCCTTCAGACTTATTTTCTGCTGCTTCCTCTGCTTTCCCTGGCTTCATCTCAAAGCGACAGCAATTGGTACTTCCACACTATGTCATATACAGAAGCTGGATTAATTTTGCTGATGCCAGTGATTTTTTGGCAGCAGGCAACACTGTGGGTGTTGGTAGAAGCTGCATGGTATGGAACCCAAACAGAAATTTCTGATATGAACAGCTGCTGAATTGGTTTATATGCTCATAAATCAAATTTCTAATAACTTTTAAGAAGAAGAGATTTGATGTAGATCTTCCATGCTTTTAAATTATGAGTAAAGGTGTCTGCACCACTGCTCAAGCTGGATACAGCCTGTCTTTCTCATCTAGAGACAACAGTTATTTTCAGAGAATGCACAGAAACTAAATGAATAAGGAGGTGTAAGCATTATATACACCTGTGTTACTGTACCTGAGGCCATAATCATTGTAAGGTGAATCTTCAGTGATATGTGCAGATTAATGATGACGCAGGCCTAGGAGGCATAGGGAGCCTTCACTAAAGAGAGGAACTGAAGTTCTCAGAAGAGAAGGATCAAAAAAGTCACCTGAGAGGCTGTGATCCCCAGTCCATCTCTTTGTGGTTCTTCATCACCTGATAGCACAAGCTAAGTTTGAAGCAAGTACAGGACATGTCCTGATGGCTTCTGAACACCCTGTCTTGCATGATGGGGCATGGAGCCGTGCTGCAGCAGGAGCAGTGTCATCTGCAATTGGAGTGGCAGAGTTGGTGGGGCTGGATCCAGCTGGCTGCTGAAGGGTGGGTTTGCACTGGACTGGCTTTATTACATGCTTGTGACGTTCCTCATCCTGCTATACCTGATGGTAGCAGCCTTGAAGTGACTTGTGGAAAATCAAACTCCATAACAACAAAGTAGTTATAAAGCAGGTATATCTTTTTATTACAGCACACATTAATACACATTTGATACACAAGCTGTGAAGAGTTGCTTTAGCCAGACAAAGTTCAGTAACCAACTGGTTAATTTGTTCCACAGTTCTATAAATCCAAATGAAGTATCATCCAAAGTAACTTGATGGATCACCTTTATTTGTTCCCATAGTTTATGCATATCTGTTTCTATTCTTTGAGTTTCGTCAACATATGCACAGCAGCTTTGATGGATTATAGTGCACATCCCTCCTTCTTTGACCGTCAGAAGATCAGGAGCCATTCTATTCTGCAATACTACTTAACTAAGAGAGGATACCTTTTTCTGCAATCTGAGTATAGCATCCATAGTTGAGTTCTCGATATTCTCTAATGTAGCTGATATGTTGATAATTGCCTTTTCTAGTTTACTTACTCCTAGACTAGGAATAAACCATCTAATAAAACTGTGAAACCTAGAAGGCCTGTCCATAAAGGTTATTTCCCTTTTACCCTTTTCCAAGAGGTTCTCAGTATCCCTGCAGGAGGAGCTGTTCTATTGAAGTGCTAAGTATCCTCCTTCACAAGTGTCTTACATTGCGTCCTGTCTATACTTGCATACTGAATTTAGGTTCTTTTGCTTAATGTTGTGATTTTATTTGCACAGCTATGCATACTTCCTGCTCCACCCAATAGTGTCCGATTGGTGGAGGGAATCCCACAGTGGGGGATTATTTCTTGGTAAAGCTGTACATATCCAACAATCAGTAATGTTTAGGCTAGCCACTACTCCTTTAATGATGTTTAAATAGGTATTTTTATGCCAGGCTAAAGCAAGTCTTATATAATACATGCAACCTATAAAAATATTCTAAACATATTGTCTCTTAATCCTTAGCTTCAGTGGTCTGGTCTTCTTAATAGTCCTCTAGAGTTGAGATGTCTTCTTAACTTGTGTATAATGGATCCACAACGCTTGCTCTTTTATCTTCACTGTGGTGTGGGATGTCAATAAAACCAGGAATGGTCCTTCCCACCTGGGCTCCAGTAATGAATCTGAGAGGGTTTTAACATATATGTAATCTCCTGGTGCAATATTGTGTATAGGTTTGTCTAGGCCCCTGGCTCTAGTTCTCAGGACCCTCTTTTTGATCTCTCTAAACTGTCTCTGGAGGCTAATGACATACTGTGTTAACATCTCCTCTCCTACTTGGTCTGAAATCCCCTTCTGTAGAGAATAAGGTCTTCCATATTTCAAATGGGCTTAGCTCTTCTTTTACTCTGGGTTTCGTTCTAATTCTTAGAAGAGATATGGGTAAGGCCTGGGGCTATTGTATATTTGCCTCTTGTCCTAGCTTAATGATTTGTAACTTGATTAGATGATTCATCTTTTCTACCTGGCCACTAGATTGTGGCCCATAAGGAGTGTGTAACTGCCAATCTATCCCCAACAGGTTACTTATCTGTTGTACTACTCTAGTAACAAAATGAGGTCCCTGGCCTAAGGAGATCGTAGCAGGAACTCCAATCTTGGGGTGATTTCTTGTATCAACATTTTTGTTACTTTCAATGCTTTGTTAGTTTTGCAAGGGAATGCCTCCAGCCACCCTGAAAAGATATCAGTTAATACTAGCATATATTGGTACCCCCTTTTCTTGGGAGTTCCAAAAAATCAACCTGCCATTGCTGTCTGGGAAAATTTCCCTTCCCTATTTGTCCCAACAGGACCTTGGGGCCTGTTCTAGGATTATTCTGTAAAGAAATCTCACATTGCTGTGTTACCTGTTCAATGGTGGTATATAAATTCCAAGCCACGATCCCTTGGCTCAGGTATTTATACAGGGCCTTGGTTCCCCAGTAAGTTTTCCTGTGATCAGCCATATTATGGCCCATATAGGGAAGTGGGAACTATTATTTTATTCTGTATCCTAATCCACCCTCCTTCTCTCACCTGCCCTCCTAAGTCCTCTATCAATTTTTGATCTTCTCTTGAATACCTTGGTTTACTTTCTATTTGAATTTTACCATCTGCAACCAAAGCCTGCACTTCTATGTCCTTCGTTTCTGCCACTCTTTTTGCTTCTCGGTCAGCTAATGTGTTGCCCACTTTTTGGTTGTTTCTCCCTTCTGGTGGGTTTTACAATACATGATAGCCATCTTCTCACGTAGTTGTACCACTTCTAGAAATCTCAAAATTTCTTGAGCATGTTTAATTTGCTTTCTGTGAGCAGATAATAGTCCTGTCTCCTTCCATACTGCTCTATGGGCATGTACAACACCAAAGGCATATTTTGAATCCATCCATATGTTTATCCTCTTCCCTTTGGCTAACTCTAATGCTCTGGTTAATGCAATAATCTCTGCCTTTTGTGCCAATGTGTTGGGTGCAAGGGCTCTGGATTCTATCACCTATCTGTGGTAGTCACAGCATACCTGGCCTTGTGTATTCCTTGGCAAATGTAACTGCTACCATCTGTATATCAAGAGTCCTCCGCATCCTCCAATGGCTCTTCCTTCAAATCTGGTCGACTAGAGTATACTGCCTTAATAATCTCCAAGCAGTCATGAGTTGCCAGTTCTCCCAAAGTTCCACTAAGAAACGATGCTGGGTTGATAATGTTAGTTGCTCTATCAGAATGGCTTGATACTTGAGAAATCTTTGTGGCGAGAGCCAGTGCCCTCCTTTTGCTTCCAATACTGTGGACACTGTGTGAGATACAAACACTGTGATTTTCTGGCCTAACGTGATCGCTTACTTTGTCTGGGATCCCAGCAGGAGTAATGATCAGTGCTAAACTAAGCACCTCTATTAACTGATCATCTTCTACCTTAAGTTCCAATTTTCCTTCCCTAAAGTTTATTTCAGCTTTCAGTTGTTCTACTAAATGTTACACAAGTAAAGGCTTTGGTGAATTTGCATGTACAAAAATTTGTGTATCCCAACCTGTTTACCTATAAGCCTTCTCACTCGGGCCCATGGCTTCCCTTAAGGTTACAAATTCATCACTTCAGAGAGGAAGAGTAAGTTGCTCCAGCCTCTACCAAAAATTCCACACTTTGCTGCAATTCCTTTCCTAGCTTAATTTTCCCCACTCTTAACTGTTATTGCCAAATCCACTGCCTCTGTTTGCACTAACTGCTTTCTTGTTCAATGGGGGCAGAACCCTCCCGTAATCTTCCTGCCCCCACCCAGCTCTTTCTGAGGAGATCTGGGTCCTAGAGCCATGCTCTCAACTCCTCTCCGAAGGCTTCCCGTGCTAACTCTGGGATACCAGAGTTATATCTCTGCAGATGAAGTCTATTCTCACTTGCAGTGTCTCGTTTCGCAAAAACATTAACTACAAAAGAGTACCATTTGAAGGCCGTTTTTCACCACCTTCCAACCACCACTGATTACTATGTTTAATTAAAGTTTCTTTGCTCATGGGGCCCCCAGGCTTTCCAGCAGTATCTCAAGTGAGGTTTGCCTGGGAACTTCCTTTCCTTATGCTTCCCCATACTAAGTTTAATTGATTCTTTATTGTTTCCCAAGTCCATAATTTATAGCTAGTATATTAATTTGACCAAATACGTATTCCTCTTTAAACCCAAGTCCACAACCTCAACCAAAATGCTAGTTTCCTCTATTCCACTGTAATTTCTGGACAGTATTACAGGTCAAGTCTCTGATAACAAATACGGGATTGCAACTATTTTTGGCGTAAAAAAACCATCCAATTATAGTCAATTCTCACATTCACACCTCTCACACCTTGGATCCAATATTTAGCATTCACACTATATAGCAGTTGCTTATAAAGTCTCCATTGCTGGATAATGGAGTCTGCTTACTTCCCCAGGGCATGGAAACACCAAATTCCCTGGGCAAGAACAATAATCAATGTCCCCTAGCAATGAGAGCGCTTGTGTTATAAATGGAATTCCACAAACAATAATTTTATAACAGAAACACTTAACAATCAAAAAGATAACAACAATGACAAACACAGTTTTTATTAAAACCAGTTCAGACATTTACTCATTACATAGATCCTACGAGGCCTCTTCCTGGCAGGTAAACTGCAACTTTAAACTATGGATCCTATACGCCTTTTGTAGCTATGATTTTTCCAAAGTATTACAAAGCTCACATTCCTGAGTGCATTATAACCTTGCTCTCAGGATGCCTTGCGAGGTTTTACTTGAGAGGTTCTTGGAATTCTCAAGATACCTCCCTAATTGGGTCCCCACTTCCTGAGGGAGGGGTATACTCCCACCCGATTGTGATCTCCCAACCTATGCCTGCAGGTCCGCCCTGAGGGGGAGCACCCTTGCTCCTTCCCCCCCACATAGGATGTCTCCTTATGACTTCTGTTCTCCTGTACTTACAGTATACCTTGTTTGCATCCAGGGTTCTTTCTTTGCTCTGTGGTGGCAGGTACGAGTGGTGGAGCCTCTCTGACAATCCTTGGGGCATGTCTAAAGGGTCTCCATCCTGGTCAGTCCTGCAGAACAATGAAGAATGCTCCTGCCTGGCTCGCCAAATTGACTTGTGGAAAATCAAACTCCATAGCCACAAAGTGGTTATAATGCAGGTATATATTTTTATTACAGCACTGTGTGCACGCGCTGGCTGCAGTGGGAGTAGCTCCTCCTAGTCTGCACACCAAAAGGTGACAGTTTGATGATATTTATAGAGACAAGTTATACTTATGCAAGAATAGGAGGGGATATTACAATTGGTTCCAAGAAATTATTATAATATTCTCCACAGTGATTGCTGAGTTATTGTGACTTGCAGGTTTTGTTCCTTGCTGTAGTGGCACAGTGTACACCAATAAGTGAGCATGCCTGGAGCAGCACCAGAGGGATAAGGCTGCATTCCTCAGCTCACCTCCCTGCCTTCTCCAGGCTGTTGCTAGGAGAGGTTAGTCAACCCCCCTTTTCTCATCCCTGCCTATAAGGTCTGTTTTGCCTTTGTTTGCTTTAGACCTCCTAGCCTAGTTCATAATTAAGCAAAATGCCATTCTGAAACAATTCTAAAGTAATATGTTCAACATCAGAAGCTGTTCTGACACTGCCATGTGGTCCTTTTCTGACCCGTTCTTGGTGCTGCGTGTGTGTCAGAGGCTGCTCTGAATCCTTACAAGAGGAGATTCAGCTCAGATCTTGAGGATCTGGGTAAGCTGGATTCATGAGTATGGAAAAGGAACTTTCCAGAACTAACTTCATTTAGATAATGGGTTTTTAATGTGGCCTGAAGAATGCCAGGAGGAACCCTTGGAATGATGAAAGCCCGCAGATACCAGTTAGTGTGTATTTTGCACTCAGTGATTTGATTCCTGGCATATGCTGTGGACATTGGTTTTGAAGGAGATGCATGCATCAGAGAAAAAAATATTGGGAACATATGTACTTCAGTTTGGAAATGACAAAACAATATCTGTGTTGAAAGAGACTGATGGTGTGTTACTTAGTTGTCTCACCATGCCTTGACAACCAACAGTTTTGCTAGAAGAAATAGGATGGATTTAATGACGTGCTTTGGGCTGACTGCTACATATGCTTTCTTTACTACTAGTAGTGTGAATAGCTTTTACCCCTTTATTGCATTGTTGAATATAACTCAGTTTTTGTAACCTAGCCAGTGTTTAGAGTATCTGTTATGTCTGCTGCTTTTAAACCCAATCTATTAGATTTTTCAGGTTTGCCTCTTTTAAGTCCGTGTTATACCACTGTTATTGGGCAGACTTGAGGCCCACACTTTGCTTTTTACACTTCTGTGTAGAGATAATTGCAATGTTTTATTTGGAGTTGAGATCAGGGGTTTTGGTCAAGCATATTCCTTTGTGGTGGTTGTTTAACTTCTCTTGTTGCTTATACAAGAACATGTGCAAACTGTTCTTTGGTAACCTATCTGAACATTGCTTCTGATGCTGTCCTTCCAGAAGAGGAGTGCAGTGCCTTGGTGTTCCTGATGCTCTGGCATGGGACCATGTTGTGTCAAGATGTGTGGAGCCATCTGGTAAACAGGTGCTGTCTGCTCTCACTGACTGCAGAGGGAACTGGCGAGTTCAGCTGAAGCCCCCAAGTTCAGTAGAAATCCCCAAGTATCACAGAACTGTAGAATCGTTTGGTTGGAAAGGGCCTGTAGAGGTCTGTAGTCTGACTCTGCTGCAGTGAGCAGGAACATCTGATCTCCTTCTATAACCAGGTGATTTGCCTAGTGGATGAGGGAAAGGTTATTTACATAGTCTGCCTAGACTTTAGTATAACCTTTGACACTGTCACCCATAGTGTTCTGCAGAAGCTGCAACCCATGGCTTGGATAGGTACACTCTTTACTGGGTGAAGAACTGGCTGGAGGGCTGGGCCCAGAAGTGGTGTTGAATCCAGCTGGCAACCAGTCACAAGTGATATTCTCCAGGGATTGATACCGGCACCTGTGATGTTCTGAACAAGCGTATTGAGTGCACTTTCAGTAAGACTGCAAATGACACAAAGTTGGGAGGAAACGTTGATCTGCCTGAGGGTAGTAAGGCCCTACAGGGAATCTAGACAGGCTGGATCAGTAGGCTAAGGCCAATGGGATGAGCTTCAACAAGATCAAGTGCCGGGTCCTGCACTTTGGTCACAACATCTACTTGCATTGCTACAGGCCTGGGGAAGAGTGTCTGGAAAGCTGTGTGGTGGAAAAGATCAGTTGACAACTGGCTGAACAAGAGCCAGCAGTCTGCCCTGGTGGCCAAGAAGGCTTTTTTTACATCGTGGCTTTTATCAGAAATAGTGTCATCCGCAGGACTGGGAAAGTGATTGTACCTCTGTACTCAACTCTGGTGAGGCTGCACCTTGAGTGCTGTGTTCACTTTTGAGCCCATCGCTATAAGAAAATTGAGGCCCTGGAGTGTGTCCAGAGAAGGGCAACAAAGCTGCTGAAGGGTCTGGAGAAGAAGGCTTGCTGTGGAGTGGCTGGGAGGGAGATGGGATTGTTTAGTCCGGAGAAGAGGAGGCTCAGTGTAACCCTCATCACTCTCTACAACAATCTGAAGGGAGGTTGAGATGAGGTGGGAGATGGCACTTTTCTCAGGAAGAGTGGTGAGATATTGGAGCAGGCTGCCCAGGGAAGTGATGCAGTCATCATTCCTGGCAGTTTTCAAGAAGGTGGATGTGACAATGAATGACATGGTTTAATGGGTGTGGTGGTGGTGGGTTGAATTTTGGACTGGACTATCTTAGTGTCCTTTTCCAATCGTAATGATTCTATGGTCTACAGCTAGATTAGGTTCCTCAAAGCCTTGACCTTGAATATCTTCAGGGATGGGGCATCTACCACCTCTCTGGGCAACTTGTTCCTGTGCTCCAGGAGCACTGACTGGAATTATGCGTTAGGAATGAATTCAAGTGGGGGGCTCTCTGCTTTCTGCCACATTCCACACAGATGCCATATGTGATGAGCCCAGCCCATGTAGGGAATGGGTTGTGACCCACTGTGGTGTCCTTGCTGGTTCTGATTTGGGCTATCCATTGTGATTATTGGCATGAAGATGGATGTGGGTGGGCATGAAAGTGTTGCCAGCATCTCAGAGACCATTTTTTTAATTACTTTTCCCCATTTTTTTCCCCCGCTTTCACTGTCTGGTGGGTATGTTCCACTCTTACAAAAGCAGAACCACCATGCTTGCTGAGGAGCCTCATGTGGTAAGGTGCTTTGAGCTAACACTGCATGTGCTGAGGCAGCTCTAGCATGGATCCAGGGTCTTGGTGAGGTGGCTCTGCAGAGCAATGCAAGTATGGCTCATCACAGCATGGCTTGTTGGAGTGCCTCACACACCCTGCCCTGGGCTGTCAGCAACTCCACACCTGGGTGCTGGCTCAGCAACTTTTTGTGCAAATGGGAGTAGTGCTGGCAGTCTGTGACCAATAGGACCCGTGGGGATGAGCCACAGATGGGGGTTGCAATGTGTGTTGTTAGCGTGTATGACAAATGTAAACAGGCCATGTGTACTCATGAGGAGCTGCTTTTTGTTTGTCCCATGTCCTCTTCCGTGGATTTCCTCTGGCATCCCTCTGGCAGTGACACTGTGTGCTGTTTTCCAGCGTGGCTCAAACTGAAGCCCTTTTCCTAAAATGTACTCAACCACAGATTTCAGTCTGCAAAGCATTACTGGTAAAATATATGTATTTGAAAGTGATATGTTCCCAAACACCAAGCCAACAAGCTGCAGACATCACATACAGTGAAAGTTAATTGAAAGCGTTGAAGTGTTTCACTAACATTTTCCTTTAAGCTCTTGTAGCAGCCTCGTCTGCTCAGTTTAGAACACTGGCAGTGTGCTCTCAGTAATATATAAGTCGGTGTGATATTAAGTGCAAGGAAACAGGCATGTGTTCAGAGCAGGTGTATAATAGAACAGGTCTCCCAAAGTCAGTTTGGAGGTGTGAGCATTGTGCAAGGAGGCTTTTAGGCTGCTCCTTGGAAGTGACTGTGTGAGCTGGCTGTTGGGGCAGACAGCTGGCTCCTTATGATGCCTGCTGTAGGGCTGAAATTCAGAGGGAGTAAGCTTTATCTTGATATTTCTGTACTCCTCATGGTGCTTCCTTGCTCTGCTGTTTTTCCAGCCACTGGAATACAAAATACAAAGATGGCTTTAGAAGACAATTTCTTGCAGCTTGGCGTAAAGTAGAACCAAACTCTTAATATCAGCTTTATAGGTCTGAAAAAAATTGCAGTCAGCAGTGCTCTTCAGACACCAGACTGGCACGCAGCTGGATGTAACTGAAGGCAGAATGGGACCTCAGGTTTTTGGACTGGAAAATCTCTGCTGAAGTGCAGTGATTGCCGGTGGATTTGTGTAATTAAATGGAGATGAAGGAATGCCTTGTGTGGCTGCAGCCCTGGCTCAACGTCTGCTCTGTTCACTCAGGACAGCAGCTCTAATCTGTGCCCATAGGTAACTGCTGGATCCCTGCCATCTTGTTTAAATTACATTCATAGCCTGAGGGGGAAGCATTGTAATTTTCATGCTGTGGACACTGGTTTATTTTCACGAGCTGAGGTTAAGTGTCTCTGGGGCTGCTGAATATCATTGAACCATTTCCTGAGTTCTCTTAAACTACACAATGGTATGTCCAAGTCTGTTTTCCAAAGGAGCGTTTTGTTTAGTTAGCCACGTCTTGGTATAGTTCACTGAACTGGTATGCTTTTGCACATGGAATTTATTGAGGAGCAGAAGAAGAGGAAGAGAGTTGTGAAGGAAAAAATGAAGTGCTTTGGAGCAGCTAGGAAGACTGATTTGTTTTATGTTCCTATGCTGACTTAGGCTTTAAGCAAACCTTCTAGGAGATCACAACTTTGCAAATCTGGTGCCAGAGCTGGCTTTTTGGACTGTAAGTAGATGAAATGGCTAGGCACGCACATGGGCTCCGGTACACGTGTAATGGCTGGAGCAGCCAGCCAGGGACTGAACTCTGCCAGCCATTAGGCAAATCTCGCTGCATTTTGGCTCTTCGTTTCACTGTTTGTGTTACTCAGCCCCTTCATACCACCACTACAGTGGCAGAGATCTCATGCTGGAGCGTTCCTGCTGGCTACTGCCTTTTGCTGGAGCAGTAAGAGTGTTGCTTGGCCTGGTGGGGCTGGGGCGAGCTGTGGCCATACTGAGGGAGACTGGTTGGGGCTGCATCCTGCTTGTGCTCCCATGGTGAGCATGGGATGCAAGCAAGGATGCTTCCAATGCACTGCTTAAAAAAAGTATGTCTTGATGTCCTGGGGCATTTGAGATGAGAGGTTTATTTTATTTTATTTTATTTTATTTTATTTTATTTTATTTTATTTTATTTTATTTTATTTTATTTTATTTTTTGTCGTCTTCCCTTCTCAGTTTTACATAAATTGAATTGAAGCACAAGGATGAATTCATGCACCTTATTTCTGAGTCATAGTCCTCTGCACTAAGCACAGGTGCACACATCTCTTGTTTGTAGCTGACATGGTAACTCTTTCCTACTTGCTCAGCCTCCTGCATCTTTTAATCTCCTTTACTCTGCCTCCAGCCCATCCTTTTCTCAGAACTTCCTCTGACTTTTCTCGCTGGCAGCATTTGTCCGTTCTCAGTACTCCCTCCTTTATCTCAAGGCTGCCTGCCTGCCCAGCAAATATCTTGCATCTATGGCCAGACTGTGGCAATGAAATGCACAACAGCTAAAGGTGACAAGATTGTGCTCCACAAGAAGTCCTGCAGAAACCATGGGTTTTAGGGTTTTTCAGGAGGTGATGGAGAAACCTTTCCGTCACTTCCAGCATGTCTGGTAAATGGTGCTTCCTTTGGACTGAACACCGAAGGTGCAGTGTTATTCTTATGTTAGCTGTACAAGTAGAAATTGCTGCTGCAGTGTTCTGCTGTGTCTCTTTGAGCTTCTGGCCCTTTCTAAGCATCAGTGTGAGTGCTACTCAGTAACTCCGGGTTCATCCCAGCGTGGTCCAGGTTAGCAGGGACTGCTTAGGCTGTCCAGCTTAGTTAGAGAGAGTGTACATGAGCTGCTTAGCTGCAGAGTGGAGAAAGTGGTGACTTGTGCTGGAAGGACAAGTGTTGAACCCTTTACTATAGGAAAGACATTGAGGCTCTGTAGTGTTTTCAGAGAAGGACAATGAATCTGGTGAGGGATCTGAACCATAAGTCTTATGAGGAGCGGCTGAGGGAGTCTGGAGAAGAGGCTCAGGAGACCTTATTGCTCTCCTACTCCTGAAATGTGATTGTGGTGAGGTGGGCATGGGCCTGTTCTCCCCCATAACTAGCAATAGGACTTCAAGCTGTGCCAGGAGAGTTTCAGGTTGGACAATAGGAAGAATTTCTTCTCTGAAAGAGAAGTCGGGCACTTGAATTGGCTGCCCAGTGAGGTGGTGGAGTCATGGTCCCTGGAGGTGCTCAAGAAATGTTTAGATGTTGTACTAATGGACATGGTTTAGTGCGGAAATATTGGTGGTAAGCGGATGGTTAGACTGGATGATCTTGGAGGTCTTTTCCAAAGCTGGTGATTCTATGACTGTTTTGGAGAGCTGCAGCTGCGAGAGAAGGGGTATCCCCTGCTCTGGTGAGCTGAATTGAACTGTAATGATTGAGTTGCACAGTTGTGTATAAGTCTAAGCAGCATCTATAGATACTGGTAGTGGAAAAATGTGGCTTTTTCATGTATCAATCTGTGTTCTAAATATTCCCATTGTTGCTTGTGCTTAGGATGTAAAAAGGGAGGTCACTCCTCTGCTGTAAAACTCAGTCCTTTCCCCACCCTAGAAATGGTAACTGAAGGTAACAATAACACATGCTGACTGTATTGCATTTTAAAGAATTAGTCAATTTTATTGTGGAAAGAGGACATTCCCTGGGAAGTGTGTGGTAGCTGCATCAAGCCTTGACATGGAATAATACAAGTCCAGAAGGCTGCATCTCTCATATGAGGGACTGGGAGGTAGAGCTGCTCAGATTTCACTTCCATTTCTGCCTTTGAGCCACCGTGGGTCCATAAGCAAATCTTGTGAGATCATTTCAAACTCCAGAAATTTTGGCTATGTATAATTGTGATGTCTTAAGCCCATCTCACCTTTTGTATTGTAGCTGCATAGCTTTAAAGCAGATTCTTAGTTACTGGCAATGAAATGTTCCATTGCCTAGACATCAAAGTGTAAAAACTGGCTCTTATATTCTGCTTAATTGAACAGGATTTTATCTCAGTTAAAGTAGTCTAAATCCGGAGTAGTTCCATTACAGTAAATGCTATTAGTTTGGATTTACACTGATTTAACTAAGATCGGAGTCTGGCTTTGGTTTTCTTGATAAATATTACACATTTCTCAAATTGCCTTTCTAATCTCTTCTCAGTCCTTGCTGGCTCCTCTTTCTTTCCCGAATGCCAAGTGTAACAGTGTAGGTGAAATGTTTAAGAAGAATATTTAAGCAGGGTCTGCTTTTTATTAGCTCAGCTGGTTTTTGTTTATTTGTTTAGCGCTGTTTGAAGTTTCATTGTACTTGAGTAGGATCAGAATTCCTCCTGCTTTTCCTACTTGATTTAATTTCTTCAATTAGAAATGTGGTGTCTTAAATTATAGGCTGCTCTTGAGCGCTATCATTGAGTAAAAATTGTATGCCTTGCTGACATTTCAAAGGAATTCTTAACTCTGAAGTTCAGAAAAAGGTTGTGCCTTGAGGCATGTCTATTAATCAGCAACATAATGGCTTTGGAAGAACTTAGGAAATGCTAGATGTGACTTCAGAGAGCAAGCTGAATTAATTTTTCTGGTCTTGTTTATATTTCTTGAGATTACATTTGCTTTGTAGCTGTGTACTCTGAACTTCATGACAGCATTTTAACTGTGAGAGACATCTGGAATTACACCGAGGTTATTCTGTTAGTTCAATTGGATTTATGGTTAAGGTGAGGCATTGGGGTGATTTTCTCAGTGCTTAGGTAGTTTATCTGGTCTGCTGGGGTCTTAGGCCATGTAATCATACCCAAAATGAATATACAACACTTTAGTCATCTCTTTACAGTTGGATTTCTACTGTTTTGATGTATTTATTTTCATCTGACGACAAACAGTCCCCTTAAAAATATCCTGCTCTTACTGCAGTGGTGAAGGAAGAGTGGGTCAGAGATACACTGCCTCTTGCCCAGTGTAGAAGCCATGGGCATGAATGAGCAAGGCCTGTGATTAAACAAAACACGTAAAAATGTTTTTGTATATATTCTGTTGATTTTTAACAATTTTCACATATAATTAAGTGCTTTTCTGAACAGGTCCCCAAGGATTTGCCTCAGTGTGCAAAGGGAAATTTTGGCAGCACTAGTGATCAAGCCTGAAAGATACAATTCTAATTGTTTGAGTGCTATTTCATACTGCAGAAACCTGAATGAGAGCTTTCTAGAAAGACATGCATGTTGATTTTGTCTGGACCTCTCCCCTAAAAGCTGTGTAGCCACAGTCTTCACTGTGAGCATACTGGTGGGTGGCTGGTGGAGGTCTTGCAGGTCTTGCAGGCAGGCCATGATGTGGGGATAGCACCTGCAGCTTTCTTCCTTGTTGGCAGTGCTCAGAGGAGGGTTAAGCCTGGTAGCATGTGTAAGGATTCCATATTTTCTGTTGTGGTGCTGAATCTTCTGGATGCAAGAACTGAGGTATGTTGAGAAGCTTGAGGCGGCACAGTTCATCAGAAATGTGTGCTTTCTGCTTAGCACTGATGGCACTGTGGGTTTGACATTGGCCCTGGCTTCTTGGGCTATCTGGTGTAAGCCTTGTGCCTGGAATGACAAATTGAGAGGATGTTCAATTGCAGAAGGGCATTCAGTAGAGTGCTTTTTTCCAGCCTTTGCCTGTTTACGCTGTTTGAAAGTTTCTGTTGATGAGATTCCTTTCCTAGAACTGTACTTCCTTGCTAAATGGCTAGGTTGTGCCAACATAGCGTAACCAGATGAGCAAAGATCTGTGGGAGAGTGTTGGAAAGGTGTTTGTGGGCAAGTGTATGAGCAGAGGTAGAGGGCAGATGGAGACTTAGCACTGAGGCACTGGGTGTCTGAATTCCTCAGTCTTACAGCCTCTAAAGGACATCAGGCATGGGGCTGGTTCTAGAGAGTATGCCAGAGACTCCGTGGCAGGGCACCAAGCAGGCAGCTCCAGGGCAGAGCCAGGAGCCGGCCCTTGGGAGCAAGGACAGTCAAGGGTAGCTTCAACGAGCTTTGGGATGAGTTTTATTTTCTAGTAGCACTGGAATCTTACCAAGCTCTCATGATTTAAAAAATTTAAAAAAATTTTAAAAATTGTTCCATGTGCTTTGCAAAACTGCTCTGCTTTGCCCTGAAGTACCTCAGAAGGACACAGCTGCCAGCTCTGACATGACGCTGTGATGACAGGCTCGGGGCTGGATGTGGGCATGGTGTCATCTCTACCAGCCACTGCTCTTTAATAAACATCTTGCACCTAGGTGTGTTGCATTAGTCTGGGAAAAGAATCTGAGAGACAAGAAGCCTGTGGAAATAGTAAAAATAAATACTGAAACTAGTGATGATGAGTGGTGTTCCTTAGGGGCCTGGATGGGGACAAGCAATATTCAAAATGTCCATCAGTGACATGGGCAGCGGGATCAAGTGCACCCTCAGCAAGTTGATGGGTGACATAAAGCTGTGTGCATTGGCTGACATGCTGGAGAGAAGGTAAGTTGTATCCTGGACTGCACCAAAAGTAGTGTGACCAGCAGGTCACGGAGGTGACCATTCCTTTCTGTTCTGCTCTTGTGATTCCCCACCTGCAGTGCTGTTTTCAGCTCTGTGGCCCCCAGCACAAGAAGGGGGCTGGAAGGGTCCTCCCCTATGAAGACAGGCTGAGGAAGCTGAGCTCATTCAGCCTGGTGAAAAGTAGTCTCTGGGGAGACCTCATTGGAGCCAGCTTTCCAATGCTTAAAGGGGCCTTCAGGAAAGCTGGGGAGGGACTCTGTCAGGGAGTGTAACGTCAAGACAAAGGATAAAGGCTTTAGACTACTATAATAGAGGGGAGATTTTGATTAGATGTTAGAAGGAAATTCTGTACTCAGAGGGCAGTGAGACACTGGCACAAGCTGTCCAGAGATGCTGCTGAGGTGCTCAAGGCCAAGCTGGCTATGGCCCTGGGCAGCCTGATCTGGTGGTGGCAACCAGCCCACATCAGAGGGTTGCGACTTGGGGGGGCTTAAATGTCCATTCCAACTCAAACTATTCTGGGTTGCTTGAATATTTGGTCACTCAAGCTGATGTAGTAACCTGTGAGACCTTTTGTTTCCTCAACGGTGAGTGCTAGAAATCCCAGCCTCTGCTAAAAGCACATTGTGATATTCACTCTCAGGCTGTGCCTGGCTGCCAGCTGCAGCCACTGGAAGTCAACACTCATCTTCCACTTGTACTGGCTAGGGCACAGGAGTGGTTCCCATATCGAATTTCCTAGTGTGAGTTGTCAGAGGGGATCTCACAGTACCTGAATGTTCAGAGTGCAGCTTTTTCAGTGGTTGCATTGTACCTGGAAGACACTGAGCTTGTGATTGTCCTGTGTAAGGACCTCAGTTGGGTTGAAGCATTGATTCTGGAGCTTGAAGGTAAATCCAAAGTCTTGCAGAAGAAAGCCTTGTGCTTTGTATTAGTTAAACAAGCCAAGTGGTTTATTCCAAACGATAATCATAGAAAATGCTTCCATTAAAAAAAAACAAACACAAAACTCTAAGAATAATCTTGGTAATGATTTTGTGTATATCACTTTGCTTCCATGACAGAGTTCTATGTTTTTCCATTAGGGTGCTCAGCATTTCCCAGTCATAGAATTTGGACAAGGCTGGACAGAAGATGAAACTGGAAAATGCAAGGATTGAGGCAGATGAGAAGTCTAAGCTAATACTGTGCTTTAGCTGATGTTAGCAGTCTAAACATAAATACTGAAATTATTTAGAACAAATTCTAAAAGATGAGCAAACAGAGGACAGTGTTTCTATGTGAAGTATTTATGTTTTACTGACTGAAGTATTCCTTGTGCATAGTGGAAAAAGCCTATTTTGCTTAGGGCAGGAAAGTTAACGTTCTTATGTCTTCCTCCTCCCTTAGGAGTATGCTTGCATTGCTAAAGTGATAAAACTCAGCGGAGTTTTATAATCCACAGATAACATTTAATTGTATAAAAAATTGTATAAAAAATGTTTCCTTCTCTACCCCAGCTTCCTAAAAACAATATTGATCACTCAAACCTGCATCAAGAACATGTTCTCATGATTTTTCCTTTTTCTTCTTCTGAGAAGAAAAAGGGACATGCCAGTGTTGGATATACTATGTCAGTGCCAGGCACCAAGCCTGTGCAGTGGGACAGTGGGAATCTGCATGGAGCACAAACCTGACCTTGCCATCATGGCTGGTTGTGGCCAGCTTTGCTGAACTGCATGGTGTAGATGAACATGAGCAAGTCGGATGGGTTAGCAGATGCCCTGCTAAGCTTCATGAATTTGGCTGTAATGAGTCACCTGAAGTTACTGCTTGCTTAGAAGAGTTGTCAAAATAGGAAGCGTGAGCGACTAGTGAAAATGAAACAATCTGTGGACTCATGGTGGCGTGTAAGTGGAGCAGCTTGCCAGGAGGTGGGGCCAGGCCCTGTAATCCAGCTGTATCTGTGTTATTTTTTGTAAGCTAATTCATGAACTCAAAATGGAGCTGGGCACTGCTTGCACATGGTTGAACATGCTGTGTGTGGCACCTCCAGAAAGGGCAGCATGGGCTCCTGCACAATCTGATCAGTGGGGAAAACTGCCTGCTTAGTAGTGGAATTCCTAAAACAAGCTTAACCCATGTGATTTTCAAAATCCTCATGCTTGCATCTTCTTTGTGGAGAGACCAGCAGTGTTTTTTGGCTTCGTAGAGCAGTGTCATTTACTTGAAAAGCTGCTCATGGCCAAGAGATTTTAGGTAGAGCCTGAGGGATTAGAAAGAAAGTAATTGGGATGTAGAATGGGAACTCCAGAGTGGGGGCAGCTATCACCCGGGTTACTTGCAAGACAGTTTGCACTGCTAATGTGGGTGATGAAATCCCAGAACTGCTGTATTTCACAGCTGGAGAAGCAAATGGAAATTGCTTTCTGAACAAATGGCTATTCCAGGTTTGGTTCTCTTCTAGTCTTACTAGATTTTTTAAAACTATGTTGTTACATGGTAGTGTCTTACTGTCAGAGGTCTCATTTCTGTACACTAAATGACTGTCAGCTGAAATGGTAATTGAACTTGATGTAGAAGACTGCTCAGATACCATGGAATATACATAATGTCAGTAAACTTGCGGATGTTCTTTCCAACATGACCAGCAAACGTGTCTGGCTTGCAGCCAAACCATTGGCAGCATGTTTGGGATTGGAGACTTCTGCGCCACAACGCTATTTAACAGACATTCTCAGGCTGCTGTGGGGACAAGTTCCACTTCTTTAATTTTTTTCCCAGATAAAAAGGATGAAATCAAAGGCAGTACTGTGGAGCTAGGCAAAGGCCATTTTGCTGCTTATATGACTGACATGGCTGTGAAGTGGCTCCCAGCAGGTGCCAGGATGTGGATGACTGCCTCTGAGCAGGCTCCATCTCTGCCACCAGGCTTTTGCGTGCCACAAGTTCAGTGTGAGCTTTGGAAGGGATCGGAGGCTGTATCACAAGGCATGTTCACTGATTTGTACTGCAGGAAGGAAGTAGATATGGCTCCATTGTCACCACCAAGCTGTGCAGGCATCTGTGGAGAAACAGAATCACAGAATCACAGAATTGTAGGGGTTGGAAGGGACCTCCAGAGATCATCTAGTCCAACCCCCTGCCAAAGCAGGTTCCCTACAAGAGGTCGCACAAGTAGGCGTCCAGGCGGGTCTTGAATATCTGCAGAGACTCCACAACCTCCCTGGGCAGCCTGTTCCAGTGCTCCGTCACCTCACCTAAAGAAGTTCTTGTGCACATTTGTGCAGAACTTCCTATGCTGCAGTTTCTGTCCGTTTCTCCTTGTCCTGTCTCCACACACTGCTGGAAACAATCTGGCCTTGCCGCTCTGCCCCCCACCTTAGATATTTATAGACCTGGGTCAGGTCCCCTCTCAGTCTTCTTTTCTCAAGGCTAAACAGACCCAGTTCACTCAGCCTTTCTTCATAGGGAGATGCTTCAGGCCCTTCACCATCTTTGTGGCCCTCTGCTGGACTCTTTCCCAGAGTTTGCTGTATTTTTTGTGCTGGGGAACCCAGAACTGGACACAATACTCCAGATGAGGCCTTACCAGGGCAGAGTAGAGGTGGGGGATCACCTCCCTCGATCTGCTGGCCACACTCTTTCTAATGCACCCCAGAATGACATTGGCCTTTTTGGCCATAGGGGCACACTGCTGGCTTATGGCCAACCTGTCATCCATTGGGACACCCAGGTCCCTCTTGGCAGAGCTCCTCTCCAGCAGGTCATCCCCCAACCTGTACTGGTGCATGCAATTATTCCTCCCTAGATGCAAAACTCCACACTTGCTTTTGTTAAACCTCATCTGGTTTCCTATTGCCCAGCTAACATGTTGAACTCCTCAGCCTGACCATGCAAATCCCTTCTCTGGGGTTATGGTGGCTGTTCAAGCCGCTCAGGCTCTGCTCCACCTAATTCTAGGATAAGTGGATTCCTTCCTGATTGATTTCTGCTGCTTGAAATTGTTGGTGCCTTTTAGAAAATCACAAAGTTGCACATAATACAGGTGAAAGCTAAGGGACAGGAGAGAGCTGCTTCCATCTGATTTGACAACTGCTAAAATGAACAGTGCTCTGGTAAAGATTTTGAGAGGTTTAGCTGGCCTTCAAACACTTGCTAAACCCTTCTTTTCAATTCTTTTCAATCCAAACCACATATTTTCAAAAAATTTTAAATTAGTCCAGTAACTTTTTTTTTTTTTTTTTTTTTTTTTTTTTTTTTTCACATGGGTTGGCTCTGTCAGATGAGCTGTTTTGCAGTCATGCTTTCTGCAGTTTTTTCCCATTGCTTTCTTGTGCGAAACAGCCTCACTGGGGATAGTGAGTGTCTGAAGGAGAAAATAAGATATCTACATAGTCTTCCCTCTCGATAGTATATGTTTAAAAGTATAAAAAGATTGACTTTAATGAGGTACACCAACAACTGACATATACTGAAAATCTTCAAGTAGATGCTTTCACTTAAGAGAACTTCTGCTTTATTCCCAGCTATATCCCAGCACTGTGCTATGATTAGAAAAATGCTAGCAAATGAGTGCTGTCAGAAGAAATAAGCAGTGTGTGCAGGCAATGGTATTTGCCATAACATTTGACGTTCTGCCAGCTACAGATGGGTTAGCTTTGTGAAGTTTATTAGGTTTATTTAGAATGAGAATTTGAATTTACAGTTATAATGACTAAAAGGAAGCAGTTTGGGTATCTAATAGTCTTACATTGATTATCCTTTAGCAATTCATTTTGTAGCATGAGATTCATTGAGCCTAGGCTGATTCTAACTGAAATCAATAAAAACTTTGTAATTGACTTCAAAAGAATGCAGATACATTTCTTGTAGTAAAAAAAAAGAAATTTTGGTAAAAGTAAACTTACACGCAGAATAAAAGATGTGTTCTAAATGTGACACTAGTTTTTTCTGAGGTGCAGATCTCAGAGTACTTTCTTTTGGTTGTGTTTAGAAATCTCCATTCTCAAAAGATGGCAATTGGATTCATCATGAAACATTCCATTGTACTGAAATGCTGGTGTTCATGCATGTGTACATGCACACAGATGTATGCTCATGCAGGACATTGCCTTGTAAAGCCTCACTGTCATTCTCCTGGAATTTTCTGAGGGAAGGCTTTTGCTCTGTGATCTTTTGAGGAACAAGTTCCTTGGTATGAAAATTGAGGAAAACTTAGTTGAGTTTTAATTATATAGGGGTAGCTAGGTCTGTGGTTACAGTCCTATCTTTTCTCTCTCGTTAGGGCTAATTGGTTCATTGTGTTTGTTGACAGTTGCCAGAATGTAAGGAGGCAAAACTTATTGAAATAGATTTGCAAGGATTGTGACCGGCATCCAAATGTATTTTAGGTCACTCTTGTGCAGTTCTGCCTTGTCTGATGTTGTTTAATTCTTGTCAGAGACACTCCTATGGACCAGATTAAATCTGGCACCATATTACATATATTTTTTGCTTTTGTTTTTTAACCATGTGAAAACACTATAAAAAACATAAGCCTGTTAAAGTACAGTGTAGTACTAGTATGGTAACATGCTCTGGGAAGTCCTTGTTTCTGGGATCTCCAGCATCTTAAAGCACCAACTGGTTAGTTCTGAGATCTCCATAACACGCATAGGATGACTCTTGCAAGAAAAAATGGGCTTTCAGTTTATTAATAACTGGCCATAATTACACATGTTCAGTACTGTTCCCAGCTTGCCCTGTCACTGTGTGCCATGCAGCATGGAGTATTTGCCATTGCTGAGGGGCAGCACTGTGCTGTGCCGCTCTCTGGATGCTCAACTGCTGTTGTTGACTCGCTCATGCTGTCAATTTTCATGTGGACATGAGTGCTGAGTGCATGAATTCTTCTGTACACTTCATGGGAGCCATGTGACTATAGCTTCAGTGTTGCTTTTTCAGTTTTCACTGTCTCATGATAAAAGGTAGACAGTTTTCTTCCAAGTCTCTTTGCAGGAAGCAGCCGGTGAATATACACTTTCAATCAGACCTTGTAATTGAGTTGAAACTGCAGAAGAAAAAAAGAAACTGTGACTACTGGCCAGTCAGCCTGTGGACCCCTGCTACTTGAGATACAATCAAGGGATGTGGTGGGAAGCAGCAGAGGAAGCGTCCTGATGCAGACTTGCAGCAGCCAGCAGTGCCCTGGCTGGTGCTTGCAGCTGCTCAGGACAAAGCTTCCCGAGATGTTGCAGCAAGGAAATTAATTGTGTAATATGATGCCAAGTGTAAATCTAGAATTAAAAATTGAGTTTTAATGACTGCTTGATTTTTACTTCAATGCGTTCATGTTATTAATCACAAAATAGCACTATAAAATGTGTAGTTATGTTCATTCCTGCCTTACTCTTCAGCGTAAGCTATTTATCTAGTGCTGTAGCAAATGCTGATAGAGTCTTGCCAAAAATGCACAGACCAAGAGATGAGACAGAAATAGACCTGGACTGTACTGGAGTTCAGTCTGCAGAAAGAATTTAAAGAGCATTATGAACAATGTTTTACTCGATTCAGATTGTTAACAAGGGGAAATAAACAAAGCCAGAGAATAATCTGACAACCTTTTCAGATGTTCTCTGGGAACTGTGCGTGGGCCAGTGTCAGTAAGTGCTGCCTCTCCCATGCCAAACTGTGAGGCAGCAGTGGTTGCAGCTCTTGTCAGTTGCTTGGCCTTCGCTGTAGGCTGAAGGAAGCAAGTCCTTGCAGAGCTTGAATGCTGTATAGAATCAATAAATGCTGCTTTTTTTTTTTCTTCTTGTTATGAGAAAAGAGAAGAAATATCACAAACTAATGTACTCTTGGAAATATGAGACTTAGAAGACCCAGACATAAAGCCTTCATACACAGAAGAGATGCTTGAGAAGAGCATGGGCAGCCGTTCTCTGTGGACTTAGTTCCCTGGGATGGCTCAGGACCTGAGTGCAGAGGACCACCGGGCTCGATAATCTCCATGGCTCTTCGCGTCCTCTGGCTTCTCTCAGGGACTGCTGGCTGAGTTGTCAGCTGTCGATGCAATCTGTAATTTAGGCAGTCATCCATTGAGAGTTTGCTAGGGATGGCCAAAGGCACTTGAGAAGTGCTGGCTGCAGGCCTCTGGTGAGAGCAGACCTCCAGAGCTGCTCAAGCAACTGGGGAGCAGATGGCGGGGCTCTATATGCCCTTTTGTCCTCAGGAAGGGAAAACTTGCCTCATGGTTTTTTACAGTTTGGGCACGTGAGAGCCTCTGCCATTGTTTTGAATTTTAACCATATAATGTAACGAGTTCTAGTCTGTTTTCCTGGTTTTTTTTTTTTTGGTTTTTTTTTTTGGTCTGTGTCTGTATGCTAGCAACAGACAAACTTTTGCTTACACTAGAGGGAATTTACAAGTAGATTATTTCCTTGGAGCAAAAGTCATCCTGGAGACCTACTTCAGGCTTTCTTTATTTTCAGCATGAGGGAATAGGTTTTTCATTGGTAGTTCCACTGCGAGTGCGATCTAGTGCCACCCATGCTAGGAGCCTGAGGAACTGCAGGACTGTTCTGAGTAGAGAATTGGTAACAAACCAAATTAATTTTAACAGTCTCATGAAGATGAGGCTATTCTGCATATCCTGTTCTATTACTGTAATTCTTAGGAAAGTAAACAGTATTCTTATTGTTACTATGCTAGGCAAATTAGCAAATTAGCCTAATTTTTCCGTGCAATGGCATTTGGTTAAAAAAACCCAAAACTTCTGAAAAACTACACTGAAGGCCTATAAACTGAATTTAGTGCTGATTGTGTTAGACAGAAGATAATATTAAATTTTAACCAATGGAGTTCTTCAAACTAGCTTTCTTTTTCCAAGAAACAAGAGCATATACAGTGTCTTTTTTTTTAACCATCAATAATTTCCTCTGAAATAAAACAACGCAAAAGAAGCACAACAACAACAAAAAGCCACCCCAGAACCATCAGGAGCAAGACACCCACAAAGCTCTTAGATGTTGTAAGAATGGGAAATGCTAATGCACATGTGCCGTTTAGGGCACATTTTTTAGCAAAACCTCTCCTGCACCTTTGGTCTCTAGATTTCATTCATACTTTGGCTGCTGCATCAAGATTGATGGTGAAGAGTGAGGTATGCAAGGGTGAATACTGTCTTCATTGGTGAAGTGAAGATGAAGCTGCAATAATGCTTCACAGTGTCAGACTGCTTGGCAGTGACTCACAATATGCATGGACTGTCTGCCTGGCTTTTGTTTGATTATCCAAGGGAAGCATAAAAGCTGCATGTGCAGTCTTCTTCCAGTCAGTAGTCTTTTGAAGTTGAAGTTGCATGTTAAAGTTAATAGTGATAAGTCAGGAGGCTGAAAAACTAATTTAAAAAAAAGAAAAGGAAGGGGAGGAAGGGTGGCTGCACTAAGGTTGCTCATCTAATGTGAGGTTGCTGGATTGGTTTGGCTTCTTTTTTGCCTGGTAAAGAATCTGGCAAAAGTTGTTCACTGCAATTCTTGCACATTTCAAACATGAATATGATTACACCCAGGTTAGAGTCTGAAAGCTAAAAGAAATGGAGCCACAGGGGTCATAATTGGAAAGAAACCTGAAGGAACCAAGCTTTTTTAGTTCTCTCTTGAGGGTGTTAGCTTAACTTACATTTTCAGTCAGATGCTTGGATCTACCACAGAAATTCATAGCTGGTTAAAACTGAAGGAGCATTTAAATTAAAGTAACATTTAAATCTTCTAAGTCAGCTGTTTGAGAGTGAAGAATGTTCACTATGATTTGAGGGATTGCAATTAGAAGTATTTCTTTTCTTAGTTGCCTTCTTGACCTGTCACTGCAGTGTTGGGTGGCAGAAGATGCACCACAGTGTCTAGGTGGGATAGATGATCTTCAGAGGTCTCTTCTAACCCCTATAAATCTGTGATTTTGTGACCTCTGGTGGAAGCTTGTGAGTGGACTGCAGCTGTGTAAAGTCCTGACATGTAGCACCGAATTTGCTCTTCAGAAATTAAGGATTTCTGCTTATGTGCCCCTAGGACAGCCAGCTGGCTGGGGGCTTATTAAGAGTAACTTTATCATTATTTTTGTTATCCTTGGCAAGCAGTGACTCATAAAGACTTTCAGAATTATAGGCGGAGCATTAAAATTGATTGGATACAGAAAGGGAAGTTTGATGGAACAAGTCATATTCTTTCATCAGATAAAACTCAATGCACACCACTGCTGGAAAATAGCTTTTAAGGAATAATTGCACTTCAGTTTTTTTTTGAGCATTAGTTCTGTTTAGGCATCACAGATGTCCTAGCTGATCATTCCCAATCCTGTGTCATCTTTAAAACTAGTGGGACAAACGTTTGAGATTCTGTACAGGAAACAAGACTGGGAGATGGATCTGATACAAAAATAATGGTGTGTGGGAGGTGGATATATGTGTGCGTATATGAAATGTATATTAGCCTACCGATCTAAAAACTGTCAAAATTGATGTAACTAAGAAGCGTCACTTGGATGGAGAAACAGGATGGGAAGTAATGAAGTTCTGCCTTACCCATGAGATGAATGAATGTTAACTACACCCTGTGTGTGATCTCCATCCCCATTTTTTCATATTCTGTTCTTTACACACTGCATGCTGTTTGTTGTCAAATCTTACCCTGGAGCTTTTGCATGAACGACTGTAAGGCACAGACTAGGAGAGTAGACCTAGAGTGAATTCAGCAGTGCTGAATATCTGAGTTACGTGTCAGCTATTTATAATGAGTTCAGTACTTCAGACTGCTCTTCGACCCGTACAGTTCTAGGCTACAAAGGGTTACATTCCCACATCAGTACAAAGATGATAGATTTTACAATCTGTATGACTGACATTACACCAGCAAACGAGTTACAATGGGGGTAACACCAAATTGTGTAGCTAAACAAGAGCTAGTAAATGGCAATTGTAATTGCATTGGGTATTAAAGATCAGGGTGTTTTTGCTGTTGTGCTCCCCCACTCCAATTCATAGGGTACTAAATCTGAAGTTTATTCCTTTTTTGGAAAGCATCCAAAGGTATATGGTTCTGTCTTTGCTTGGTTTTGGTGTTTGTTTAGTCATTTTTAATTCTGGATATTTGAGAGACACGTTCTTGCTCTGAATTAGACGAAGGGTTTCTTTTTTTGACTGAAAGAACTCCACATGATTTGGCATATCTGCTGAAATTCCTTCTGCTACTAGGTATCAGCATTGTTGTTTTCCTTCCAGAACAAACAAATTCAGTGTTCTGAATTGATAGAAGTAGGTAAATGGCTCCTGTATTCCTCTGCTAGATTGTTCTAATACATTCATCTAAAACAGATATTTAGTACAGATGTTTTACATGATCAAGATAAGATGCCAAATTTGCAAACAGCCTTTGCAATAATTATGAATATGTGTCACGCTAGGTAGTTTTTGGCTTTCCCAATGTGCTTGCTATTCATAGAATGGCCTGGGTTGAAAAGGACCTCAATGATCATCCAGTTCCAACCCCCTGCTATGTGCAGGGTCACCAACTAGCAGACCAGGCTGCCCAGAGCCACATCCAGCCTGGCCTTGAATGCCTCCAGGAATGGGGCATCCACAACCTCCTTAGGCAACCTGCTCTAGAGCGTCTGTGTGAAAAACTTCCTCCTATCTACTTCCTCTTAATATCCAACCTAAACCTCCCCTGCCTCAGTTTAAAACCACTCCCCCTTGTCCTATTACTATCAACCCATGTAAGAAGTCATTCTCCCTTCTTTTTATATACTCCCTTCAAGTACTGGAAGGCCCCAATGAGGTCTCCTTAGAGCCTTCTCTTCTCCAAGCTAAACAAGCCCAGTTCCCTGAGCCTTTCTTCATAGGAGAGGTACTCCAGCCCTCTCATCATCTTAGTGGCTGTCCTCTGGACCTGTTCCAAGAGGTATGTATCTTTCTTGTGTGTATGGGAACTGCTGAGTCACGGCCTGAACCTCTGATTAATCACCTGAGGCGAGCCATGAGTCAGCCAGAGGAGCACAGGTGAAGGCAATTCACCTGTGCTGCTGGAAGGGGTGGAGCCTGGCTCCACCCCTCCTAGACCTATTTAAGAGCTGGCTACCAGAGGGGAAGGATCTCTTCTGGAGATTGCCTCTCTTGGTGTTTTCTGGTGAGCTCAGCCAAAGGGTAAGGTCTTCCACTTATTCTCTTTTGTGATCATTGTTTACTTTGCCTAATTCTCTTGATTATACTGTGATTATAGCATCTTGATATCTATTGATTATACAATTATATTGTGATTATAGCATCTTGATATTTATTGATTATACAATTATATTGTGATTATAACATCTTGATTATACACTTGTGCTTGACTCCACATGGGGCATCATGTGTGCTGAGTGGAGGGGGGCAATCACCTCTGTCTTCCTGCTGGCCACCCATTTTTTAATGCAGCCCACAATATAGTTGGCCTTCTGGGCTGTGAGCACACACTGTTGGCTCATGTCTGGATTCTCAAACATCAGGATGATGCACAGAACAAAAATGTGCTTTCACACAAACACTAGAAACTGTTCTGAATGCCAATACATGAATCTTTTTATATCTGTAGCAGTTATGAGCAAGTTAACATAAAATACTATGTTTCTTTCATGTCTTAATTTAACTCCACAGAGCTTTTCTGTATTTCTGGGAATATATTTGTACCATGGGGGATGATTGCTTTTAAACCCCTTAACTTCCTTCAACAACTCTGTCTGTGTGCTTGTCCCGTATGGCTAGCATCTTTCGGGTGCTAGGAGAATTCTCTACTGTGGTCTGTCATTTTTTTCACACCAGTATAGTTCAGCAGTCATGTCTCAGTCTTGTTGCATCTGTTCATTCATTCTTCAGAGCTGCATCAGGGCTGACAGTTGTAACTTGATTTGAACATTATAGTTGCCAGAAATTTTGTTGTGTTGCTCATTTCACTTTCTTTAAGAGTTTTCATGGTGCTAAATGAGAGGACTTACGTTCTTTTTTTAAAGTCCTTTCTGGAGATGGTTCATGGCTGGCATGTGAAATGAAAGCACTTGTAGCTGTCTTCTCACTCTTGGCTGTTCTGAGTGCTTTAAAGCCTGTCTTCACCTGTGCTGAGGAGACAGTCTCTGATGGTATATGCTTAGAGTATAGCATAGTGAGGAAAAAACTTGAAGGCTGTTTGAGCCCTTCTGGCAAGCATGCAGGTCACACAGGCTCAATGGCAGCATGATTGTGGATGAGAAACAGTTGATGCTGGGCTTTTGGTTCAAGCTACAGGCGTTTGGATGGTGAGAGCCAGTAACATTACAGTTCATACCTTGAGTGGTACCCCTCTATAGGGTGTGAGTGAAGAGTACTGAATGGCCTTTCTCTAGCTGTGTAATCAGACTATGTAGCCAGGAGAGGTGACAGAAGCCCAGAGTTGTGTGGTGCTGCCTTTCCAGATGCCTTCTACAGATAGTAAACAGTTTGTATGGTGTCAGACTAGCTGTTGTTTTGCCCAAAACACTAGCAGTCTGCTTGAAGTCAGGGGTATTCCTGGCATCCATCAGAGGAGAGCTGGCTCTGAGAGGATTGGCAGCTCTCTTGTGCTGGGACTTACTTGGTGTTGCTGCTGTTCTTCCCTTAGAGAATCTCAGCTTTGCTGAAGAGGTGGAGCCCTTCCTGGGACCTTGTTTGCCCACAGCCTCAGAGCTGGTTGGAGCAACTGTCCCACTGCTGGGCTCTCTGTTCTGGCAGCTCTCCATGACACCACTTGTTCTGGCTTCCATTTGCAGCCTTGTGCTTCTGAGACCTGAGCTGTGGCTGAATGCCGTTCCCAGGCTGTGCTGGTTGCTGAGCTCACAGCAGAGGGCAGCCAGCACCTGAGTGTGATCCCATGGCCTACAGGCAGGGTCTGCACTTGGCATCTGCACCCCACTGCCTGGGGAGAAAGGCACAGCTCACCCATCTGTGCTGGATGGGCTGTTTTAGCTTGGCTGAAGTAGTGTTACTTTTCATATCTATATATTATGGGGAAAAAAAGCCTTTCCAAAGGATTTGCTGCCCTAGAATTGAAAAATGTAATCCTTATATTGACGGAGTAGTAGAGCTTGTGGTTTTACTATAGGTATAAAACTCATTCTATTCTATGCCTTAGAACAATGGCTGGCAGGATAGATTTTAAGCAGAACACTTTGGAGATAGCTTTGTTACAGGCACATGCTGTAAGGAACACCCAAAGGATGTTACCAGGCTGAGAAGGGGAATGGCAGAGTGAACACTGTGGGGAAGTCCTTACAATGATGCGTCTGGTGACAGTGAGGCATTTCTACTTGGTCAGTAAATAACATTCACAAGAATCAAAATCAAATCAAAATCCTACAAGAAACCATCAGGATACTTTCATACTCTAGGAAAGCTTTTTTGTCATCTTTTTGGTGACTTTCAAGCAAATTAAAAGCCTACCTTTAGCAAGGGCATTCACAGTTACAACCCCCAAGCAAACCCATGTGTGATTATAGTAGATTTAGTGATGGGTGTTGCTTATTTGTGTATGCTTGGCTCAGCACTTTAATCCAGGTCAATGAATGCCCTGTCCTTGTGCCAGTAGCAGCAGCTGCAGTGTGTGC